>NW_006921715.1:2061374-2067039 GCF_000298275.1 Orycteropus afer afer | reverse complement strand
GAGATATCTTTGCTCCTCAGCACTTGAAAGAAGTCTTTTGTAACAGATTTGCCCAATGCAATACATCTTTTGATATTTTCGCTGCTGCTTCCATTGGTGTTAATAGTAGAACCAAGCAATATGAAGTCTTTAACAGCTTCAATCTTTTCATCATCTACTGTGATGCTGCTTATTGGTCCAGTTGTATTGTTATTGTTGTTGTTAAGTACTATCAAGTCACCTCCGGCTCATGGTGACCCCATGCACAGCAGAACCAAACACCGCCCGGTCCTGTGCCACCCCCACAGTCCTTGCTGTACCTGAGCCCATCATGGCAGCCACTGTGTCAGTCCATCTCACTGAGGGCCTTCCCCTTTTAAGTCGTCCCTCCATTTCGCCAAGCATGACATCCAGTTGTGAGGATTTTTGTTTTCTTTATATTGAGGTATAATCCATACTGCAGACTGTAGTCTTTAATCTTCATCTGTAAGTGTTCCAAGTCATCCTCACTTTCAGCAAGTAAAGCCATGTCATCTATGTATCTCAGGTTGTTAGTAAGCCTTCCCCCAATTCTGATGCCACATACTTCTTCATGTAGTCCAGCTTCTCAGATTATTTGCTTAGCATAGAGACTGAAAAAGTATGCTGAATGTATACAACCCTGACACACTCCCTTCCTGATTTTCAACCATGCAGTATCCCCTTGTTCTGTTTGAATGATAGCCTCTTGGTCTACAGGTTCTGTTTGAATGACAGCCTCTTGGTACAGATTCCTCATGAGCACAATTAAGTGTTCTGGAATTCCCATTCTTTTCAATGTTATCCACAATTTGTTATGATCCACACAATTGAATGCCATTGCATAGTCAGTAAAACACAAGTAAACATCTTTCTGGTTTCTTTGCTTTGAGTCCAGAGTCTTCTGACATTAGCTACAATATCCCTCACACCATGTCCCCTTCTGAATCCAGCTTGCATTTCTGGAAGCTCTCTGTCTATATACTGCTGCAACCATTTTTAAATGATCTTCAGCAAGATTTTACTTGCATAAGATATTGTGTGATATTAATGATATTGTTCGATAATTTCCACATTCTGTGGGATCACCTTTCTTTGGAATGGGTACAAATATGGATCTCTTGCAATGAGTTGGCCAGGTAGCTGTCTTCCAAATCTCTTGGAATAGCCGAGTGAGTGCCTCCAGCATAGCATCTGTTTGTTGAAACATATCAATGGATATTTTGTCAATTCGCGAAGCCTTGTTTTTTGCCAATTCCTTCAGTGCAGCTTTGACTTCTTCCTTCAATACCATTGGCTCTTGATCATATGCCACCTCCTGAAATGAATGAACATCTACCAATTCTTTTTGGTACAGTGACTCTGTATATTCCTTCCATCTTCTTTTGATGTTTCCTGCATCAGTCAATATATTACTCATGGAATCTTTCAATATTGCAACTCGAAGCTTAAATTTCCTCTTCACTTCTTTCAGCTTGAGAAATGCCAAGTGTATTCTTCCCTTTTGGCTTTCCAACTCCAGGTCTTTGCACATTTCAGTATAATAACTGACTTTGCCTTCTCAAGCTGCTCTTTGAAATTTTCTGTTCAGCTCTTTTGTCTTGTCATTTCTTCCCTTTGCTTTAGCTACTCTCCGATAAATGGCAAGTTTCAGAGTCTCTTCTCACATCTGTTTTGGTGTTTTCTTCCTTTCCTGTCTTTTTAACCACCTCTTGCTTTCTTCATGGATGATGTTCTTGATGTCATCCTACAATTCATCCAGTTTTCGGTCATTTGTGTTCAATGCATCAAATCTTTTCTTTAAATGATCTCTAAATTCAGGAGAGATATAATCAAGGTCATATTTTGGCTCTCATGCACTTCTTTTAATTGTCTTCAGCTTCAACTTGAACTTGCATATGAGCAGTTGATGGTCTGTTCCACAGTCAGCTCCTGGCCTTGTTTTGGCTGAAGATATGGAGTTTCTCCATTGCCCCTTGCCACAGATGTAGTCAATCTGATTCCTGTGTGCTCCGTCTGGTGAAGTCCATATGTATAGCCACCGTTTGTGTTGTTGAAAAAAAGTGTTTGTAATGAATAAGTCATTGGTCTTGCAAAATTCTATCGTGCAATCTCCAGCAACATTTCTATCCCCAAGGCCATATTTTCCAACTACCAGTGATTCTTCTTTGTTCCCAACTTCCACCCTGCAATCAGCAATGATAATCAACACATCTTGATTGCATGTTTGGTCAATTTCAGACCGCAGAAGTTGGTAAAAATCTTCAATTTCTTCATATTTGGCTTTGGTGTTTGGTGCATAAATTTGAATAATAGTCATATTAACTGGTCTTCCTTGTAGGTGTATGGATATTATCCTATCACTGACAGTGTTGTACCTCAGGATAGAGCTTGAAATATCCTTTGTGATGATGAATGCTACGCCATTCTTCTTCAAATTGTCATTCCTGCATAGTAGATCATATGGTTGTTTGATTCAAAATGGCCAAAACCAGTCCATTTCAGCTCACTGATGCCTAGTATATTGATCTTTATGCATTCCATTTTATTTTTGACAACTTCCAATTTTTCTAGATTCATACTTTGTACATCCCATGTACAATTAATTACATTTACAATTAATGGACATTTGCAGCTGTTTCTTCTCATCTTGAGACGTGCCACATCAGCAAATGCGGATCCTGAAAGCTTTCCTGTATGCACATCATTAAGTTCAGCTCTACTCTGAGGAGGCAGCTCTTCTTCCATCATATTTTGAGTGTCTTCAGAGCTGAGGGGCTCACCTTCCAGCACTATATCACACAGTGCTTCACTGCTATGCATAAGATTTTCCCTGTCTGATTCTCTGAGAAGTGGATGGCCTCCTCCTTCTTCCGAGTCTTAGTACAGAGGCTCCCCTGAGATGCCCACCATGGGTGACCCTGCTCACATTTGAAAGACCAGTAGCATAACCTCCAGGCTCACAGCAATATTCAAGCCATCACAGTAGGACAAACTGACAGACAAGTTTGTCCCCCCCCCAGCTGTTCTACACTGCTCTGCTCTTTTCCTGGTCTCCCCCACCCTGCTTGCTTGCTTACCCAGCCTGCCCAGAGGCAAATATCCACCCTCTGCTGGTCCTACAGCTGGCTTACTGCAGCAAACCTTAGGCTGAGCGAAATACACTGCCACTAAGGGACGAATGCTGTGTGATCCTACTTATACAAAATACCTACAATGGGCAAGTGTGGGGAGACCACAGTGTGTCAGTGGTTACTGGGGAGGGAGCGAGAGAGAGAGAGCAGGGGCATCATTTCTGAATTTGTGCTAAAAGTGATGGAAATACTTGAGAATGGGTAATGGTGATGACTGACTAATGTGATACACATAATTCATGTCTCTGAACTGTACATGTGACGGTGTGGAAATGGAAAGGTTTGGTCGCACGTGTATGTTCTGTTTTGTTAGCACTCATTGAGTGACCCCAAGTTCTGGTGAAGCAGGATCGGACCGTCATGGTCCATGGCGTCGTTGGCTGGTTTTCAGAAGATCCCCAGGCCTCTGTTCCTTGGCCATCTTAGTGTGGAAACTCCGCTGAACCCTGCTTAGTGTCCTAGAGACATGCAAGTCTCCAGCCACAGAGGGGTGGTGGTTGTGCATGAAGTTCACTGGGTGGGAGTCAAACCCTGGTCTCTGCGTGAAAGATGGGAATTCCACACTGAGCCACCACTACCTCCACATACATATTTACCATGACTATTTTCTTAAGTCTATGAACTGTCCCCTTGTCACCAGTGCTCCCAATTCGAGGCCATAGGACATAGTCATCCACCCACATGGTCACCTACATGCCAGGACATGTCAACAGTGACACTCTGGGAGGTGTCGCTGCTCCCATTTTCAATATGAGCAAACTGAGGCTTCATGTGCCACGTTTCCAAGGTCGCAGATGAGGGAGGGCGAGTAGGAGCAGAACCGGCTCCATCACTCCCATGGTGGTGCCGCTGCCATCACCTTGCTGGGCTGCTGCCCTCAGTGCAGGCTCTGGCCTGAACTGGCTGGCTGGTCCTCTGAGCCTCCCATGCCGCCAGCGCGTCCTCCCGGTTGCCGGTGCCAAGAGGCCCTGCCCAGACCGCACGAGGAGCTGGCCACAGCCTGCCAGGCCCGCTAAGCCCTTCCAGCCTGTTTCTGATTAGAGCCAGCCCCAGCCGCCGTCCACACATTCCAGTGGGGCCGTCAGACGCCAAGCCCGCCCATTGCTTGGGAAACCGGGCTGCAGGCCACTCCATGGTCAGAGAGCTCCGATGTTTTCCCTTCTCTGTCGACATTTCCAAAGTTGCTTAGCCCCTAGGGAGTTTGCGCCACACTCTGGGCCCTGCTGACTGAGCAATCCTCACCCTGGTATTCAAGGCCCCCACGCCAGAGTAACACAAGTTTGCTGACCAGGCAGGCCTCCTCTGGGTCTGAAGGCCCTTGTGGATCAGCCTCCTCCTCGGACAGCCTTACCACCAGCCAGAGCCCAGGGCTGCTGTCAACGGCTGTTCGTTGCCAGCGAGCCACCCTGCCTCACAGCCAGCCCAGGAGTTTGGCGAGCGGTCAGGTGCTGGGTGACTAGCCGAAGGTTGGGAGTTCGAAGCCCCCAGAGGTGCCTCAGAAGAAAGACCTGGCAACATGCTTCTGAGAGGCCACCACCTTGAGATCCCAGAGGAGCCATTCTGTCTACACAGGGGGTGGCCTCGGTGGGGGAGGCGTCCAACACCACAGTGATTCTAATTAGGCACCAGATGCAGCTGATGCAGGAGGCCTGGCCCCCCGCCCCTCCCAGGGGGTGCTGGGGAAATCACTGCCACTGTCCCCGTAAGACTCCCACCCGTCACTCATCTCTGACTGGGGTAATTACAGCTTGCCACCTAATGACATGAGCAGCGCCCCTGAACTCCTGCAAGGTGACAATTCGCCATCCACATAAAGCGGCTGGCCATGCCGCGGGCCAGCCAGGCATCCGGGCCGAGACCCCTGTCTCTGGGCCCTCGCCTCCTGCCCAGAACCTGCGTGACCCCCTCCAGGCTTCCTGGTCAGAATCCACCCTCCCCACCACAGCTGTCACACCAGCCCCCAGAGGCTGGTCCTGTTCTTCCTTCCGCTACCTTTTCCCATATCTCTCCTCCCTAGCTCACGTGATTGGGGGCCTTACAAGCCACCCACCAGCTCTCTGACACCGACCTCCTGGCAGACACAGTCGCACGACCAGTCTAATCACTGGAGACACGGGGTCTCCAAGGCGCCGTGGGCATCTTCCACGTGCACACACCACACCATCCTCCATCCTCTCAGGACAAGTGCACAGGTGTCCCGCTCTCCCCGTGTCACGCCAACCAGGGGTAAGGAAGCAGGGACAGGCCACCTCTATGGGTCGGAACCCAGCCCTGACACCATGGCGGCGCCCCTCTGTGGGCCAGAAAACACATGGTCATGAGGGCTCATCCTCTCTGAGGCGGCCCCTTGGACGATCCAGCGAGGAAAGATACAGGTCTTTTCCCCAAGGTCTCACAGTGATGTCACACAAATGGTTAATCACTTGAGTACCAGCCAAAGTGTGGTTCAGACCCCTCCAGAGCCACCTCAGGAGGCAGGCCTGGGGGCCTTGGAAACCCTGTGGGGCAGTTCTGCTCCGTCCACATGGGAGACA
>NW_006921715.1:2056748-2061160 GCF_000298275.1 Orycteropus afer afer | reverse complement strand
GGTCATACCCCTCCTGAGCAGCCCCCTTTAGTCACCTCAAATCCCACATTTCTGTAGGTGAATTATGTCCCCTCCCCTACAACAATGGTATCTGGAGACAGGGTCTTTGCAGACATCATCAAGGTAAGAGGAGGCCATCTGGATTAGGTAGACACCAAGTCCAATGACCGGTGTCCTTCTAAGGAGATGTGGACACCGGTGGACACACAGGGCGATGGCCACATGACGGAAGCAGAGACTGGGGAGATGCAGCCACGAGCTCCAGCCACTGGCAGTGAAGCAGGGCGGGGCTCTCTGCCAAGCCTCCAGGGATGGCCCAGCCTGCTGACGCCCGGGTTTTGGACCCTGGCCTCCAAACTGTGACAGATAAGTTCCTGTTGTTTTGAGCTACCAGTTTCTGATACTCTGTTCCTGAAGCACCAAAGAAGGAGTACACCAGCCCCATGCTCCAGGCAGTAGAAGGGCCCCGAAGGGGCCCGGCCTCCTTTCCCCTCATTTCAGTAACAGCAAACTCCTTCCCACTGCCGCCAAGTCGATTCCAACTCACAGCGCCCCTAGAGGACAGAGTTGAACTGCCTCATACGGTTTCCTGGGCTGTTAATCTTTACAAAGCAAAGCCCAAACCACACTCACTGTCCAATAGATTCTGACTCATAGCAACCCTACAGGACAGAGTAGAACTGATCCACAGGCTTTCCAAGGCTCTAAATCTTTATGGAAGCAGACTGCTTCATCCTCCCACAGAGCAGCTGGTGGATTCAAACTACCAACCTTTTGGTTAGCAGCCTCACGCTTTAAGCACTGTGTCACCAGAGCTCCTTGCAAACTCCTCTAGGGCTCCCTAACTGCTCATGGCCCCACGTGGTTTGACCAGGGCTGACTCCACCCCCAGCTCCAAAGGTGTGCATGGCCCAGGCCTAGCCAACTAGAATATCACCCCCTGCAACAGCAGTGACCACAGGACCGGGTCAGAGATGAGCACTGACTCCAAGTAGGTCCCCTGAGAGGACCCCAGGCCTTCGGCCAGAATGATAGAGAAGGTGCCTACCTCTTGGGATGGATGAGCTGCTAAGTTGAGAACTTCCAGAGGCCGTCTTTGCCATCATGTAAAGAGTGAAGCCTACTTAGAGAAAAGCAGAAAGAGTGATGGGAAGACACAGAGAGCGAGAACATGTGAGAGCCCTTGTCCCTCTGAGCACCCAGATCCAACCTTGCCTGAAACCAGCTTTATCCCACTGGACTTGAAGACATTCCATTTCTCCTTAAGCCATTTTGAGTGGGACTCTCTCAAGTAACAAAGTTCTTCTTGCAGCCAAAGGAATCCTGTTGATACAGAAATGAACCTTCAGAATTAATTCCCACCGGCTTCACCCACTGGTCTTCATTCTCCCCATTAGTCAGGGCATGCTAACTGCTGCAACAAACAACCCTAAACTCTCAGCGCTTAACACTGCCCGGGTTAGTTTGACTCACTCCAACTCAGAACAAGAAGGGGCCCCAAGCAGTTTCCTGGGGACCAGCCCCCTTTCAGCAGCTGGCTCCTCCCTACCCCAGGGCTTCAGGTGGCTTTGCTGGGGCTCTGTCTGCCCCATATGGATGGGGCTCCAGAAGAAGACATGTCTGCCCACAGCCCAGCCCACGAGGACGGTCTCTCCATCGGCCCTCCACAGTGAGAACACGGCCCTGGTCTAGGAGAGGAGCTCCCTGTGCACACAGCACCCCCTACCACAGCCCCCTTCCCTCAGCCACCCTGTGTCTGTCTCTCCTCTTTTATGATTGTGACCCCCTGTCCTGGATAACATCTGATTGACAAGTAACACCTTCCAAGACCCTATTTCCAAGCAAGACCATGCTCACAGGCACCGATTTTAAGACTTCGTCACCTTTGCAGGGGACACAACTCACACCCCACTCCTCACCCCATCTGGAGCTCATCTCAAAGGCTGGGAAGTTGAGGCTCAGAGAGCTGAAGAGGGGGGCAGCCCAGCCAGCCATGAGCTGCCAGTGGCAGAGCCGGGTCTGCCCTCCGCAGGGTCCCTTCCCAACACCCGGGCCTCCCGAGCCTTGCTGCCAACCAGCTCAGCACAGCCTGTCCCTCACCTGCCCGTCCCTGGCTGTGCCCCCCAAATCAGCTCCAAACGTCCCTGGACACCAACTCCAGAGAGCAGGAGTGCCACGCTTGTGCTGAGAAACACAGCAGGCAAGGAACACGTGCAAACCGTCTCACAGAGGGATCCGGTGCCAAGAGGGAGCAAAAGGGGAGAGAAGAGAGCAACGGGGCCCAACCAAGGCGAGGAGCAGAGGCCGAGGACAAAGGCCTCCAACCTGACGCGTTAGAAACCAATCCCACTATAAACGTTCCTTCATGTGCTAACTGTCAAGCCCCATTGGCTAGCTCCCTGCTTCTAGAGCTCTCCTTGTTATTAATACGTACTTAGCGGCATGGAAATTAGAAGTTCTATAATAATACCCTTTCCAAAAGACTCTAGATGAGAATTTCTGTTGGAAATTTAAGGAGAATTCATTACACTGCAGTACACTGGGCAGAAGGCAAGTGTGATGAGTGAAGCCTTCGTTTCTGCCTCAACAGTCAGCGTTCTTGTGCCCGGACAGAAGCCAGGGTACATGGCCAGAGTGTGGCCTGAGGCAGAGAGCCACGCCGACTGCCAGGGTGGCCTGGGTTTGAAAGATGAATTCTGCTAACTCCCTGAGGTACCCATCAGCCTGCCTCAAGCTTGTTCCTCCTGCCCCTTGGCCATGTAGGGAGCCCCCAGGTGGGGTTTTTGGCGCTCCTCCCCACTGGCAGGGGCCTAGGCCCTAACCCTGTCCCCAAACCACCTCACTGATGTGAGAAAGGTGGGGTGCAGTATAGCGTACAGTAAGCCCTTTGTCTAGCAGTGGCCTTCTGGCCAGAGACGGGCCAGCTACCACCATTGGTGTCTGTGTTTCCCCCACACTATATAAGAAGGCGACCTAATCCTTCCTCACAGCTCCCACCATCGTTCCAAGCCCATCATCCATACCCACTCCCAGCCTTCCTGCCTGCAGTGCCCGCCCCGACCCCACCTCCGCTCTGGTTGGCAGAGACCTCGCTAAAACTCATATCTGACCCAGTACAAGTGTTCCCAAACTTCCGGGTCAGGTGCCTTAGCTGACAGCCCAAGGCCCCTCCCGAGGCGTCCGTGCCACCCTCTCTGGCCTCTCTCCTCCCTCCCATGCTCTGGCCTGACCATGTGACTAGTGGTCCCCTGCAGGCTCCCTTGTACCCCAGGGCCTTTGCACATGCCACTGCCTCACGCTCCCTTCCCTTCCTCTGCTCTTTCCACAGGCCAACTATCCTCCGCAAAGCTGGTGCTACTGTCCCAGCCTCCCTCCTGGGGGTCCACAGCCCCACCCCATCACTCCTAGCCCCTGCATTAGCCATGCCCGATTCCAAGGCCATCCGTCCCCCAGCCTGGCAGGCCCCGGAGGCAGGAGCTGGTCTGAGTCACTCTGTACCATCAGCACCTGCCACACCGCAGCTGTCCAATAAAAGTTTGATGAATGAGTGCAGAGACCTACCGTATTTCCTACCGTATTTTTACTAAGTAACAGGAGCCTTCCATGTTTGTTTGCCAGCGCGCCTCTGCCCCACCAGCTACTCTGGTAACCGTATGACACTAGCTTTGCACAGCACCACATAAAAGAAATGAGCATAGCACCTACCAAAACACCTCCCAGGGGGAGGGCGTGCCTGGCAAACAGAAGGCTAGCACCGGTCTCTGTGTAGAAATACAGTAACCCTCCCTGTGAGAGAGGCCCCAGAAGAGTGTGGTGGCTTTGCAATGCGCCCATGACTCGGCTGAGCAGCCTTTCCCAGAATCCCACTCCTGGCACTTGCACTCAGGATGACCACAAGGTCATCCTCTTGACGCTTGTGACTCCACATTGTCACGGGCGCAGCAGGCGGGCCTGCAGTCTCCTCACCTTCTCTGGATGCTCCTTCGGGTCCCCTGCCTCCCGGGCCAGGAGTGCGGTGAGCTCCGGGTCCCAGTGTGTGCTCGTGGGCCCAGCTCTGCTCGGGACCCCCAGCCGAGTCTGGACCACCCACCGCCCACGTGGCATGCCTCCTCCTGCCCTGCTCTGCTGACGTCACGCTCCAGCATCAGACGTGAAGACGACACTCAGACACGACAAGTACACCAAACCCTTCTGACAGACTCTCCCACATGCCTGCTAACCAAACCTAACCCACTGCCATCGATTCACTCTGACACATAGCGACCCCCATTGGGTTTCTGAGGCTGTAAATCTTTACAGAAGTAGATTCCCACCTTCCTCCTGTGGAGCAGCTGGTGGGTTTGAACCACTGATCTTTGGGTTAGCAGCCGAATGCCTTATCCACTATATCACCAGAGCTCCTTATACATCTT
>NW_006921715.1:2053363-2054488 GCF_000298275.1 Orycteropus afer afer | reverse complement strand
GTGGACTCACGCAGCCCTGCCCCCAAGAAGATGGCGCAGACCCGGCAAGGATTCGTTCTGTTGCACGTGGGTCACCATGAGTCAAAGACAACACAGCAGCAGGTCACAGCAAGAGGTCAGTGACGTCACCGGGAGAGCAGGCGGAGTGTCTATAAAATGGTTGTGCAGTGTCTCAGCAGATATACATAATTTCTTACAAAAATGCCCCCTTAGTTAGAGATAAAAACAAAAACATTTTTCATAGACCCAGCTTCCACGTATCAATATACCTACCAGAGGCTAGAACTCTAGGCCGATGCACTGCTTCAGCCTTCTCATGAGCTCCGGTCACAGCCGTCATTACTACCCAATGACAGTGACACTTTGAACCACGTGCTGTCATCTGCTGATTTTGCCAAATTTTCTGATATTTTAGCTACAAGATTGAGGTGTTTGTGAACTTGTATCAACTTTTTTGAGAATGAAGTTGTCATTAAAAGAAAAGGAGACAATCAAAAAGGCTTCCCTGGTTGTTGTTGTGGTTGTTGTTAGGGGCTGCTGAGTCAGCTCAGACTCACAGTGACCCCATTTACAACAGAACAAAACACTGCCCATCCTGCGCCAGCCTTACAATGCCTGCTATACCTGAGCCCATCGTTGCAGCCACTGTGCCAATCCATCTCATTGAGGGCCTTCCCCTTTTTCACTGACCCTCCACTTTACCAAGCATGATATCCTTCTCCAGGGAATGGTCCCTTCTGACAACATAATCAAAGTAGGTGAGATGAAGTCTGTAATTCTAGCTTCCAAGGAGCATTCTGGCTGCATTTCCTTCATGACAGATTGGGTCATTCTTCTGGCAGTCCAGGGTACTTTCAGTATTCTTCACCAACACCACAGCTCAAAAGCATCCACTCTTCTTTGGTCTTCCTTAGTAATCGTTTAGCTCTCACACCATATGAAACTACTGAAAATACCATGGCTTGGGTTAATCACACACTAGTCTTCAAAGAGACATCTTTGGTTATCAGCACTTTAAGAGGTCTTTTGCAGCAGATTTGCCCAATGCAATACAATGTCTGATGTCTTGACTGCTGCTTCCATTGGTGTTGATTGAAGATCCAAGTAATATGAAATCTTTGACAA
>NW_006921715.1:2052048-2052812 GCF_000298275.1 Orycteropus afer afer | reverse complement strand
TTACAAAACCATTTTGTTGTTAGTAGTCATATAATCTTAGAAATGTTACATTGAAGCAATGTCTAACTATATTTACCACGTATTATTCTATGATTAAAATTGATAATAACCATGACTAAGGATTCTGTATCATCTGGCACGGAAGGAGGCCCATGGGGGAGGCGGGTCGCATCAACCCTAGAGATGTCATTGCAACAATTCTGCTATTTGGAACCAAGTCCAGTCACAAAACACACAAGGGGGTCCTGGTATACCTGAGATGGTGGCCTGAGATCTGCAGACACATCTCCAAGTCCCTGTTTCAGAATGACGCCCTGTGTCCACCAGAAGCACAGCCGCCTCTGGAGGGGCAGGAGCCGGGATGGGAAGACCGCCGGCAGCAGTGGAGAAAAGCCAAGCCAGAATGGAAGCTGACCGGCAAAACCGATCGGAAACAGCAGGGCAATCTGCTGGGAAGCTCAGTTTCCAGCCCCCATGCCCAGCTCCTCGTTCTGAAAGTGTCACGACTGTCCTGCCAAAGTACAGCTTCTCCTCCGTGTTAAACCCCTTCCACCACTCCTTCTCCCCACTGCAAAAATGGATTTCGCTCAAAAAAGAAATGAGAAAAATAACTGATGCAATAATCATAACCTTGAAAACACTCCTGCCAGAATCTGAGCGCAGAAGGGGAAGGCAGCTCAAAATACAGTTCTCTCTGGGAACCAGAAGCCCAAGTGAGCTCTGAGCTCAGTCTGCACCCACCCCCCGCCAGCTCCCCGGAGACC
>NW_006921715.1:2049143-2050268 GCF_000298275.1 Orycteropus afer afer | reverse complement strand
CTGGTACCCAGGAGCCCTGCGTTCCAGTCCTGGTCATCACAGCTGCGACAACTCCTCACTGGCTGTCAGTTTCCCCTGCTGGTGCAGGCTGGACAGAGCAGGCTCGACGACCCAGTTCCTGTGAACACGCCTCTGGCGGCTGTGGACGAGAAAGTTAAACCCTTTGAAGAAAATCACTAAAGCCCTAAAATTACGTGAAAGCCTCTGAGATCCCTGAAAGAAAGGCCCTCGCTAAATCCCCTCTATTATTTCTGAGGATATTTTCTATTATTGTTATTTTACCAAAGAAGTTTCTGGATAGAACCTAAGTGCCCCAGAGCCTGCAAAGCAATATCAAAACACAACAAAGGATCTGAGTGTGTGTGGCTGATGGTTTTCTTTTAAACATGTGCTTCACTGAACAAAGACTTTTTTTTTTTCCAATTTCTCTAAGTTTAAGTAAAACACACACACACACACACACACACACACACACACATACAACTTTATCCTGGTCACCAACCTAGAAAACGCCTCAAATTAGCCAGATGGCCGAAGAACACAACCATCATGTTTTTCTCATTCAGGACCCCGATCAGGACCACCCACAATCCTGGGAGTTGGTTGTGGATTAAACAGTGTCCTTCAAAATGTCACTGGGATCCTAAATGCTATGCCCGTGGCTATTATCCCATTTGGACATAGAGTTTTCCTTTTTGTGTTCATGAGGCCATGCGGGTGCAGGGTGTGGTTTTAGATATAAAAAGAGCAGCTTAGGCACAGAGACAGGGTCGAGCAAACGGGGGAAAGATTGACGCCACACAGAGATCACCCAGGAACAGGAACTCGAGGGCCACTGAAGCTGAAAGCCATCATTCCCCAGAGCAGACAGAGAGAAGCCTTCTCTTAGAGCCAGTGCCCTGAGTTCAGACTTCCAGCCTCCTAACTGTGAGAAAATCGCTTTCTATTCATTAAAGCCACCTCCTTGTGGCGTTTGTGCTACAGTAGCACTAGGAAATTAGGACTGGGTTGGTCATTAGGAACAAGACAAAAACAACGTCTAGTGACTGAAAACTGCGAGCCAGGCACTATGCTTGGAACCATGGTGCTATGTTCTTCCCCATGCACCATCTCACTGAGTCCTCA
>NW_006921715.1:2043238-2048638 GCF_000298275.1 Orycteropus afer afer | reverse complement strand
GAAGCGCACGGTGCGCGGGCACCGAGTGGGCGCAGCAATGCCCACTCCTGCTCCAGGATGCGGGTGCGCTCGGTAATTCCTCTGCAGGCAGCTGTTTGAAAGGCTAATAACTCGGCCCGTAAAAATGTGTGACGAGTTGCAACTTGGCACCAGCTGCCTCAGACTGGGAGAGAAGCTAGCGTTTGCAAAATATGGTTTAAATAATCCAGACCCTCCTTGTTTTCTTCTGTAGTTTTAAAAGTGCAAGAAACATGGAAGTTTTGTGGTTTCACACTGGCCTTTTTATGGCTCGAAAGACTCCCAAACAGATTCGACTTTTGAAATGCCTCCGTGTAACAACAACAACCATCGTGTGGGCATTCCCAAGAAAATGCGCCGTGAGGCTGGGACTTTGGGGACTTGCATGTTCTTTGCTGGCATAAAGAAGAGGTTTTGTTGTTAAAGCAAAAACACAGCCTGACTTGACAATGGTGTCCTGACCTCTGCACTCAGGGCCCAAATCTGTTTGTAAGAAGCAACGGGACATGAAGGAGTGAGCATGGACCTCGTCTCTGCGGGAAACTGAGGCTGAGTACCTGGCCCTGCCTCTTCTTGGCTTTTGTTGTTAGCTGTTGAGAGTGGCAGAGCCAGCTCCTGACACGCGGCAAGCCCACACGCACCAGAGCTCAACGCTGCCCGTTTCTGCCCCATCCCCTCGAACTGCTGCAGATCAGACCACCGGGAGACACACTGGCTGATTTTCAGAAGACTGTCAGGCCTTCCTTCCTCCTGTCCCAGTCTGGAAGTTCCGCGGAAACCTGTTCAGAATCACAGCAAACGGGTAGCGCATTCCCGGGACCCTCCCTCCTGGAGGAAGGGCACCACTGCGCCAGCTGCTGTCGTGGGAACACTGACTCGTGGCGGCTGCAGGAGCGTCACAGTGGAGCTGTGCGCCACACCATGTGCTCAATGGCTGCTTTCTAGGTGTTTTTAGCTTACTTTTATTTAGTTAAACTTGGTAACATAGTTATTAGAAATCACTCTAATACAATAGAAATTGCCCATCTACTTAAGTCAACGCTTGTTGTAAAATGAATAGGTCAGGACTATGGAGACTTGCATGTTCTTTGCTGGCATACAGAAGTTGTGCTGTTAATAGGTCAGAGTCACAGGAGAAATAACTTTCTTCTCCTTATTGTTTTGTTTTACCATTAAATTTAAAAGGTTGGATTTTTTTTTTAATTGTGATATGGGTGAAATTTTACAGAGCAAATTCACTTACCATACAGCAGCTCACATACACTTTGTCTCATGATATTGACTACAATTTCCCACAATGCAACAGCTCCCCTCCCATTTCCTCCCCATAGTTACCTCTTACCTGTGTCCTTCCCTTCATGCACTCCTGCCCCCTGAGCTGTTTTCCACAGGGAGACATACATAGCCTTTCTATTCTTCCACGATTGTTGTCTCCAAGGAGTGTATCTGCCTAGTGTAAATGTTCACCTCATATGCCTGTCTTTTGTTTGGCTGGAAGCCACAGGAGTGGGTTCAGTTCTAGACCTGAAGGGCAGCCAGGGGCCATGGTCTCAGTGGTTCCACCAGGCTCTATCAGACCAGCAAATCTGGTCCCTTTTTTTTTTTCAAAATGATTTTGAGTTTTGTTCCACATTTCTCTCCCTCTCTATTCAGGGTCTCCTACATAGATCCCCCTCTGAGTGGTTGACAGTGGTAGCCAGGCACCATCTAGTTCTTCTGGTCTTATAGTCATATAGGCTGAAGATCACATGGTGTACCAGTCGCGAGGACTAATTGTTTCCATGAATCTTTGATTTTCTTCATTCTTCTTTGCTCTGGACAAGGAGAGACCCATTTTTGCATCTGGCAAAAGCTTGCTGCTTGTAAGCTTTTAAGATCCCAGTCACTACTCGCCAAAGTAGGAGGTGGAACAATGTTTTGTGTGGTGTGTTACATCAATTGAGCTTGATGCCCCCTGCGACCATAGTCCCAAGTCAATGGCTGATTTTCAGAATCTGTTTGCTAGGACTTTCTTAGAAGATACCTCTGGCTAGACTCAGACCTCCGACCTTTCACTTAGCAGCCAAGTGCTCTAACTATGTGCACCACCAAGGTATTACATTTTTGCCTCTGTTGTTGTTGTTGTTGTTAGGTGTTATCAAGTCAGCTCCTACTCATAGTGACCCCATGTACAACAGAACAAAACACTGCCCGGTCCTGCGCCAGCCTCACAATCTTTGCTATACTTGAGCCTACCATTGCACCCACTGTGTCAACCCATCTTTTTCACTGACCCTCCACTTTACCAAGCATGATGTCCTACTCCAGGGAATGGTCCCTTCTGACAACAGGACCAAAGCAGGTGAGACGAAGTCTGATGGTTCTTGTTTCCAAGGAGCATTCCGACTGCACTGCTTCGGGCATTCCATGGTATTTTCAGTTGTCTTCACCAACACCGCAATTCAAAGGCATCAGTTCTTCATTGGTCCAGTGTTCACTATGAGGCGACTGAAAATATCATGACTAGGTTTAGGTACACCTTAGTCTTCAAAGTGACATCTTTGCTCTTTAACACTTTAAAGAGGGCTTTTGCAGCAGATTTGCCCAGTGCAATACGACATCTGATTTCTTGAGTGCTGATTCCATGGGTGTTGATTGTGGATCCAAGTAAAATGAAATCTTTTACAACTTTAATCCTTTCTCTGCTTATCATGATGTTGCCTGTTGGTCCAGTTGTGAGGATTTTTGTTTTCTTTATGTTCTTTTTCCATACTGAAAACTGTAGTCATTAATCTTTGTCAGTAAAAGCTTCAAGTCGCCTTCACTTTCAGCAAGCATATGTGTCATTTGCATATCGCAGGTTGTTAAGAGCCTTCCTCCAATCCTGATGCCACATTCTTTTTGCATACTCCTGCTTTTCAGATTATTTGTTCAACATACAGGTTAAATAAGCATGGTGAAAGAATACAACCCTGACACACCCTTTTCCTGATATTAAACCATGAAGTAGCCCCTTGTTCTGTGTGAACAACAGCCTCCTGATCTATGTACAGGTTCCTCATGAGCACAATTCAGTTTCTGGAATTCTCAGTCTTTACAATGCTATCCATAATTTGTTATGATCCACACAGTCCAATAACTTTGCAAAGTCAATAAAACACAGATAAACATCTTTCTGGGATTCTTTGCTTTCAGCTAAGATCCATCTGACATCAGCAATGATATCCCTTGTTCCATATCCTCTTCTGAATACAGCTTGCATTTCTGAAAGTTCCCTGTCAATATACTACTGCAACCATTTTTTAATCATCTTCAGAAAAATGTTACTTGCATGTGGGATCAATGATATTGTGCAATAATTTCCACAATATCACCTTTCTTTGAAATGGGCACAAATATGGATATCTTTCAGTTAGTTGGCCAGGTAGCTGTTTTCCAAATTTCTTGGCATAGATGGGTAAATGCCACCAGAGCAGTATCCACTTGTTGAAACATTTCAATGGGGGCCCTGTCAATTCCCAGAGCCTTGTTTTTTGCCAGTTCCTTCAGTGCAGTTTGGACTTCCTCTTTCAATACCATTGGTTCCTGATCATATGCGACTTCCTGAAATGGATGAACACCAACCAATTCTTTTTGGTCCAGTGACTCTGTGTATTCCACCAATCTTCTTTTGATGTTTCCTGCCTCATTCAATATTTGCCCATAAAACCTTTCAATATTGCAACTTGAGGCTTAAATTTTTTCTTCAATTCTTTCAATTTGAGAAATGCTGAGCGTGTTCTTCCCTTTCGGTTTTCTAATTTGGGATCTTTGCACATTTCGTTGTAATACTTTGCTTTGCCTTCTTCAGTTGTCCTTTGAAATCTATTCAGCTCTTTATTTCAACATTTCTTCCTTTCACTTTAGCTACTCTCTGCTCAAGAGCAAGTTTCAGAGTCTTTTCTGACATCCATTTTGATCTTTTATTCCTTTCTTGTCTTTTTAATGACCATTTGCATTCTTCATGTATGATGTTCTTAATGTCATCTTGCAACTCATCTGGTCGTTGGTCATTGGTGCTTAATGCATCAAATCTATTCTTAAATAAATTCAATGGCATCGATTAATTAACTCAGATAGAACAATAGTTAGGACCCTATAAATCTTCTTCCTCTGTTCTCACTTTCCTCATCTCTAAAATGGGCCCAGGAATTTCTGCTTCATAAGGTTGTTGAGGGACTTGAAGGAAATCACATAGAAAGCACAAAGTAGGTCACCCATTCCTACAAGAAATAATCCTTGAGTGTCTCCTATGTGCCAGTTGTTGTTCTCAATGCTGGAAAATCAACAGTGAACAAGGCAGGCCCCAGTCACTGCCCTGGAGGAACTCACAGTCTTCCTTGTCGTAAGCAAGTAAAGGAAGAAATGATATTACATTAGATGATAAAGCCATTAGAAGCAAAGTAGGGTAACAGAACAGAGTGACTGGGAGCAAGAAACCTACGTTACTCTGACAAGGAGCCAGGGTGGCCCTCTCTGAAGAACTGAGGTTCAGCTGAGCATGAATGAAGAAAGAACACAACCATCACAAGATAGCTGGGGGGGATTGTTCACAGTAGAAGCCCAGCAAGTGCAAATGCCCTAGGATGAAAATGAAAAGGTCAGGCTAGAGCCTGTGAGCCAGCAAGGAACCAAGGGGAGGCAGCAGAGGGGTGCAGGGGCCAGAGCAGGCCACAGTAAGAGGTTGAACTGGGTATAACCCTAGGTTCAACGGAAGCCTTTGGTGGGTTTTAAGCAATGGACGCACAGGTCTATTCTTTGACCCTTCTTGGTAGATGAAGAAAGGGTCAGGTAAGGGAAGGAGGGAAACAAGGACATAAGTTAAGAGACTGTCTTGGTCTCTGAGCAAAAGACGATGAACCAGGTGTAGCAGTGGAGACAGAGAAGCACAGCACCTAGAGGTACAGCCTGGAGGTGAATTCATAGACCTGTGGGCACCTAGAGAGAAGAAGGGAGGCTAGAGGCACACGGCCATCAGAAGCCTGGATAAGGAGGTGGTGACTGCAAAGGATTGTGGGAACAGTGGCCAGGGAGGTGGGCAGGACCCAGGAGGGCAACATCCTAGGAGTGTTGGAAAGAAAGAGCTTCAGGAAGGAGGAAAGAAAAAAGAAGGCAGATTTGTCCAAATGGAGGTCACACTGGTGACCTTGACACATGCCATTTTTAGGAGAAGATGAGGAACAGAGGTAGACAATGGAGGCAGCTCTCCATTCAAAGTTCAGTATACAGAAGGTATTCTACAAATCCCTCCTTAATGAACGAAAATTACACACCTTGTATTCTCCTTCCATGTTGTTGTTGTTGTTGTTAAGTGCCATCGAGTAGGACCTGACTCATAGCGACACCTCCTTAGGTTTCCGAGGC
>NW_006921715.1:2034624-2037834 GCF_000298275.1 Orycteropus afer afer | reverse complement strand
GCCAATCAAGTCACCTGGGGTTTGTTGACTTGCCTGGTCACACAGGAGATGGCATTTAAAGAAGCACTTGTGTTTCTTTGCACACACCTGGCCCTCCCTGGGACACCTGAGGCCAGTCACATGCCCTCTCCAGCCTCCCCTTCCCAGACATTAGAGGGTTGGTTGACCAGAGAAGGTCTAAGAGCCCTGTGAGCTCCAACATGTATCCGCTATGTCCCCTGGACTCACAAAAAGCAGAGAACCTCAAGGCCCACCTGCTGCAAACATCAGTAAAGAACATGGCATCATTATTCTTGCTCACTGTAGGGTGCTGAGGTCTCTAGACAAGACAGGCTTGTCTACACACACTCCTGCCACTGTCTCCCAGCCACACTGGCTCATTCCATTTCTGGATAGGCACACTGCCCACCACACTGTCCTCTCTGCAGGGGATGCCCTCCCCACTCCTTCACCTCGTCAACGCCTACTCTTCCACAGAAGCCTGCTTAGTCTTTGTTTCCTCGGGAAAGCCCTGCCTGACCTCCCGGATGAGTCAATTTCTCCAATTAGTCACTCTCTAAATAGCATCGCTCTTGTATCAGACACATATTGCTATGCTTGATAATGCCATGTAACAAGCCACCCCAAAACTTAGCACAACAACCATGTGTTATGCCTGCAAGTCTGTACGAGCTCTGGTGGTATAGTGCCTAAGGCATTTGACTGCCAATCAGAAGGCTGGTGGTGCAAACCTGGCTTGGCAATTCTACTGATCTGATCACAGCTGGGCTGTCTCTTTCATCTGTGATTGAGCGGCAAGTGGACATGGGGCTGGCTGGTCTACAGTAGACTTAGCTGGAATGACAGCTCTGGTCCACCTGCCCTCATATGTACAGCTGGCTTGTGTAGCCATGTTCATACAGTAAGGCAGAAGTGTGCAAGGCCTCTTGACTTGGAACTACAGCATTGTCACCACACTCAATTAATTGGTCAAAGCAAGTCACAAGGCCTCCCAGATTCAAGGGAGACATGGACTCCTTCTCTTGGTGGGAGGAGTTGCAAAGTCACTTTGCAAATGACTTAGATGCATGGACTAGTGGGGTGGTGAAGCCGTCAGTACACCATGGCTTTAAAATCCTGGTTCTCCCTTTATTTTGTGATTATTGTTACTTTACCCACTAAATTATAAGTCCCAGGAAAGTTAGAACCAAGTCCTATTTTTCCTCACCATATGATCCCAGTATTCACTCATTAATTTATTTTCAGATACCCTAAAAGAAAGGAGACTGTTTGTTAGATGTTGTTACATATTATCTCATTCAATTCTCACATTAACTTGTTGTAGAAATATTATTTTCCCTAATTTACATTAGGAAACTGAGGGACAGAGGGAGGAAGGAACTCACCTACAGATATACTTTGAGTAAGTTCCAAAAAGATGTATTGAGGCCATTAGTACATACAAGTCTTCCTGACTTATGATGTATTCAAGTTACACAAACAGAACTTATGACTATCAATTTTTTTATGATTTGTGTATTTTTACGCATGTACTAAAATGTATCTTTTATAAGTTTGTACATAATGCTGCCAATATCCAAAAACAAATAAAATTCAGATTTATAAAGATACTGATAACAAAAGGCAATAATAACAATATCTAGAAAAATGAAGTATTTGACTTAGATCAGAGCCAGCCACCTTACCCTGGAGTCATTGGAGTGGAACTTCATTGTAAGTCAGGGACTACCTGCAGTACAACAAACACTTTTAGTTTTCATCTTTCTGAGAGCATGGCACCAGTTGTCAAGTTAACCCAGACTCATGACAACCCCATGTGGTCCTCGTAGAACTATGCTCCTTTGGGTTTTCAGTTACTGACTTTTCAGAGGTAGATCAACAAGCCTTTCCGCCAAGCCATCTTTGGGTGCACTTAAACCTCCAATCTTTGGTCCACAGCTGAGGGTGTTAACCATTTGCACTACCCAGTGACTATAAGAACATAGTAGGGATGCACTTTCCTATCTCTTGAAGTTAGGTGTGACCATGTGACTGGCTTTGGTCACCGTACACAGAAGTGATGTGCACCACTTCCAGTGGAAACATTTATGAACCAGGGTGCAATCCACACTGTTGCAGCAATAGGTGACATTCTACCTGGTAGCTGCTCTGCCAGCCTGAGTCCAAGTGAGGACGACATATTGCTAAGTCCCCAGCTGGTGCTTAAGGAACATGTAGCCTGAGTATGAACTAGACCTTTGAAGGCTGCTTGTTACTGCAGCATAGCCTATTCTATCCTGACTGATGCAAGTGCCTGCAGTGGCCCAGAGGCCCAAAACCACCAGCTCTGTCCCTAGACTATAAATTCGACAGAAATGCACATCCAACAAAGACTCCTATTAGATTGAGCTCATGTATGGGTACTGAGTATCTATTTTATTTCTTCATATGCAGTGGGTTCTTCATTAAACATTGTCAGAATCACTAAAGAGCTCTGGGACCCACCCTTCTGTATTTCATGGGGTGCCAGGGCAGGAAGCAGGGGTTGGAATCCCTTACTTGACAGCCTAATTTCCACACCAGCTATTCATCTCAACAAACACAAATAAACCCCTATTATTCCAGGCCTTGTACCAAATACTGGGAAAAGACAAGAGAAAAGAAGGCCATGGGCACTGGCCTCAAGAAGCTCATTGTTTAATGGATCATCAGATGTAGTGCCCTGTTTAGGCAGGCATTGATCACCTGATCCTATACCAGTTACTGTGACATAGCCAGAGATCACTTATATTTCCTAAAAAGTATCCAAACTAAGGCTAAATCCTTCTAATATGCATCAACCCACCCACTCACCCATCTAGCCATCCATTCATCCATCCACCTAACCCACCCATTCATTGATCCATCCACCCATCCATCCATCTATCCACCCATCTATCCATCCATCCCCCACCCACCCATCCATCCATCCACCCACCCATCCATCCACCTATCCATCCATCCATCTATCCATCCATCCAACCACCCACTCACCCATCCATCCATCCATCCATCCATCCACCCAACCCACCCATCCACCCATCCATCCATCCATCTACCCACCCACCCATCCACCCATCCATCCATCCATCCATCCACCCATCCACCTAACCCACCCACCCATCCACCCATCCACCTATCACCCATCCATATCCATCCATCCACTTACCCACCCATCCATCCATCCATCCA
>NW_006921715.1:2033009-2034524 GCF_000298275.1 Orycteropus afer afer | reverse complement strand
CCAATAAAACTATTTAACTACAAAGCCAAGCTCAAAGGCAAGAATAGAAAAACTTCGGGAGCTTAAAATGAAGATAAACTCAAACAGGAGTGGCTGGTAAAAGCTGAAGACAAACAATTCATGGGGATATTAGGATGAATGATAGGGGCTGGAGCCTCAGGCAGGAAATGACACTTTGGGCTCAACTCAGAGTAAGTGTCTGAGCCTCTGCCCAAAGCAGAGGCCACAAAGCACTGCCCACCCATGAAACCCAAAGAAAACACGATTATAAAATTGATCCATAACTAATAAAACCCATACAGTCTGAGCAGGGGCAAATGGGACACTCCAAAATGCAAGAAAATAAGTCTTCTATGGAAAACTACCCCTACTGAAGATCAGTGTACAATAAAAAAATGGCAGTCCAAATAAGTTTTTAAAAAAGTGTAGTAAAGTCAAGATACATGGCTACATAGCAAATGAGAGAAATTGCACTATAGAATGGGAAACAACAGACAAATTTGAAAGAAACTTTAAAATAAACATGTTTAAAATCATCAGGAACCAAATTAGCTGTGTCTGTAGAGAATGACAACGGGGAAGCTCAGTCTCATCAGTCAGAACAAAGCCAAGGGCCAACTGCAGAACAGCCCTTCAACTGCTTATATGGAAGTTCAAGTTGAAGCTGAAGAAAATAAAGCAAGTCCACAAGAGCCAAGTATGAATTTGAGTGTATCCCACCCAAATTTAGAGACCATCTCAAGCACAGATTTGACACATTGGACATTGGTGATCAAAGACGAGAAGAGGTGTGGGATGGCAGTAGGAAAATCTTACATGAAGAAAGTAAAAGGTCATTTCAAAGACAAGACAGGAAGAGAAGACCAAAACGAATGTCAAGAGACACTGTGGAAATTGATCTGAAGAGCAGTCTAGCTAAAGTGAATGGGAGAAATTATGAAGTAAAAGGGCTGAACAGAAGATATCAAAAGGTGGCTCAAGAAGACAAGGTAAATTATTATACTAAAACGTGCAAAGATCTGGAGTTAGAACACCAAAAGGGAAGAACTCTCTCATCATTTCTCAAGCTAAAAGAACAGAATACAATATTCAAGCCTCACGTTGCAATACTGAAAGATTCTTTGGACAAATAAAATGAATAATGCAGGAAGAATCAAAAGATGGAAGGAGAATCACCCTACCCAAAGGAATTGGTCAACGCTTAATCATTTCAGGAGGTCCCATATGATCAAGAACTGATGGAACTGAAAGAAAGAAGTATAAGCTGCACTGAAGACATGGGCAAAACAACAAGGACCCAGGAGTTGATGGACTACCCATTGAGATGCTTCAACAAATAGCTGCAAAGCTGGAAATGCTCACTCATCTATGCCAAGAAATTTGAAAGACAGCTACCTGGTCAATCGGTTGGAAGAGATTCATATTTGTGCTCATTCTAAAAAGATGATCCAACTGAATGTGGAAATTATCAAACAATATCATTACTATCACATACAAGCAAATTTTAACTGAAGA
>NW_006921715.1:2031907-2032909 GCF_000298275.1 Orycteropus afer afer | reverse complement strand
TGAACCCCTACTATGTGCCAGGCTCTGTTCTAGGCACTGAAGATACATAAGAGAATATAAGAAGCAAAGTTCCTGACCTGTGAAGCATCCTCTGTGGTGGGGAAGGATAGAGAGTAGACAATTCATCCATGGAGGCAGATGTCAGAATTGCTGAGGAGCTTTGGGACCCACCCTGTGGGATTTGCATCTGTGTTTGTAGAAAGTCCTCTAGGAGCTGGTCTTCAGTGCAGCATTTGGAAACACTGATGAACCAAAAAGGATGCTGGTCTGGGAGTGAAGAGTCCTGGGCACCCCTGTCAGAGAAGCAGGCCAGCCTCTAGGCCAATGACAACGTGGTCAGTCCCACAAGCCTCAGCAAGCTCTGATGGGATCTGCCCAGCCTGGAGAGTAACAGACTTAAGCAGAAACCCTTGGTACGTTACAAGACAGACTCTGGGGCCCACCTACCCCAGAGCCCTCCACACAGCACAGTGAGGAGCTTCTAATGGTGGGCTGTAGCAGGTGTGCTCAACTAGCCACTTGGCCTAAAAAAGTAAGTCAATAGGTCTCATGGCAGAGAAGCCACAGCTGCCAAACCCTCTTTGAGATTGTGGGCCACACACTCCTCTATGTCTCTAGTTGCTGGGCACCAAAGTGTTGAGATTTCCAAGGAGAAGACCCCAAAAACCATTAGCACAACTGGCTGCTGTGGCTGCCAGGAGGTCTGGGAGGACCCAGCCTGCCCTTCAGAAAACCACCTTCCAGTGCATCCCCCAGACCCAGCTTCCGTTGCTGCCTGGCCCACAGCCCACCCCAGTGGCCTGTGAACCTGGGCTCCAGCAGGTGAAGCAGATTGACCCTGTGTGCCACCCTCTCCCCAAGCCTTGGCTTCCTTAGCTACAAAGTAAAGACGCTGTGAACTCTCCCCCAAAGTTAGTGTTTGTTCTGTTTTTAATGAGATAACATAAGTATGGTTCCAACCACGGAGGTGGAATTCAACAGATGTCTACTGCCCCTCACAGC
>NW_006921715.1:2030876-2031584 GCF_000298275.1 Orycteropus afer afer | reverse complement strand
AAGAATGTGGTGTCAGGATTAGAGGAAGACTCATTAACAACCTGCAGTTTGCAGATGAAATAACCTTGTTTGCTGAAAGACAAGAAGACTTAAAGAACTTACTGATGAAGATCAGGGACTACAGTCTGCAGTATGGTTTACACCTCAACATAAAGAAAACAAAAATCCTCACAAATGGACCAATAAGCACCATCAAAATAAATGGAGAAAAGATTGAAATTGTCAACGATTTCATTTTATTTGGATCCACAATTACACCCATTGTCAAGAAATCAATTTCACTGAGCAAATCCACTGCAAAGACTTCTTTAAAGTGTTAAAGAGCAGAGATGTCACTCTGAAGACTAAGGTGAGCCTGACCCAAGCCATGGTATTTTCAATATCCTTATATGCATGTGAGAGCTGGACAATGAATAAGGAAGACTAAAGAAGAACTGATGCATCTGTATTATGGTGTTGGCAAAGAATACTGACTATACCATGAACTGCCAGAAGAATGAACAAATCTGTCTTGGAAGAAGTACAGCTGGAATGCTCCTCTGAAGTGAGAATGGCCAACCAAACCACACCAGACTCACTGCTGTTGAGTCGAATCCTACTCATAGCGACCCCTCCTTGGGCTTCTGAGGGGATATCACTACAGAAGTAGATTGCCCAATCTTCCTTCCAAGGAGTGGCTGGTGGGTTTGAACCGCCAGCCTTCTGGTT
>NW_006921715.1:2002438-2024136 GCF_000298275.1 Orycteropus afer afer | reverse complement strand
TCCTACCCTTGCTCTTGTCCCACCCTTGCCCGTGTCCTTGTCCTTGCTCCGGCCGTACCCCCACCTTACCTCTTGCCCTTGTTTTCTCTCTCTCTCTCTCTCTCTCTCTCACCCTCTCTTTCTTTTTTTCACCCTTTTCCTCAGAAGCCCAGGCCTCTTATCACAAACACCTTGCATTCTGAAGTAACCCAGAAGCATGGGCCCCAAGATGGTGGGACCCCGAATGTGACACGCCCAGGCCTGTCATGGAAGAAACATTAAAATGCATTAAGCAGGATGGGAATGGGTTTTCATGATTCTGCCACATGTCTGATAGTGGGAACATCACCCGCGGCAAGCACAGATCAGGGGCACAGAGCAATGCAGGGCGCCAGGCGCCCGAGCTGGGGCTGCCAGCTTCCGGAGAGGACGGCACAATGGCCCAGAGCCCCTCCTGAGGCTGCGCACACTCCGTAAGGGGCTGGGGGCGCCTGGTCAAGGTCCCTATAACCAGCTTCAGAGCTGCTCTCATGCCAGGCCTTGGCCCAAAGGGTTCCTCTGCTCAGATGCCCCTCCTCCTCCATTCCAACAAACCAAACCCACTGTCGCCATTCTACAGATGAGTAAACTGAGGTTTGGAGAGACAGTGGTGTCACTAAGCAGGTGTGGGGGTGCAGACTGCGCCAGGTGACACTAAGAGGTGCCACCTAAAATTATTGTGCAGCGTGCCAGCAGCAATTTATTATTTTCTAAACATATCCCTGTAGTTAGTTTTAACCACATTTTTCGTAGGCCCAGCTTACACGTATCAGTGTACCTAGAAGGCTTGAGCTCTACCTGAATGCATTAGCTTAGCCTTCTCACGCGCTCCAGTGGGAGCTGTCATTACGACCCAATCACAAGGACCCTTCCACTTACAATGACGCTGCCAATTACATGGTTGCATGTGCCACGCTACAAGCCTGCACCGCGGTTTTTGTTGCTGCCAGTGTTTTTATAGTCCTTGATTTCACCTAATTTTCTGATGCTGTAGCTACGATATTGGGGTCTTTCTGGACCTATATCAATAACTTTTTTGAGAATGAAGTGGTCATTAAAGGATAAGAAGGAGAAAGATCTAAAAAGGCTTTGCTCAGTTACTAATCATGTGACTAATAATGTAATTCAATGTAGGAAGATTTTACAGAATGGTGTTGTTAGTGTTTACATCATCTAAGAAATAGTACGTTTAAGCAAGTGACAGCTATTTATCACATTATTCTATGATTAAAATTGATAATAAACACAACTGAGGATCCTGTATGGTTTGGTTGGGACAGGACCCATGTTGTGGGGGTGAGGGGAAACGACACCATGAGTTACTGCACTGGGTGACGCCAACCTTAGTGATGTGATGTCACTGTGGTGGGTCTAGGATGAAGTTCTGGTCAGTCCAGCTCCAAGCCAAACCCTGACACACTCAACTGTCCCATGAGGCCTGAGCCATCAGCCGTTCATTATGGGGGAGGGAGGAGACAAGCCAAGCTCTGTGGGTCTGTGAGAGGCTTATCTGGTGTGTTTCAGTGGACCTACACAACCCCTGCCCTGTGTGACCTTGGGGCCTGCCCTTAACCTTGGCCATTCTCAGTGCCCACATCTGCAAGGGGGACCCGCGAGCTCTTGAGAAGGTCGTGGAGCCAAGAGGCAAACAGGAACCTCAGATCCCCCCTCACGTCTGTACAGTGTGACCAGAGCCAGGAGCCAGGGTAAGCTCCCCACACGCACCACAGCCTTCCTTTCATCCTTACCCACACAACCACATGGAGGCTGGGAGGCCCTCCAGAGAGCACAGCTCCCTTCCGAGGACAAACACGCTCCCTGAAACAGCACCTACTGCAAATGGTGCTGGTTACCCTGGCCTGTGAGTACCATCATAGATAACCACACCTACTTCCAAAGACAATCTGAGGGCTGTAGTTCCAGCCTGGAACAGTGCTCAACACACAGAAGGTCCTATATCATGTGTGCTGACTTCAGTAAGCCCTTGGTAAGCTGCTTGTCAAGAGCCCTGGTGATGCAGTGGTTAAGTGCTCTGCCACTTACCAAAAGGTTTGTGGTTGGAACCCACCAGGTGCTCTGCAGGAGACAGAGTAGTCAGACGGCTTCCATAAGGATGACAGCCTTGGGAGCTATGCGGCAGTTCTACTCTGTCCTATGGGGTCACTCTGAGTCAGAATTGACTCGTTGGCAGTGGGTTTGGTTTTTAAGCTAGTTGTGCTAACATGCCAGGTCTGGACAGGACTTCAAAGATCACCTATATAGAAGAGGGAACTCTGGTGGCATAGTGCCTAAGGCATTTGACTACTAACCAGAAGCCTGGAGGTTCAAACCCACCAGCCACTCCTCAGAGGGAAGATTGGACAATCTACTTCCTTAGAGTACTGCCTTGGAAACCCAAGGAGGGGTCACTATGAGTCGGGATTCAACTCAATGGCAGTGAGGTTTTTTTTTTTTTTTTTTTTTTTTTTTGGTATATAGAAGAGTTTGGCCTGTGTCACACACAGGGTTGGTAACAACCATGTCTCAGGGCCCTTCCCATCAATGCTGTTGACACCTAGATGTACTCTCTTGTGCCATCTCCAATGGATTGGTAGTGGCTGCTCAAGTGGGAAGAGTGCTAGGATTGATCAGTAATGCTTGCACCGATAAGGGATGGGGGCGGGCTACAGCACTGCCAGCTGACCTTGGCATTAGACCGTGCTAGAAACATCCTCGGAAGGAAGGTTGGGCAATCCTACTTCCGTAGTGATACTGCCTCGGAAACCCAAGGAGGGGTTGCTATGAGTCAGGGCCGACTCGACAGCAAACAACAACAACAACAGAAACATCCACGGGAGTCCCTGGAGGACACAAAGTTAACACACTTGGCTGCTCACTGGAAGGCTGGGGCGCCAAGTCAACCAGAGGCACCTCAGATAAAGGCCTGGAGACCCTCTTCTGGAAAGTTAGCCGCTGACGAGCCCACAGAGCACAGATTTACTCGGACACACACGAGGCTGCCATACAGTGAAATCAGTCCAACAGCAGCTAGTTCTTAGAAACATCAATTACAAGTATTGATTATTGATAGACTTTTGCAACCAGGATGGAATTCACAAGTGACCCATTCCACAGCCTTTTATCAGTCTTCTCTACCCAGTCCATCTCCCCACCCCCATCTTTGATAAAAGGTCCTCCTGTGAATGTTTGTGCCAAAAATTAACTAAAATGAAACTTGGCAACAACATTGTGGCACAACAATGATGGGTCCATAAGGCAGGTGGGTGTCTATGCAAATGGACAACGGGATGGCAGGTAGCCTTGTCCCCAAACATCCCTCTGGTGACAGCCTCATAGGGAAGGGAAGAGGAGGGAGAGGCTGACTCCCAGACTCCTGGAGGCCAACTCTCACCAGCCACTTTACTGCATCAGCTCACATTTCGGGGTGTGGAAAATACACGCCCATCTTTCCAACTGTGGGTTAGCACATTAGCAAAATATCCACAAAATATAGGTTTGGAGAAATCATCCCATAAAGTGAAATGAGCCATTTTCCAAATAGAAAAGTGCCCAATTATTAAAGTGCTTTTTTTTTTCCCCCTTTTATTTTAACATTCACATTCCCGTGGCCTTAATTCCCAACAGCCCTCTCCCAGCCCGTTCTGGAGGGAGGGAAATGAGGGTTTGTTCGCATTTTATAATAACCCTTTTCTCTGTCTGAGACTCACATGCCAAGTATGTGTGAAGAGATATAAATATTCCAATTCTGTTGTAAAGACTGTGAATTTGGAATTCTGAAGCTCCTGATTTCAACTGTCTACTGATTCTTTCCACTAGCTGTGCTGTGTTCAAGGTATTTAATACATGCTGGAGTCTATAAAAAGACAGAAGGCGTGTTGTTTTTCATTAAAGATGACCCCTGAATCTCAGGCCCTTAGAAACACACCCAGGAAGATATTGCTTTTCCAGAAAGAACGGACCTCAAGGTTTTTATAAACATGGAGGAAAAGAAAGGGAGTCCGCAAATGACCAACAACCCCATGCAGATGGAAAGTTTTCAATGAAGGCTAAGTTACAGTTCTAAACGGTACTGAACATGCCTTTTGCAGCTCCCTTCATGTGTGTTCCTGAGAACCACAGACAGGACCTGGGCTCTTTCTCTGGGACACAGACCCTCATGTTTCGTGGGGCAGTGGTGGTTCCGTGGACAAATTCTCAGCTTGCACGGGGAGGCCCTGGGTTTGATTCCCGGCCGATGCACTTAAGAGGCAGCAACCAGCTGGCTGTCCGTGGAGACCTGCATGGTGCCGTGACGTTGCACAAGGCGCAGGGCAGCTTCCAGACTAAGAAAGAGCAGCAAGAAAGAGCTGGAGATCTATTTTCTAAAACCAGTGTTTCGCCCCGTGGGGCAACTCCACAGAATTCACAATGCCACTGCCCTGTGGCGAGCACCGTGGTGGCTGCTCCTTGGCTATTAGTCCATATACTCATCATGGACCAGGACGGACGCCCAAAGGGATAGAATAAAGGCCCGCAGACACAGACCTCGTGGGTGGTGGCCCAGCATCCCAGCCAGCCCTTCTGGCTCCAAAGCCAGGGTCCGCCTGGCCCGTACCACGTGCCGCCCTAGAGCCGAATCCTGTGGGTCTCCAGATGCCCAGCTGCCTTCCAGACGACATGCAGATGTGGCCTGGAGAGGAGGCTGGCATGCATGGCTCAGGGTCCCCTCGCTCGATCTGGAAAAAGAAGAAACTGCCACCCAGCCCGGGGACGGACCTGCCCAGAGCCACAGCCAGAGCCGCCCAGGTCAGCAGAACACCAGGCTCCGACTGACCACCCGGTGCTGCAGGCCGTCTGCAGCCCTCCTTCCCTGGGCCCCTGCACCCCTGGCTGACACGTGGAGCCCAAGTCAAAACCCCTCTCCGGGGAGTGGCTGTAAATACGCCCCGCGTCTGCAGGTTTTCCGTTTCTGCCTCGTAGTTTTAGACAATTTATGCTTCCATTCCCCAAACAGACTTCCATGCTAATAAAGGCTTTTATTACTATTATCCACCTGTCATCACAGAGCATTAGACAATTACAGGGGGCAGCCCAGCTCGCCCACCGCCAGCCTCCCCCTTCGCTCCCGGCGGGGGGAGGGGCGCCCATAAACAGAACATTCCATTAAAAAAGGAGAGAGACGAATCTTTGAGTTTTTTAAGCGCTGCCAAGACTGCTACCTACGCTTTTCAGAACTTTGTTGTGAAAATCATCGGCGTGAGCTAGAGTGCGCTGAGAAAAGAGTGTGGGCTCCAAACCGGCCCCAGCCCCGTTCTGATTGCCAGACGATTGACAAAATAATTTGTACCCGTCGATGCTCATGAAGGGAATTTTTACAATGGCTTTGCCAAGCAGATTTTTAATTTTAATCAGTAATGAAAAAATGACAACACGGATCACAACAAGACGTCAGCTGCCGAGCGGGCTTCGCGGGCCTTGTCAGGCGGCCTCCGCCAGGAGCCGCACCTCGCGCACATCAATCACCGGCTTCAAACCCGAACATCCTCGCCATTTAATTAGACATTTAAGTTCTTTACCCGCAATTTGCAGAACTGTCACTTACCCAAGGTGCAAGACGCTAGGAACGGTTCCGCGTGAGTCCAGGGGGCCTGTACACGGCTCGCTGGCGGGGCCGTGACCGTTAACACGTGGACGCCCCCGCAGTCCCTCCGGGGCCCTGGCCCAGGGCCGCAGGCCTTCTCATCATGCCAAGTTAACCCAGTGCATGGAGACGGGGCAGGTGGCAGCCTCGACCTCGACATGCAAGGGCCAGGGCAGACCGGACAGAAGATGGGTCTTCTATGGGGCACGTACTCTGAGACATCCTCGGTCCTCATGACTTGAGGGGGGACTTCCGAATGGCTTCTTATCTTGACTCGTCACATACCCGTTGGGGGACCATGACACATGCCCCTCACCTCTCTGTTTCCTGGATAATCAAAAATGGACCAGTGAGTGAGTAAGCAGCCATCCCTCACAGCAGCAAGTCCCTGGGCAGGGCCAGGGGTTCAGTGTGTCCCCTGCTGGCCAAACAGCTGGAGGGTCAAGTCTACCCAGGGGCACCTCAGGAGAACAACCCATGCCTGAAACAGCAGCCACTGTGGACTGTAGGCGACACAGTTCTACTTCAACACACATGATGTTTCTCTGATTTAGCGTCAAGTCCGTGGCCGCTGGCGTCTGGAGCCCTTGGACTGGTTTTCTAGGGCTACATTAACAAAGCACCACAAACCGCGTGGCTTACAAGACCAGAAATGCAGTGTCTCATGTTACTGAAGTCATCCAGGTCAAGTGCCCGCCGTGCTCTGTCTGCCCCACTTCCGGCTTCTGGTAGCTCCAAGCACCCCTTCTCCTCCTTTATAAGGAGAGTCACCCTTCACCAAGGTGACCTCATGTTACCCTGATGACATCTTCAAGATCTATTTCCAAACACAGCCACGTTTACAGGGATAGGGGTCAGGATTTCAGCCTCCCTTCCTGGATGACACAACCCACAACGCGTGCTCCACACAGGCCGACCCACCTTGTTTAAGGGGTCTGTTCTCTCCAGGAGCACCTGCGAGAATCAGAAAATGGCCCACCCACCTGGAGAGGGGCCTCTAGAGGGGCAGCCGAGATACAACCTGCATCCTGGACAGATCGGGATCTCAGCTGGCCGCCCAGTGGCTGCCCTGTGACTGTCCCTCCCGCCACTATTGAGCAGCAGCTTTGATCCAAGTCACCAAGCCAGGCTGAGTTTGCTGTCTAGGGCTTTCACCTTCAAAAGCCCCTAAAGCTGCGTTTGCCTGAAGCCTTTGGGGCTTGGGGTTTTCTGTTCTGTTTGTTTTTCTGGTCCACACGCATCGGAAGGATTGGTGGTCCATTTTCAGGAAAGGGGGCAGGGCTTGCAGGACCCCTCAGAGGTCTGCCCGGCACTTAGCTAAAGTGCGCCCCACCCAAGGCAGATCAGGAAAGGCAGCCTTCTCCTTTAAGAAGACCTTGGCTTCCAAGGCCCAGGATTGAAATGAATATAAAAGGTGGATTGTGAAAACCATCTTACTCACCGATAAGAAATGCACCCCAGGCAAGGACGAGGGGCACAAACGGATTTTCTGACTGAACTTTCTTTAAAATGATAGGTGTTCCTCCCCTGCTAAGAATGGGGAGGGGGCAAGTTAAGGGACTGGAAGGTTCTCACCTATCACACAGCCTCCTGAAGGGGAGACAGATGTCCCGAACTAGAGCGTTAAACCTGCTTCTGAGCCAAAACTGACAAACTGCATTTTGCAACTTCCCCTACAAAGGTGCCCTGTCTCCCCTGCGGGAATCCCCACCGCACACCCCGCAGGAGACGGGGACCTTCTTTAACCCACTGGCTTTCTGCCCTTGCCTTCTGAGTGACCGGGGGCCTTTCCAGGAGGGACAAGACTTGTCCCTTCTTTCTGGCAGACTCCTAGCACCCCATCCCAGGCAGCCAGACTCAAAAGGAGCCGAGGCCCACAAGCCCAGGGCCGGCAGGTGTTCACCTCTGTGGGGCACCACCCGCCCTCTGGCCCTGCCAAGACATTGCCCCCTTTGGGTCTCAGCTTCCTCCCGTGAAAACTGAAGGCCATGTCAGGACGGCCACTAAAATTTCTTCCAGCCCCTTCACGAGATCTGAGTCGGTGAGCCCCAGCTGTGGAATGAACAATGTGTCTCTGGGAAAGAAGCGCCAGTTTCCGGATCAGGCGGCCCTCAGTTCAAGCCCAACCCTGCCAGGAAGCTCTGTGTGTGTGTGTGTGTGTATGTGCACATGGGTGAGCATGTGCAAGCTCATGCTTACACACTCAAGAAGTGCTTTGTGGGGGGGGAGCATTTGTGCATGTGTGTGCAGGCCCACCCTCTCTCATCCAGGAGGCTCTGGGTGTGTGGGGGTACATACTTGTCCTCGGCCAGCCAGAAGGTTCTCATATGTGAGTGAGTGTGCATGTGTGTGAATGTGCAGGTGTGTGTGTCCACGTCCATACTCAAACACACAGGAGGCTCTGCATGTGTGGGGTGTGCACATGGGAGTGTATGTGCGTGTGCCTGCCCTGCTCACACAATCAGGAGGTTCGGTATATGTGTGAGTGTGTGGATGTGTGTGCAGGTGCATAACCAGTTGCCTCACATCCAGGAGGCTCCGTGTGTGTGTGCATGCATGCATACCTGTCCTCGTGCACCCAGGAGGTTCTGAGTGTGCACGTGTGCATGCATGTATGTGTGCATATACCCATCTTCTCACACCCAGAAGGTCCCGCATGTGTGCACGTGTGTGTGGGCATACCTATCCTCTCACACCCAGGAGGTTCTGCATGTGTTGGTGTGGGTGTGCATGTGCGTGTAGGTGTGCATACCTGTCCTCGTGAGGCCAGGAAGTTCCGCACATGCATAAGCATGGGTGTCTGAATGTGCGTGTGTGTGCATACCCATCTTCATGCACCCAGGAGGCAGCACCTTCTCCAGGAAGCCCACTGTGCCTCCTCTTTGCCCAGGCTCTGGGGGACACAATGCACAGCTACCCGATCCTCTTCATGAATGGGGCCCACCACCAGCAGCGACCCCACCCATGGGGTCATCTGGCTTCTTTCACCCTCTGTAAAGGAGTGCTGGTGGAATAAGGTCACACACGCAGCTGTTGACTGAAAGGCTGGGGGTTCGAACTTGCCCAGCAGCTCTGAGGGAGGAGGACCTGGTAATGTGCTGCAGTAAAGATTACGGCCAAGAAAACCCTCCAACCCAGTCCGCTGTGTCACATGGGGTTACTTCGTGTCACCATCGATTCAAAGGCACACAACCACAGTGGGTCATCTGTGCACTCGGGCCAGGCCCCCGGGATCCCCTTCCCGTCTCCGGGTGACTCTTTAGAGACCAGGCCTCAGGCTACCGGGGCAGCCAGGCCTGTACTGCCCGAGCCCAAGTGCCTGGGAGTTTAACCCCCCAGCAAGGCCCTAAGGAGCCCCCGTGGTGCAATGGTTAGTCACTCAGCTGCTGAGTGAAAGGTTGGTGGTTCAAACCTACCCTGCAGCTCTGCCGCAGAGAGAGCTGGCAATCTGCTCCCCTAACGAGGACAGCCCAGAAAACCCTCCGGGCCAGCTCTCCGGGAGTCGGTATCTCACTGGCACCTCCAGCAACAGCAAGATCCTGAGTAGAGCAGATGGTTAAATGCTCAGCTGCCAGAACGCCTGTGGTTCCAGCCCACCCCGAGGCCCCTCAGGAGACGGCCGGACAACGGGCTCCCGCAGGGTCAGAGCAGCTCTGCTCTGCACAGGGGGCGGAGCCAACCTGAAGGCAAGGTGCTTCCTAACGAGGTCCCGGGTGTTCAAGAAGAAAAGCCCCACTGCCGGGCCGCAAGTCAGGACAAGCTCGGGCTCAACCGTGCTCCAGAATCCCGAGGGCTCAGGCTGAGGCCCGCAGTTCGCCTGGAACGGACCGTGGCTTGCTCCCGCCCTCGGCCTGTTCTCCTCCCCACCCCACCCCACCCCGTTTTCTTCTGGAAGCACTTCCAGAAATGAATCACTTAACACACAAGTCCTTGTCTCCAGTCAGTTTCTGGGCGGCCAGAGTTAGGGCACCCAATTGCTACAGGGTGCGGCCCCAGCAGCCCTGCTGGGGGCATGGCTGTTGAATGAATGAATGAACAAACGTCCTCATGGACCCAGGGAGCATGGCACAGACAAGCACATCAATCCACAGAGCTGGGAGCCGGAAAGACCAGAGGAATTCTTCCAGCGCGTACACCACATGTGAGCCCCACCAGCGTCAGGGTTTGCCTGGGTTTTCCCTGCATCCACAGGGCCCAGCCCACAGTGGGCTCTCAACAATGCATGGCGTCCACCCCTCTCCTGCCTGGCAAGTCCAGGCAGCCTCCGCTTAAACACCCCCTCCATTTTCAAAGAAACCCTGGCACCTTGCTCCCTTTCCTGACCTGACCCAGGCTCATCCTCCCTCCGACTCCAGTGCCCCAGCCTCCGCCCAGGACCATGGCGGGACCGCCAAACAGCTCATCCCCTGGCACCCACGGACGCCGCCGCTGGGCAGCGTCGCCCTGCCTGACCTCCGTGCTCCATGGGAACAGTGGCCTCGCAGCGCGGCCCCAGCCCTCCGTGGGCCGGCGGGCGGGTCGGCAGGTTCACACGCTGCAGACAAGTGTGAGGCCTTCAAAGAGGCCTCTTTGTCCCAACCTCCTGAGCCAGTGTCTGCTGGGCCCTGGGAAGGGAAGGCGCGGCCACAAGGGCAGGGCCACCTTCCGGCCCCCAGAGGCTTGGCCTGGAGCCCTGGGTGGCTTTGAGGGCGCAAGGGCGGGTCCTGCAGGCCTTCGGGTCTGCCCGTGCCCCTCTCTGGTGCTGGGAAGGAATTCTCAGCAGCTGCCTTACTCCCTGGCCTTTTGCAAAGGCGACTTGCTGGGGACCCAGGAAGAGGGAGGAGCGCCGACTGTGTAACCTGCGCTCACGATCCGCATTGCTCTTCCACTGCCAATGAGTCGATTCCCACTCACGGCGCCCCTAGAAGACAGAGGGGAACTGCCCCACAGGGGTTTCAAAGCTCTCAGTCTTCGCGGAAGCAGACTGCCTCATCTTTCTTCCAGGAACCGCTGGTGGGTTTGAACTGACGACTTATTTTAACAGCCCAGTGCTTTAACCACAGCGCCACCAGAGTTGGTCCTCCTGCCTACTACACAGACACATATGCTAAGGAGCTGAGCAGTGACTGTCCACAGCCAGCAGAACCCCCCTAGAACAAGGGCCCCCCTTCTCTTGCCTCTGCCAGAGGGGACATGGCTCCACGCAGTGGCGTTTGGACTCCATGCCCGCCTGCATCTACCCTCCGCTGCACCCACCTCCCTCAGCCTGTCCATCTGAGCTTGGGGAATTTTCTACTGTGCTACCCTGTTGGCCACTTGCTCGTGGTGGCACCACTCTCCCCTGGGGTGGGCAAGGAAAGTGCCCCAGCTAGCCTCTTTCCCAGGGCTGCAGCCCTCCTCCCCTACCAGCTGGGCAACGACTTCACTGAGCCATGCTGACCAACAGGGCTGACTGGACCCCTCCTCTAGGAGAGCTCACCACCTTCTCCCTGGGCACTGGGCAGCACAGACAGAGGCCACTGTGCCCTTGGGAACTCTCCCGCCAGCAGTGTGGCCAGAGGCCAGGCCTGTGAATCCTGGGGGATCTCTGCCCAGAAGTCAGGTGGGACTGGGGTAGCTCCCAGGGCCCCCACAGGGCCAAATTGAGAAGGGGACAGAGAAAATGCATTGCTGTTTCCAAATCCATTCAGGGAGCAGCTGGGGGGCCTTCATGGACAACCCATGGTCAAGGTCCTCAGAGATAAAAATTGACTCCTTTCCACTGCCGGTGTTGGGAGCATCCAGCATGACTGGGTCCCCACCGGATGCCCAGTCTCGTGCCACCACAGAAGGTCAGATGGAAAATGGGTTACCCCTGAGCCACAACACAGACCAGGAATAACAGAGCAATGTCACCCCCCAGCACCAGGCAGCACACTCACATACACTGCCCACCCTGTCTGCAGGGCTACGGGGTGCATGTGGGCAGAGCCCTGCAAGGGGAGACCATGTTGGGGAGGCAGGCACCTCTCTAGTTGCTCAGAGACAACGGCATACCAGGGGAAATCCAGGGCTCTTTCCTCCATGTTCACTGAACTTTCTGACCCCAAAGATGGCAGGTCAGGGGCCAGTGAGTAGGAAGTGTAGAAACACTGGAGACATCACCCCATCCATGTCATCATGGCTTCCTCTGGCCTCAGCCCCGTCCTGCCCGGTCCTCACGGGTGCTTCTGCCTCTGCCTCCTCCAGACTCACATCACTCGAGGAGCTGTTGGCCTCTGGGCTGGGCTGGGCGCTCCACCCCCAGGGACCCCTTGGTCCTCATCTCTGTTTTATCCCCAGCGTGTCCCCCTCCTCCCCTCTCCTTCCTTTTCACTTTTCTCCTTCTATTTCCCCTTGTCCTCCACCACAGTGTTGTTGTTGGGTGTCCTCAAGTCAATTCCGACTCACAGTGACTCCATGTGACAGAGTAGAATGGTCCCGCGGGGCTTCCTAGGCTGTCCTCTTTACAGGACCAAATCACCAGCCCTTTGCTCTAGAAAGGCTGCTGGGTGGGTTCGAACCTCGGACCCTGCAGTTAGCTGAGCAGTTAACCACTGCACCACCAGGACTCCGTTTCTCCATCACAGCAGGAATATTGATTAACACTCACTAAGCATGTCAGGCCCAGAGCTGGGTGCTGCAGCCCCTCACACCCTCTGACTCTCTCAGCACCCAGGAGGCATGGTTACTAACCCTGTGCTACAGCTGAGGAACCAGGGCTTAGAGCGGATCAGTGAGTCGGCCAAGGTCACGCAGCACACCAGTGAGGCTGTAGTCTGACTCCAGAGCCCAGCTTCCTCAATAAAGAACCAATCGATACTTATTTGTCAAATGAGTGCCCAAATTTATGAATACATTTTTAATACACTTTAATTTTAGAGCAGTTTGTGGTATACAAAAAATTGTGCAGAAAACAAGTAAATTTTTTGAATACTGGATTTGTTCTTACCCCTTCTCTACATGAAGCCCTTGTCCAGCGCTCAGAACCCCATGTTGACCAGCCAGCCTGCAGCTGCCATCCTCCCGGGGTGGGGGGGGCCACTTCCAGGGTCAGGGAAAGCAGCTGCCCAGCCACAAAGGCATGGAATGGGAAGTGCCCACAGTAGCTGGGCCCAGGAAGGTCACTGCAGGTCAGCAGGGCCTCTTCTGCAAGTTGGATCCATTTTGGGGAGAAGCCACTGCCTCAGTTCTCCAGTGCTGATCTAACAGGAATCCCACAGGGGTGGCTTCCACAAACAGGCATCTATCCTCTCAGTTAGGAGGCTAGAGGTCCAAACCCAAGACCCCGGCTCCAGAGGAAGGCTTCCTCTCTCTGTGGGCTCTGAGGGAAGGCCTTTGTGCCTTGGCTTCTTGGTGATCTCCATGCGGCATGGCGTTTCCCTTCCCTCATTTCTGCTTCTTCACTCACTCACTTAATCTACTCCTTTTATATCTCAAAAGAGATGGACTCAAGACACATCCCACACTAATCCTACCTCATTACCATAAAGGAAACCATTCCCAGTGGGATTTTAGCCACAGATATGTTGTTGTTGGTCGGTGCCATCAAGCCGGGTCAGGCTCACAGCCAGCAACCCTGTGTACAACAGGACGCAACACTGTCCTGACCTGCACCATCCTCACGATTGTTGCTGCATTTGAGCTCATTGTCGCAGCCACTGGGCCAGTGCACCTCACTGAGGGTCTTCCTCTTTTTCACTGACCCTCTACTTTACCAAGCAAGACATCCTTCTCCAGGGACTGGTCCCTTTTGATAACATGACCAGAGTACGAGAGATGAAATCTGGCCATTCTCGCTTCTAAGGAGCATTCTGGCTAGACTTCCTCCAAGACTGATTTATTTGTTCTTCTGGCAGTCCATGGTGCATTCAATATTCTTTGCCAACACGACAACTCAAATGCATCAACTCTTCTTCAGTTTTCCTTATTCATTGTCCAGCTTTCACATGCATATGAGGCCACTGAAAATCCCACGATTCAGGTCAGGTGCACTTACCTCCTCAAAGTAACATCTTTGCTTTTCAATACTCTAAAGAGGTCTTTTGCAGCATATTTGCCTAATGCAACGTGCCGTCTGATTTCTTGATTGTTGCTTCCAATGGCATTGATTGTGGATCTAAGTAAAATGAAATCAGGTATAAGAGTCAGGATCTACAACACATATTTTGGGGAACATAAACCAATCTATAAGTAACTCAAATGCCAAAATCAGAACGTGCTGGAAGTGGGCAAGGAACGGAGGCAGCTTTCATCCAACATCCCCACCAGCCACAGACCACATTTGGAGTTAGAGAAGGAAAAATGACCGCCTCACACTCACACTCATCAAATGCAGAGGCAGAGATGGGGAGCCTCCAGCATGAAGTGGGGGGAGAGCAGCTCTGGAGACGAGCCCATGCCAGCCTTGCCACCATACGCCTGTGACCCACGGTGAGTTCTGAGCAGATGGGACACAGTTGTTCTTAGGGTTGATGTGTTGGTTAAAAATATTCTCATGCAGCACAAAGTGCCTACTAGGACAGGAAGTCCCTTGTTCCGAGAAGGTGGAGCCATCAACAAAGATTCTGCTCCCAGCTCCTGCTCTCTCATCTTCAGTGGATGGGGCCCAGCCCATCGTCATCGAGCTGAGCTGAGAGTGTGGGGAGAAGGCTGAAATAGGTGGCCCCGGGCCAGTTTCCTCAGTTCCCTATGAGCCCCCCAGTGCCCAGCTCTGAGCATGGCCCTTGGCCTTGGTATGGGAATGAGGACCACATCTCCTACCAAGCCCATCACTCTTCATATGCTCCTCACAGCCACTCTCCAAAGATGTGTTGTTCTCATTCCACAGAAAAAGGATCTGAGACTCAGGCGGCCTGAGCTGGAGGTCTAGGATCAAAACCCAACTCAACAGGGCCCTGACGCTCAGGCACACACTGGAGACCATGTCCTACCAGCAAGCAGATGCATCATGGCTCCTTGGAGCCCACGCCGGCGCTGGAAATGAGACGCTGTCTCGGCTGGAGTGGAATCACCCGGTGGAACATATGCAATTCAAGGATGGAACAGTTGTATGCTCTTTTTTACCCAAACTTAATATTTTGCATGTTCTTTTCTCAAACATCACAAGCCTGCCTGTCGCCATGTTGCGTAAGCCCCAGAGAGATTTCCTGTCTTCTGTTTTACCCCACACAGCGGCTGTCTTCTGAGAAGGAAAATCGACCAAGGGACAAAATCTTGTAAATATTCCAGCCATTCCCTTATCCAGCATAATTACTCTGCAAAGAGCAACATTTGGGCCCCAATTCACTAGGCTCAGTGCATGATGCAATCGGCCAGCATGCAATTAGCAGTGTTTGCAATGCGTGCAAGCTGAGGGGGTACTGTGGGCTCCCAGCAGCCACTGTGTACCAGGAAGGGGCACCCCTCAGTGCACATCCCCAGGGGACAGTGCCTGGCTGAGAACAGAAGGCTACCTCCTGAGGTGTTCTATCTACCTCCTTCTGTGCCTTCAGCCAGGTCAGGGCAACGTTTCTCCTCTAGACCACTGAACAGCCTCTGCCTGGCCTCCCCGTCTCAACCCTCCACCCAGAAGCCAGTGCTGTTTTTTCTAAAATCCAAATCGGACCCGTTGCTTCCCTGAGTCAGTGTTGCTCCATTGCCTCTCAGGGAAGCTCAAAAGTGGTCCAGGAGGCCCTTTGTGATCTGCAACCCAAGCCCCACCTGTCCCTCCAGCGCCTGGTCTTGACGTGGTTGGGTACTACTCACCCACTTTCTCACTCTCCCCTCTCAGATGCTGACACACTCACAAGTACAAACACACACACACACACACACACACACCACAAGGAACATAGTGTCTCCTCTGCCCGGAATGTCTGTCCCCAGACCTTTCCACTCTCCCTTCTATTCAATCAGCAACTACTGATGCTTCAAGTCCAAGATCAAAAATCACATGTTTAAGGAAGCTGCTCTTCCCCCAGCCCACCTCCAGTGTGCACCCCATGGCTTATGGGGTTAGAGCTTACACAGCTGCCTTCTTTACTTGGAAGAGGATCTCTGTGTCGCAAAAGAGATTTGTGATTTTTTTTCTAATTCGTAAAAGAAGTCGTTTTCTAAAAAAAGTTCTACTCCAAGGAATTACTCATTTCCCATTGTTGTTGGGTGCCAACCACAGGGACTCTGCACGCAACGGGAAGAAACACTGCCCAGCCCCGAGCGTTCTTCCCAGTCACTATCTCTGAGTCCATCATTGCAGCCACGTGTCAGTCTCTCGTTGCGGTCTTCCTCTTTAAACTGAATCTCTACTTTATCAAGCGTGATGTTCTTCTCCAGGGACTGGTCCCTCTTGATAACACGCCCAAAGTACATGACGTAAAGTCTCACAATCCTTTCTTCTAAGGAGCATTCTGGCTGTACTTCTCCAAGAGATATTTGTTCACTCTTTTGGCAGTCCATGGTAGATCCCATATTCGTTGTCAAGGCTGTAATTTAAAGGCATCAATTAGTCTTTTATCTCCCTTATTCTTTCTCCAGCTTTCACATGCATACGAAGCAATTGAAAATACCATGGTTTGGGTCATGAGCACCTTAGTCCTGAAAGTGATATTTTTGCTTTTCAACACTTTTGCAGCAGATTTACCCAAATACATCACTTGATGTCTTGACTGCTACTTCCACAGGCATTGATTGTGGATCCAAGTGAAATGAAATCCTTGACAGCATCAATCTTTTCTCCAGTTATAGTGATGTTGTTCATGGGTCCAGTTGTGAGGATCTTTGTTCTCTTTATGTTGAGGTGTAATACATACTGGAAGATGTCTTTGATCTTCTTCAGTAAACGCTTCGAGTCCTCTCCATTTTCAGCAAACAAGATTATGTAGTCTGCATATCATAGGTTGTTAATGAGTCTTCTTCCAATCCTGATGCTGTGTTCATCTTCATATAGTCCAGTTTCTCAGATTACTTGCTCAGAATACAGATTGAATAAGTGTGATGAAAGGATACAACCCTGATGCACACGTCCTTATTTTAAACCACACAGTATCTCCTTATTCTGTTTGAAAGACTGGTCTGTGTAAAAGTCTATGTATAAGTCTTGGTCTATGTACAGGTTCCTCATGAGCACAATTAAGTATTCTGGGATGTCCGTTCTTTGCAACGTTATCCATAATTTGTTATGATCTATAGAGTTTAATGCCTATGTGTAGTCAATCAAACACAGGTAAACATCTTTCTGATACTCTCTTCTTCCAGGCAGCATCCACCTGATGTGAGCAATGATATCCTTCGTTCCACATCCTCTTCTGAAACTGGCTTGAATTTCTGGCAGTTTCCTGTCAATGTTCAGCTGCAACCATTTTTGAATTATCTTCAGCAAAATTTTACTTGCATTTAATATCAATGAATTCAATAATTTCTGCATTCTGTTGGATCATCTTTCTGCAGAAAGGGCACAAATACGGACCTCTTCCAGTGAGTTGATGAGATAGCTGTCTTCCAAATTTCTTTTTCTTTTTTTTTATTGTGATTTGGGTGAAAGTTTATGGGGAAAATTTGTTCCATTCAGCATTACAGTCGTACTTTATTCTGTAACTTTGACTGATCCCCACCATGTAGCATCGCTCTCCCCACCTCTTCCCTATGCTCTTCTTCCCTCTACTTCTCACCCTCTGAGCTCTCTCCCTGAGCAAACACTGCCCTTCCGACCTGCCAGGGCTGTTGGTTCAAGGAGTGTCACTCCCTGGTATAGTTTTTCACCTTTTACCACTGTCTTTTACTTGGCTGAAAGTGAAGCCATGAGAGTGAGTTCAATTCCAGGTCTACAGGGTGACTAGGGGCCAGAGTCTCAGCTTTTGCCAGTCTCTGTCAGACCAGTAATCCTAGTCTTTTTCATGCTTTTGAGTTTTGTTCCACAAATACCTCCCACTCTATCCAGACTCTTTCATTTCAATCCCTTTCTAAGCGGTTAGCAGTGGTAGACGGACACCATCTCATTCTTCTGGTCCCAGGGTCATGTAAGTGTCTTCCAAATTTCTTGGCATAGACCAATGAGCACTTCCAATGTTACATCCATTTCTTGAAACATCTCAATTGTTGTTGTGTCGATTCATCAAGCCTTGTTTTTCACCGACGCCTTCAGTGCAGCTTGGACTTCTGCCTTCAATACCAGTGGTTCTTGATCATATGTCACCTCCTGAAAAGGTTGAATGTAGACCAATTCTTTTTGGTACAGTGACTCTGTGTATTCCTTCCATCTTCTGTTGATGTTTCCTGAATCATTCAATATTTTGCCCATAGAATCCTTCAATATTGTCAACTCGAGGTTTGATGTTTTTCCTCAGTTCTTTCAGCTTGAGAAATGCCGAGTGTGTTCTTCTCTTTTGGTTTGCTAACTCCAGGTCTTTGCACATTTCATTATAGTAATTGGCTTTGTCTTCTTGAACGGCCTTTTGAAATCTTCTGTTCAGTTCTTTTACTTCATCATCTTTTCCATTCACTTTAGGTGCTCCAAACTCAAAAGCAAGTTTGAGAGTCTCTTCTGATATCCATTTTGGTCTTTTCTTTCTTTACTGTCTTTTTAATTACACACTACTAATTACCCATTGCCAAATTGTGCCAATTTCTGTTGTCAAAGACAATATATGAACAAGTGTACCTGTTTCATTACATCATGATCAGTGTTGGGAAATATTAATTTTGCTAATTTCTTTGGTAAAGGAAAGCAGGCCTTGTTTTGTTTTGCCTTTTCAGCTGGTGAGGTTGACCCGACTTCTATGTGCTTGTCAATTGCATCCCAGCTTGTTAAGATTCTTTATTGAAATTACTTGCTCTTGGAATCCAAAGATTTTCTTGCCACTCTGCAGAAGCTCATTATGCAAATCAGGGGCACAAAGATGTTCACTTTGGCATTATTTACAGTGGCAAAAACCAAGACTCTCAAAAAGAAACTAGTGTGGACAGTTATAGTGCAGCACTTCAGTAGAAGATTGGGCTGCCGTCAAAACTGTAATGAAAAAGACTTTGTAGCATGGAAGATTGCTTATGGTGTAACCAGAAGCTCCCAAGTGAGGAGTGGTTAGGGTTCCTGAGCATCTAGGTCTGGCAGATGCTAACTATGGCATTGGTACCAAGGATTCAACTCAGATGTGATCTGCTCCAGGAAGCCTTCTGGAAGGAGGACAACACACAAAATTGGTTCAGTACTCTGATTAAAAACCCACCTCCAAGGAGTCAATTCCAACTCACAACACCCCAAGAGGACAAAGGAGAACTGCCCCACAGGGTTTCCAAAGCTATTGATCTTCACAGAAGCAAAGCCCAAACCAACTCACAGCCGTGAAGTTGATTCTGACTCACAGCGCCCCTAGAAGACAGAGTGGAACCGCCGCACAGGGTTTCCAAGGCTGTCATCATTACAGAAGTAGACTGACACGTCTTTCTCCCATGGAGCAGCTGAAGAGTTCCAACTGCCAACGTTCTAGTTAGTGGCTGAGCACTTTAACCACTTTGCAACAAAGACTCCTTCAATACTCTGATTGTAGCTATGCAAAATTTCTTGTGTCCTGGGCCATAGAGATACTAGGATGAGCAAGATATCCCTTCCCCCAGGGAGCTCTAAGTCCAGAGCAGGGAGTAACACACAAATAGGCTGCCTCAGTAGAGTGCAGGTCTTGGATGCTCAAAGAAGGACCTTCAAGAAGGCTTCCTGGAGGAGATCATGTCTGAGTTGAATCCTTGGTACCAATGACATAGTTAACTTCTGCTAGACCTAGATGCCCAAGAACCACTAAGTATTCCTAATTTGGGGGCTGAGCCTACTCCTTGCAAACACCACTGTAAAACTAAACCAGCTGTGTGTGCATGGTCTCAGGTATCCCTCCAGCTGTCCTCGGAGGTGGACAGGATCCAGGTTTATTGGTTAGCAGGGGGTGGAGCTCCAAGAGATGAGGTCTCACCAGCTTCCAAGCCGTGACCGAAAGGGTCCAAAGCCCACATGGTAACCCTATGCCCATGTTACTCAGATCTTCTGGAATGGACTCTATGAAGAAAGACTCCAGGACCCACCTGAGGTGGACTGAGGCAGAATCTCTGCAGGTAAGACTGAAGGAATGAGATTTAAAGCACATGCTCGGGGTGATTTAGACACTGAAGTTGGAGAACTACTGAATGGCATGTGCTTAACAACTCATTCCAGAAAACCCTTTCAGCTGCCTGGTGGGAGACCCTCATTGTCCATGGTCCAACACCAGCGCCATTTTGTGTCGCCATTGCTGTGTGTCTTGTTTGCTGTTTAGGAGAACATGTACTCCAGACATCTCTAAGAGCCAGCCTGAGTTCTCATTTCAGCTCACCCCTCTCACGGAATGCTTATACCCAACTCCCACTTGTTGCCTGTTATCTTGTTGAGAGTCAATGTACCACTTGTCCTGCAATCTCATTTTCACTTGATGCCAAGAGGACCAGGCATCTTCTCTCCCAAATTAATGATGTCTATCATCATTGAAAGACATACATTCAGCCCCGTCCAGCCTGGGAGATGGTGGAGACCCCCATGTCTTCCACAGAACGTCACAGCAGCACTGGGAAGAGAAGAGGGCTGGGGCGGGCTCTGCCCGAGCATCAGCAGCTCAGAGCTAGACATCGGGGGCCAGGGAGACCCGGCTTCAAGTCCCATCGGCCATTTACAAGCTGTGTGACCTTGACTATAAGTGTCAGTCCCCCCACCTGCTGAGTGGTCACATTAAGCCCCACTTCATGGTTCTCTTGACTAATGTGGGACGCATAGACCAAGACTCACGCTGCTTCTAGCTTTTCCCCTTAGACACAGGAATTGGATTCATTTTACATTCAAGGGTGGCTTGTGTTGTTGTTGTTGTTGTTCTTGGAAGGCAAGGAAAAACTGCAAAGATTAAAAATAAAGGGTGGGGGTGTTGTTTGCAAATGCTGTACCTGTTTACAAGGTGCATTAAAAAGCAGTGAACTACTCCGAGAAAGGAGAGGAGGAGGGGGTGTTTACTGAATCCTCATTGGCTCCTTATCCCTGTAAGATACAAAGCTGGCTTGTGCATGGGCCCTGCAAGGTCATGTTTATCTGGTTCCTCTCCCCCACCACTCACCTTTGTGGCCCCACCCCAGCTCCTCTTTCAATATGTAAACAAACTCCCACAGTGAGGGCTCCGCCCTGCTGTTCCCTCTGCCTGGCACTCCTCCCCCAAGTAGCCACATGGCTCCCTCCTTCCCCACCCCCAGCTCTGCTCAAAGCCCGCCTTACCCGCTGGCCCTCCAGATGGCCCAGATAGGGATCACCCTTCACCCACCCCTCACATTGCTTTCTTTTCCCACATACACTCACCGCATCTGACACGTAATGTACTGGCTTGTTCAACGACCTCCCAGACCTGTCTACTTGTTTGCATCTGGGCACCTAGGGAACTGCCTGGGCACGCAGGAAACACTCAGTCAACAGTGTTCAACCAGTTGGCCACAAGGTCTGTGTCTCCCTCACTCCACACGAGTAATCTGACTGTCCATGTGCCCATTTTGTGGATTGAAAAAACAAGGTTCAGAGACATTAAGCCACTTGCCAAAGTCTCCCAGCCAGTAAGTGATGGTGCAGAACTTTAAATCCATGTTGTCCCAACCCCATGCACAAACCTAACCCCTCACCATATAACCTAGAAGAGGTCAGTGCTCAGTAAGTGAGCTGGGTGACCAAGAAGGTTCCAGATGCATCAGTAAAGCAATGCAACCAGCTGCGTAGCCCCAAGAAAGAGCCCAGGCAGCCTTCGATCCAAATGCAAGCCACAGACATGAACCAGTGACTTCCCTACTCACTACTTAAAACAGGAACCTCTTTCCCAGGGCTGCCTGGTGTGAGAGGTGCAGGTGGGTCTGCAACCCCCAGGGAGAGCCCAGCGGTGCTGTCTGGAGAGAAGGAACCTCTCTGTGAAGGTGCCAGACAAGACGGACACCTAGTTGCTCCCCACTGGGGTCCAGGGAAGACAGGAGGGAGCAAAAGTGTGCTGAGAATCTCCTCTGCCCCAGGGCCCCCATGTCCACCACTCTGTGCACAGCTGGTTAT
>NW_006921715.1:1977983-1983272 GCF_000298275.1 Orycteropus afer afer | reverse complement strand
CTCCTTATATACGAGAAGCAGACTACATACCCATAGCAGCTACTCGGCTGCTTGTGGTAGATCCCACCACAGAGTTGATTACCAGTCTCATCATGGATAATACTACATCCAGCTGCCCAGCCACTCAACCAGGCCCAGCAACATTGACACAAAAACGTAACCACCACATGGTATTTCTGCTACAGCAGTTAGGTAACTAAGACAAGTAGCAACCAGACAACATGCAGCCGTACCCTCTAAGTATGGCAATGCAATAATATCAACCAGGATTATGTACCTTACAAAAGGGTGTAGCCAGCAAGAAATGTTTAGACTTATGTGGCTAGTGGTAAACCAACAGACCTTCTCTAAAGAAGGAAAGAAAATGATTAATCACAAACAAGCAGCATGAAGCACAAAAAGAAACCGTGAGCAGATAAGCTAATAAATGTTGGTGCAAAACTGAGAATGTGTGCATGAACTATGTCACCGCAGGGTGGCCTTACGTATCACAGAACACATTACCCAGTCCTCGGTCATCGTCATGGCATTAGCATGTTCAAGTTTAGGAGAGCAGAATTTAAATACTAACCAGAGTAGTCTGGAGGACAGTGATTTGATTTTGGGTAATCTAAGGTTCTTTTATTATTCAGGAGGGGTTAAGATATTGTTTAATTTCATCTGTTATTAAATATACATGGTAAAGTATCCAGAGCAATCAGCAAAACAATGGAAAAGAGTATAAATTCCAAACAAGTGGGGGGACAAGGAAAAAGTCCTCAGGAAAAAAACGAATAATTGAAATAAAATAAAAACTCAATCAATCCCTCCACAAAAAGCAAAAAGCAAGAAAGGAGAAAAGGGAATCATAGAGAAAGTAGACAGAGAGATCTCAAAGTAGGACACCAGAACCAATGGACTGAACTAACCGATTCAAGACAGGAGAATCTGAGAGATTTTATTAGATACAAGAAATGCCTGGGCATATGCACGACCTAATTCAAGAAATAAAAAATTATCAGTAAAATTGAGGCACCTAGGTATCCCTCCCTGATCCCAAACTCACCCCTCTGCCAGAGGAAGATGATAATGAATGCATGGTCTGCTACAGCCATGCTGTTGTTGTTAGGGACCATCAGAACAAAACACTGCCCGGTCCTCACAATTGCTGTGCCTCCTTCACAATCTTTACTATACTTGATGCACTGGCATGACCACGGAGTCAGTCCCTCTCACTGAGGGTCTCTTTTTCCCTGACCCTCTACTTTACCAAACATGATGTCCTTCCCCAAGGACTTGTCCCATCTGATAACATGCCCAAAGTACATGAGAGAAAGTCTCTCCATGCCCCTTCTAAGGAGCATTTTGACTGTACTTCTTCCAGGACAGAAATGTTCATTCCTCTGGGAGTTCATGCTCTATTCAATATTCTTTGCCAACCCCTTTCCTTATAGCCATACATTCCCAGATATTTTACTACAAATATATACACACACACACACACACACACACATATATAATTTTATATAACCACAGACACACACATATGTACATACATATATATAACAGTTTTTCATGTTTTTAATCTTGTATAATTGGTGCCATATTATATAGACCAAGAGGCAGTTAGTTGCTCACACAGAAAAAGGGGATACTATGTGGTTTAAAAGCAGGATAGACATGTGTCAGAGTTTTATCTTTCCACCATAGTTATTCAATCTGCATGCTTTGCAAATAATCTGAGAAGCTGGACTATATGAAGAGGGACAAGGTATCAGATTGGAGGAAGACTCATAGCAATCTGTGCTATGCAGATGATACAACCTTGCTTGATGAAAATGAGGAAGAGTTGAAACATTTCCTGATGAAGATCAAAGACTACAGCCTTCAATATGGATTACACTTTACCACATATAAAACAAAAATCCTCAAGACAGTGAAGAAGAAACATCATGATAAATGGAGAAAATATTGAAGCTGCCAAAGATTTCATTGTCCTTGGATCCACAATCAATGCCCATGGAAGCAGCAGTCAGGAAGTCAAATGGCATCGCATTGGGCAGATCTTCTGTGAAAGACCTCATTAAAGTGTTAAAAACCAAAGATGTCACATTGAGGACTAAAGGTGCCGGACCCAAGCCATGTATTTTCAATCATCTCATATGCATGAAAGGCTGGAAAATGAAAAAGGAAGACCAAAGAAGAATCAATGCCTTTAAATTATAGTGTTGGCGAAGAATACTGATAATCCCATGGACTGCCAGAAGAATGAACAGATCTGCCCTGGAGGAAGTATAGCCAGAATGCTCCTTAGAAGTGAGGATGGTGAGATTTTGTCTCATGTCCTTTGGGCATGTAATCAGGTGAGACACGTCCCTGGAGAAGGGCATCGTGCTTGGTAAAGTGGAGGTTCAGGGAAAGAGATTGCTGGGACAGTGGACTCAAACACAGCAGTGACTGTGAGGATGGCACAGGCCCCGGCAATGTTTCAGTGTTTCCTTATGTTGTACATGGGGTCGCTATGACTCAGAGCCAATTTGTCAGCACTGGTGGCATGGTGGATAAGGCATTTGGCTGCTGACCAGAAGGTCAATAGCTCAACCTCACCAGTCGTTCTATGGAAAGAAGATGGGGCAATCAATCTACTTCCACAGTCCCAGAAACCCAATGCAGGTCACTATGAGTTGGAATCAACTACATGGCTGTTAGTTTTGAGTTTTAACGGCAACAGCAGCATAATATATTGTGTATATGTTTCTGCACATTGCGTTTTCACTCCATACTATGTTTGTGAGGTTAGTCCATTTTGCTACATGGAGCTTTAGCCCATTCATTTCCCTGCTGTATTGCTTGCATTGTCAGACTGTACCATAGGTGACTTACTCACTGATTGACTTCACTATCATAAAAACTTCTACAATGAACATTGTTGGCTATGACACCTTGGTTACATTTGCAAGGGTCGCTCTAGAGTAAATCTCAGGTGTGGGATTTCTGTCTTGGAATATGGATATCTTCAATTTCCCTAGATGTTGCCAAATTGAAAGGAGTGGTGCTAGATTGCTATTTTTCTGGCAAAGGCACACAAAGCAATTAGAAGCAATCTCCCCACTGCAAAAACTAGAAGAGCTGGGTGAAATGTTAAATTAAAAATTAAACACCTGAAGGCATTGGCGAGTTATCAAGACAGTGAAGAATAACAGGGCCGAGATCCAGGAGAAGAAGGAAACTCAGTGAGGCGAGCCTAACATCTGGGCTGTGTTTCCTGTAGAGGTGCCTGCCTACTGATTCCAGAAGAGGAGGATGAGAGGTTGAGACTCTGACAATTTAAAAAACTTGAGGGATAAAAAATAGACTTCATCAAGAAGGAAGGTTAAATAAACCAACATGTCGGGTTGGAACATGAAATGATTACACCCTGGGATTAGGAATAAACCAGAAACATGATGTCCTATAAAGGGATTGAAGCCCAGTTTGAAACATCTCTATTCCTAATTGGATTAAGGAGATCTTGCATTGCTAGAGAGGAGCTCTGGTGGTGTAGTGCCTAAGGCATCTGACTGCTGACCAGAAGGCTGGTGGTTCAAACCCACCAGCCATTCTCAGAAGGAAGGCTGGGTGATCTACTTCTGTAGAGATAACACCTTGGAAACCCAACGAAGGATCGCGATGAGTTGGATCCTACTCGACAGCAGTGAGTTGTTTTTTGGGTTTTTTTTTTTTTTGATCACCTAAGTTCTCAATTTATGTCTACAATGTTCTGAGTAATAAATCAAAACTAACCAGCCATACAAAAAGGCAAAATAATATATCTGAAAACAAAGAGACACAACATAAAATGGAAACTTTCCACAGGGCATCAGGAAAATGGAGTCATAAGATATAGACTTTAAAAATTATTTGCTAGATATGTTCTGAGAAATAAAATAAAAGATGGGGAATTACATCAGAGAAACTGAAACTATACATATGAATCAAATAAAAAGTCTGGAACTGAAAAATAGAATAACTGAAGTTAAAATTTCAGTGGGTGGGTTTAACAACAAATAAGCTACAACTGAAGAAAGAATCAGTAAAGCAAATGATGTGTCAAAATAAAATATCTTGAATGATACATAACATACAGGTGAGAGAAATAGGGACTTATGAATAGATGAGGGATTTAAGAGATGCCGTAAGGAGGGTTAAGACACGTGCAATTGGAGGCCCAGGGAGCAGGAGAAAGAGCGGAGCAGAAGCGATATCTAAAGAGATAATGACTAAGAATTTTCCTCAACTTAAAAATTACATTCAGAAGTATTCAAAAACCATTATGAATCCCAAGCAAAACAATTACAAAGGGAATCACACCTAGGGTCATTACACTACAACTATTAAACACCAAAAACAAAGAGAAATTCTTAAAAGCAGAGAGGAAAACACAAGACACAAAATTATTAAATGCTATCTAAAAAACACTGAGGGAAAAAATGGTATTCTAGAATTCCCCAGCAAAAATTTTCTTCAACAGTGAAGATGAAATAAAGACATTTTCAAACTGGGATAAATACAGTTTCAGGTTGAAAAAATTTGCACCAGTAGACCCTTATAAAGGAAATACAAAAGGTATCCTTCAGAGGGAAGATTGGAAATACAGGAAGGAATGAAAAACAACAGGAAAGGTGAACATGTGGCCACAGGCAAATGAATACTGACTGTCTAGAAAGACAATAATGAACTCTGAGGTGTGGGCGACATGGAGAAGTAGAATTCATGACAACTGTAGTCTATGAGCAGGAAAGAGGGAGTAAAAAACCACTCAAAGGTCCTCCCATGGCCCGAGAAGTGGAGGAGTGTCATCTTAGACTGTGAAAAAAGTCAATGATGCCTGTTGTAACCTCTGAGGCACCAGTTCTCAGAATATGGTTCACAGACCCCCTCGAAATCCCCAAAGGGCCTGTGTCTTAGTCTGTTAGTGCTTCTATAACAGAAACACCACAAGTGGGTTGTTTTAAAGAACAGCTGCTCTCTTTATATCTAAAAGAGATTGGGTTTAAGACCACACCCTATACTGACATGGATCATTAACATAACAAAGAAAACCTTATTCCAAATGGGATCCCATTCATCAGTCTAGAGGTTAAGATGCCAACACATACTTCTGGTGGATACAATTCAATCCACAACAACCCACAAGTTCAAAGTATTATCATAACCATATAAATCATCATTTGCCTCTTTTCACTCTGTTGGCATTTGCTCTGGTGGTTTAAAAGCTACAGTGGACACAATGATGGAGCCTTAGCACAAATCATGGGAGTGGCATGAAAC
>NW_006921715.1:1976422-1977883 GCF_000298275.1 Orycteropus afer afer | reverse complement strand
AAAAAAAAAACAACAAAAAAGTCCATTTCACTTGACTGTCCTGGATGGAGCAATCACAAAAGTATCACTTTTGAAGAAACCTTGACCCTCAACCATACATGGCTCCATATTCTGTGGGACGAGAGGGACTCCACGCCTGAAGCAGTGCTGTTGCATACTGAAACCGAGTGGCTGTCTCAGGGAGAAGCACTGGTGTGGGGAAGTTGCAAGGTGAGCTATAGCTACATTCCATGCAACCCCATTTTGATTTGTAAGAACAAATGACAGACTATATGTTATCCCAATGTGGCTATTTGGAAGACATTTCCTCAAAAATGAACAAAGTGAACGTGTCAACTTACATGTTTTCAAAGAAAACAACTTAGGATATATATCACCAGTGATATAATTTGAGCTTTCAAGTGAAAATGAGAATTTTGTCATGAGCTTGACAGATCCCCAATGTTTAAAGACTTTTCTGATGAGTATAACAAATACCACTTTTCAATCTATATAATTGAGTGTGTCAACATTTGGGAGACCTCCATAAGTCCGTGGAGCAATATTTATCAAATGATCATAATTTTGCAAAATTGTTTGAGTGAAACACTGTTCAAATGGCAGGAAGGAACAATGGATTTAAATGAAATAGAATATAAAAAGTTGATTGAGATGGTTTCAGGGTCCACACTGTCACTAACTTTAAGGAGCTGCCACTTACTAAGTTCTGATGTAGAATCAAAGAATGTTCACATATTCTTTGCTATTCAAATGGTCCTCTTTTTCCAACCATGCATCTGAATGAGGCCATGTTTTCTTTGTACAACTCAATCAAAGCAACGTGTCATAGTAAGTTGAATGCAAAAGCAGATAGAGCAATTTTCTGTTAAGGCATCAACTAAATAAATTTCCCAAAATGAAAATAATGCCATCTTTACCATTTTTTAAAATAGAGTTATTTGTCACAAAAATAACTTATTTATATTAATTTAAATGTATTTATTATTATTAAATGAATTACTAATTTAAGAATTTTTAATTTTCTAAGCTTTAATCTCTAATCCAATAAAATTGAGAGTTGTAACCCAGGTGAAGAAAAGCTTCTTGGGGTTCTCAATAATTTTTAAGAATATAAAAATGAATAATTTTATAAAAGACCAAATAATTTGAGGACCACTGGCTCCTAGTGACCTTTCCTTGGGTTTTCAAGGTGGTATCTCTATGGAAGTATATTGCCCAGTCTTCCTTCCGAGGAGTGACTGGTGGGTTTAAACTACCAGCCTCTGGTTAGCAGTCAAGTGCCTTAGGCACTATGCCATCAGACTCCCTTTTGAGTTTGAGTTTTGGTTCCAAGGCAACCAATAGGAAAAAAATACCACCAAAAAAAAGGTATAACTACTAAATTAAAAGAAGAGAAAACACTGGAACTAATTGAGAGATTTAGCAACGTCGCAGGATATAAGATCAACATCCAAAAATCAG
>NW_006921715.1:1962321-1974296 GCF_000298275.1 Orycteropus afer afer | reverse complement strand
AAAAAAAGGGAAAACAGAGAATAATAAACAGTACTCCACAAATTCAAAAGAAGACAAGAAAGAAGGGAAAATAACAGATTCAACAGAAGAAAGAGACTGTATCAGTCATTACATTAAGTGTAAATGAACAAAGACTGTCAGAAAGGATTTGAGAAAAAAAAAATTGTGTACTGCTATTAAGATACACATCTTAAATATAAGGATACAGGGAGGTTGGAAGTAAATGTATGTAAAGATACTCCAGTGCAAACCCTAAGCAAGGAGCTGATATACTTACATTAGTATAAGACAGCGCAGACTCCAAGAGCGAAAAAAAGAAAAAGTTACTAGATATAAAGAGGGGCATTTTCATGGAATACGAAGCCCACTTTCCCTGAAAGATAGAACGATTCTAAATGTCCATGCACATAATAACACAGGCTCAAAATCCATAAAGTAGGACATAACAGAACTGAAAGGAGAAAGAGACAAAAACCGTAGAGGGGCAGATTTTAACACATCTCTCAGTAACTGACAAAAAAATTATCAAAGATATGGAAGTGTTGAATCACAGAACTAACCATATGAACTTCACTGAGATTTATGGAACACAACTGTTGCACGTACCTTCTTTTCAAGTGTACTGAAAACATTTACCAAAGTTGACCCAATGCTAAACCAAAAAGTAAGTTTGGATACATATAAACGGATAAAGTCAGAGTGTGCACCCTTATAACAGTGAGATTCAGAGAAGGTTCAATAACAAGTAAGTGGAATATTTGGGGATATTAAAAAACACACTTGTACAAAATAGACCGGTCAAGGAAGAGATCACAGTGGAAGTTGTCAAACATTTTAACTCAATGAAAATGATAATACATCACATAGTGACTTGGGGATGCACTCAAGTCCTACGCAGGAGCACCGGCAGAGCCTCAAACACAGGTATTCAAGACGCTGCAAACAACAACCCTAACTTCCATCTCAAGAAGGTGGTGGGGAAGGCGAGAGAATGGCAAATTAAACCCACAGACAGTGCGAACGGAGTGGATGCTCAGGGGTCTGGGGTCTGTCCTCTCTCCAGGAGTCTGTGGGGGCCTCTGCTTTGGTGGGGACATCACGGTTGGCTTGGGGGACGCGTGGTCCAGGGCAGGAGCCAGGCTGCCCAAGATGTCCACTCCAGCCAGGGTCGGGCTTACATTCCTAGGGCAGGTTTCCATTCTTTTCCCCGAGTACTGAGAAACCTGAGAAGCTCCGCCTGTGCTGGGGTCTTAGGTGGCTCCTCTCCCGTGCGCTGTGCGGACACGGTGCCTCTGTTTCTCTTCACGGGTTCTCACTTCCCTTGTTTGGATCTGTTGTTGCTGTTTCATGCCGTTGACTCAGCTGTGACTCAGGATGGCACCATGTGTCACAGAGTGGAACAGGCCCGCGGGTTTTCCTGGCTGATCTTCACGGAACCAGATTGCCACACTGTGCTCCATGATGCCGCTGTGTGGGTTCAAACCACCAACCTTCAGGTTAGCAGCCAAGTTCAAGTGTTTGCCGCACCCAAGGACCTTCATTTTCATCTGGAGAACGTCTGTGTGTTCTGGATACAAATCCTTTATTTACAATGGATGTTGCAAATATCTTTTCCCACTTTGTAGCCTGTCTTTTCATTTCTTTCAGGGTATCTTTCATTGAACAGAAAGTTTTTATTTTAATTTTAATGTAGTCAAATGTATTAATATTTCCCTTTGGTTTTTCTTTGATTTTATTTCCCTACACCAAAGTCATGGATTACACCTTAACATAAAGAAAATAAAAATCCTCACAACCGGACCAATAAAGCATCATGATAACCTGAGAAAACACAGAAGTTGGCAGGGATTTCATTCTACTTGGATCCACAATCAACACCCATGGAAGCAACAGTCAAGAAACCAGACAACATATTACGCTGGGCAAACGTGCTGCAAAAGACCTCAATAAAGTATAAAAGAGCAAAGATGTCACCTTGAAGACTGGGGTGTACCTGATGCAAGCCGTGGTCTTTTCAATGCCCTCACACTCATGTGAAAGCTGGACAATGAATAAGGAAGACCAAAGAAGAGTTGATGCTTTGAATTATGGTGTTGATGAAGAATGTTAAATGTTCTTCACCAACCACGGACCGCCAGAAGAATGAACAGATCTGTCTTGGAAGAAGGTTATCCAGAGTGGTCCTCCGACACAAGGACGCTGACACTTCTCTCATGTCCTTCTAACATGTTGTCAGGAGGGACCAGTCCCTGGAGAAGGACACCATGCGTGATAAAGTAGAGGGTCAGTGAAAACAAGGAAGACCCTCAGCGAGATAGACTGACAGTGGCTGCACACGGGCTCAAACCCAGCAAGGATTGTGGGGGTGGCCCAGGACCAGGAAGTGTTCTGTTCCGTTGTCGCTGTGAGTCAACACCACCCCAAAGTCAGGATGATATTCTATTTTCTTCTAACTGTGCAGTTTCTCTTTTCACAGTTAGGTCTTCAATCCACCTGGAAGTTATTTTGGGGTGTAGCGTCAGGCTGGCCCCATTTTTAGGGTAGGTGGAATTAAGGCTCAGACTGGTTCTGTGGCTTTTAGGGCTGTATACAGCACAGGCTGAACACAAAGCCAGATCTGCCAGTTCAGACAGCACCATCTTTGCCCTGCATCCCTTTTCCAATGTATGGTCTCCAAGCAGGGCTGGGCTGAGCTCCCAGCTCTGCGGCAGGTGCTGGGGACTCGGAGATGAACAAGACCATCCTGCCATTGGGAACTCACACTCGATGGGGACCAGCACCTGCCCATCCATCCGTGTGCTGAGGGCTCAGACCAGAACGTGGGGGCTTGGAGATGAGGCTGGGAAACACAGCCAGCAGCCAAGGGAACACAAAGGAAGGGCCCATTTCTTGTTACAGTGAGCAAGGCCGCCCACACAAGGTGAGCTCGCCAGCCTGAAACTGCTTACGGGGCAAGTAGCAGAAACGAGCCGAGGCCACCCCGGTGGAACTCAGTCCAGTGCTGCTCCTGCCCGTGTGCAGGGGAATCGCCCGCACAGCGCACCGCGCGGCAGCTGCCGGACTCCGCCCAGCTGGGGGCCTCTGCAGGACCCGCTTCCTGGTGCCGGGGTGCCCTGCGGCCATGCAGCGAGCTCCGGCTCCCAGCTGCCAGCTCTCCAGCCGCAGCCAGGTGTTTCCAAGCACTCACTCCAACACACACACGTACACACTACACGTGCACACCTCACACACTCACATCACAAACACATATACACACACATGCACACCATACACACGCACACACCTCACACACTCACATCACAAACACATATACACACACATGCACACCATACACACGCACACACCTCACACACTCACATCACAAACACATATACACACACATGCACACCATACACACGCACACACCTCACACACTCACATCACACACATACACACATGCACACCACATACATATACACCACACATCATGCACACCATACACACCCATGTCACGTATACACACCGCATATACACATGTACACGACACACCCACACGACACATACACACACCACACAGATACACCACATATACATACCACATGTACCACACACACTATACGTATCACACACATACACACTCACCATGCACACAGCACATACACACTGCACATACCACACACACACATGCACACCACACATACACACCACATACACCCACACTGCACACACACACTAAACCTATACATGCACACACAGCAAACATGCATGCACACACAGCAAATACGCACACACATGTAACCACCACCTGTGTGCATGCCCACGTGCACATGAACACACACCACACCACACATGTACACACACACACACACACACCCTCTCAGCAAGCTGTTAGCTCTGCAAACCAGGATCAGCTTTCCAAACCTCCACCAATCAGCTCAGCATCGGGCCCCTGTCCAGGTGGGTCTGTTGTCAGTGGTGGAGAGCCAACGGGCGGACCCAGCCCCCAGCCTGCGCCCCAGACACCCACCCGTCAGCGGACGCACTCAGCATCAGGTCATCAGAGCACCATGGTCCAAGTCTCACTGCTAGCAGGTTTGTGTCGCTGTGAAAAATAAAGTGCCAATTTGAGTTACATGAGGCTATAAGCAACAGTGCCTAAGGCATTTGACTACTAACCAGAAGTCTGGTGGTTCAAACCCACCAGCCACTCCTCAGAAAGAAGATTGAGCAATCTACTTGCATAGAGATACCTCTACCCAAGGAGAAACCCAAGGAGGGGTCCCTATGAGTCAAATTGACTCCACGGCAGTGAGTTTAGGTTTGTTTGTTTGGTGTAAGTAATACATAAGAGCCCTGGTGGCACACTGGGTAAGTGCTCCTCTGCGCACCAAAAGGTCAGCGGGCTGAACCCATCAGCCACTCAGCCGCAGAAAAATGAGGCAGGGTGCTTCCCAGAAGATGACAGCCTTGGAGACCCTGCGGGGCAGTTCCTCTCTGTCCTCTAGGGGCGCTGTGGGTCGGAGTCGACTGAGGCGTTTTGGTTGGGCATCTTGTCTCCTCTCAGCTCAGAGCATCTGAACGGCAGGCAGCATTGCCTGACAATGGCTCAGTGAGACAGATTCTTCTCCCAGCCTGATTCGGATGGCACTTGTTCTCTTTTTCCTCTGACGCTTCCTCACTGGAACTGCCTTCTCTCTCTCTCCCTTTATCTTCTCTTTCTCTCTCCCCCTCCTTCTCTCTTTCTTTTCCTCTCTCTCTCCCTCTCTTCCTCCTCTCCTTTTCACTCTCTCCCTCTCTCTCTCTCTGCCCCTCTCCCTCTCTTTTGGTGGGATCCCATTCATCAGTCTAGGGGTTAAGATGCCAACACACCCTTCTGGGGGATACAGTCCTCTATTGAGAGTACTTGTGAATGAACCCCACAGCATGCACCCAGCCCCACTAAGCTCCGGCTGCTGCTTCAAATGCTCTGGTCTCTGTAACCTGGTCAGGCAAAACTACAAAACACGCATTCCCCAAAGAAAGGAACCTGGGCGACTTGAAGTTACCTTCTTCCTGGAGGGCAGGCCGAGGAGATGGAAACCTTTCTCTCACCGTCCCTTCTCTCTCCTCCTCTCCTCTCTCCCCCTCTCCCCCCTCCCCCACCCTCTCTCTGGTCTCTTTTCTCTCCTTTCCTTCACTCTGCTGTCTACTAAGTCATTCCCAGCCCTAAAGCCCTTCACATTTAGTGAAAAGCACTTCAGTCTCAAAGTGATTAGAGGTTGAAGATCAGTCGTTTAAAATTTAAATTAAATCGACTAAAAGTACAGGAGCACTTCACAGGTTTTAAGCAAATAATTATTTTTTCACAAACAGATCGGGAGGCTGGGCAGAGCCAGGGGCTAAACAGGAGATGGAAAGTAGTTGGACTTGACCTTGGAAGGAAGCACCTTCTGGCCCTGCACAGGTGGCCCACGGCAGCCTCCCCAAAGCCTCCAGGAAATTCCGGAGAGGACAGGCCCCAGCCCCTGCTCCTGCTCCCTGGCTCCAGCAGGAACCTCTCCTGCCGGCAGTCCCAGCACTAATGGAGGCAACCTCCGTCACGGAGGAAGGGGCAGGGCTTCTCCGGTCTCCTACCCCAGGAACACACACAGGACAACCCCATGGGCCCCAGCAGAGGGTACCTACACCTCAGGGTCACCAGAATACAAAGAGGACCTCGCAATTGACCAGGCACCTTTGGTGTTCCAGACATCCAATGAATCAGCAGAGGCCCTGCCCCCAGGGCCTCACAGCCCACCAGAGGTGTGAAAACTTAGCTTAGGAACAGGGTAGAAAGTGTGACAACCAACACGGTGCTGGGGTAGAGCAAGGATCCCAGTGATTAACTTCTGGTAGCCTCTCGGTTAGCTTCACCAGGGCAGGGCTCTGTGAGCTGGGATTTGCAGGATGAATAGGAGTTTTCGGGTGGACGAGATGTGGGAAGACTTTCAAGAGCTCAACACTGCAGAGGCCCACGCCATTGCATTCTAGCTTCAGGATGAATAAACATAGGACAGGATGCTCAAGCTGTCTTCTCTTTACCAACCTGGAAGCTGTGTCTCCACTGCTCAAAGCCCCCGGGCAAGATGGCCGGGTAGAATCTGCAGATCAGGAGGTTCGAGCCAGGCCTGCCTCTCACATCCCTAACACTTTCATGGCTGATAGCTGAGGCCAGAGATCAGTGCTTGAAGTCCTTTTGTCTCCCTTTCTTTCCTCCTCTTTATTTTTGGACAAACTGCAGCCCAGGAGTGAACCAGCCAGCCAGCCTTCCCCTGCCCTCTTGCCCCGCCGCACCCAGGCCCAGTTGCCTTTGGGACCTCAGTGGGAGGAGAGATGGGTGCTGGCCTTCAGAGGCAGCTGGCAGGGAGAGCAGAAGAAAACAGTTCACGGTCTGCGACCTGAAGGGAAACAAGAGCCCCCGCGTCCAGGAGAGCTAGGAGGCTGGGCCCGGCCCAGATGCTCAGAAAACAAAGCTCTGTCCAGGTTCCCATCTCCTCAGACGGGCCCCGCCCTCCAGGAAGAAGGTAGCTTCAAGTCGCCCAGGTTCCTTTCTTTGGGGAATGTGAGTTTTGTAGTTTTGCCTGACCAGGTTGCAGAGACCAGAGCATTCGAAGCAGCAGCCTGAGCTTAGTGGGTCTGGGTGCATGCTGTGTTTATTCAAAAATACTCCAAGTAGAGGACAGTGGTTCCAGGGAGTGAAGGAAATATTTTCTAAATAAGAATTAGCCTCGTGATGTCCCGTGAAAGGGTGAGAAGAAAACTCTTCAGTGATGACCCCTTGGCCAGTGGTGACTGAGGGCATGCCATACCTTTGAAAGGTTCTTGGTTTATCAGCGCCCTGGGTGAGACCAGCGATGCAGCCAGGCCAGGTGGGACAAGGGACAGAGTCTCTGTAACACCTTCCCTCTCTGGGTCATGCATTAACCTAGAGGCCAACCCAGAGAGTTTCCTTTCTTTCAAGGAATAGCCTGATGCCTGCAGCAATGAGGAAGGACTTCTCTCCTGGATCTTCCTTAGGAGAGGGAAGTGGGCCTGGCCATGTCCAAACACAGGCTTGGCAGACAGAAAGCCCTTGGTTCAAATCCCAGGACAACCACATATGACTACACTTCACACCACAGGACCACCACTCTGTGAACTCGTAGTTCATGTCCCAGGACCACCACATATGACCATATGGTTCAAATCTCAGGGCCACCATGATATGACCTGTGGTTCACATCCCAGGGCCACCACATATGACATATGTGAGTCGAATCCCAGGACCAGCATGTATGACCATGTGGTTCAAATCTCAGGATCACCACTGTATGAACTTATAGTTCACATCCCAGGACCACTACATATGACCTTGTAGTTCACATCCCAGGACCACCATGTAGGACCCTAGGCTTCAAATCTCAGGGCCACCATGACATAAACCTTGTGGTTCACATTCCAGGGCCACCACCTATGACTTGTGAGTCAAATCTCAGGACCACCACTCTATGACTTGTAGTTCACATCCCAGGACCACCATGTAGGACCCTATGCTTCAGATCTTAGGATCACCATGATATGACCTTGTGGTTCACATCCCAGAACCACCACGTATGATTTTACAGGGGTCACTCTGTCTCCCTGAATTTCAGCACCCTAACCTTTTAAATGAGCCTAAACTCCTCGTCGAGTTGTTGGGCAACTTTGACTAAGTCAACACTTTTGAGTGCGCCTGGCACATCCTGGATGTTCAACAAGTAACTCTCTCTCACACACACACACTCCTAACAGGAGACACATCCCCAATGAGCCACAGTTTACCCTTTGGTCCCAGAGCCTTGATGGCTGTGTATCATGGGAGTCACAGATACGGTCAAAGCCTGTGTATCCACGTGAAAACTCTCCCACAGGGGTTCATAGCAGCATCATTCACAACAGCCAAAGAGTAGAAACAATGCAGTGTCCATCAGCTGGTGAGCAGATAGGCAAAATGTGGTCCATCCACACAGTGGAATAGTATTTGGCCATAAAAAGGAACAAAGGACTGATGGGTGCAAACATGGGTGAATCTTGAGCACATCACATGAAGTGAAAGAAGCCAATCACAGAAGACCACACTCTGTAGGATTCCCTTACATGAAAAAGGGAAATCTGCGGAGACAGAAAGTAGATTAGTGGTTGCCTAGAGCTTGGGGGACAGGGGGAAAAGATACAGGGCATATGGAGTTTCTGTCAGAGATGATGAAGATATCCCAAAATTGACATCTGTGGATGCTATAAAAACCATTGAATTATACACTATAAATGGGTGGTAGATTACATGGTACATGAAATATACCTCCTACCTCTGTTAAAAAGCAAGCCTGCGTGGAGGTATCGAATGCTCCCTATGTCAGCTTAGTTACAGCTGGCCTCCACGTGGGGAGTTTATTATGCCTCCTATTTTACAGATGAGAAAAGCAAAGGTCCAGAGAAGTGAAGGGACTCATCTAAAGCCGAGTTAGTGAATGGTCGCCTCAGGATCCCAGCCCATGCCCCACAGTCCAAACTTTCCCAGGGTAGTCATTGAATTCTCAAGGGGCTGTGAGCTCCTCCCCCCACTCACTGAAGGCCAAGGTTGGCAGTGCTTCCCCCACAGCACCCCAAATCTATTCAGCCCCTCAGTCTCCCAGGCAGCCCCAGCCTCTTGACCCCACCCCTTGGTCAGCATTCCCCATCACAGACAGCATGGCCAAGGCAGGCTTGGCTTCCAGCCCAGCCCCTCAGCTTCAAAGGTAATCTGCACTCCAAATATTTATGGCAAAATACACGGAAAGCCGTCTTTCACTGGGACCTCTATTGGCGGCGGCATTGCCCGCAGTCAAATCTCTCGTGAGGGTACAAGCACCGCTGCACACATGCGCCCACACAAGGAGTGAAGCCCCCAGAAATACTGCAGTGGGCAATGCCTAGGAGCCTCCAAGACGCCCTGCCCATGCTCACCAGCTCACGCTCTGCCCCCTGGCTTCAGCAGCACCAAGGGGCCGCTCAAGCTTAGGTCCCAGCAAGACATCCTCACTGTGGGCGGCGCCCTTCACCCTGCCTCGCCCACTGCAGGCGGTTAGGACCAGGGGGCACCCCTGCGGATCCCAGCACCCCCATTTACTGGCTGCCAGGCCCCAAGCAGAGCACTGGTCCTGCCAAGGCATTCCTTTAAGGGAAAAGTGGGAGCAGAAATAGTAACTTGGGGGGTTTACAGGAGAAGTTTGGGAAATTACAAGAGAATTTTGTAGAGGGCTTAGAGCTTAGCCTCATGCGTAGGACGAGCTCAAGGGGTATTGCCACCAGATCTTTGTTGTCCTCCTCTCTCTCCTTGTTAAACGGAAACACACAAACAAAAATAGCCGCGTCGGGTTGTCACCCCTGACCCACCGCCCCGCCCTGTGCTAGGCCACTTGCTTGTGGTTCTCCACACCCAGAGGCCCCTAGGCACTGGCCTTCTCAGGCTGCTCATTACCGGGAGGAAAGGAAGGCTCAGAGAGGGGCAGTCAGTTGCCCGAGGCCACACAGCTCAGCACAGGTCAGCCGATTGGACGGCTCCAGCTCAGGCCTGAGGGCCCCGCTACCTATGGAGAAGCAGCCGCGGTGCACAGGTGATCAATCGTCCGTCCCTTCCGGCCTCGGAAGCTGGCCTGGGACTTGCTGATGCAGAATCGGGGGACGCGGGAATCAGGACAGTCAGCACATTCCCGCGGTCGAGAAGCCAGCCCCCGCCATGACACAGCCCGGCACAGCCCCGCCCTGCACCTCACCCACCCACCTCCTCAAGGTGGCCAGGCCAAGCCAGGCGGGTCGGGCCGGCCTCCCGAGGTCCCTGCGGGAGTGCACAGACGGGAGGCTTCTTAGGGGGCCCGAGCCCAGGGAGCTGGCCGGCACCCCTTTCTGTCCTGGGCCCCAGCAGCACGTTTCTGAGGACTGGTCTGGACGAGGTTGGGGGAGCAGCGCCTGGCCCCTCGGGCGGCAGCACAGGCTGGGAGAACGTTCCCAGGCCCTGGAGCGCAGGGGTGGGGACTGCTCGGCTACCAGGCAGATTCCCAGCGCCAAGCGGCCCCGAGCCCTCCCAGGTGCGCTGTTCAGGCAGCGAGCCAGCCGGCCCTGCCACCGGCCAACCCAAGGACAAGGACGCGAAAGGGGGACGCAGCAACAGCCCGGAAGGGCGGCGCAGTCATGCAGGTGGGAGCCAGGAGGACCTTGCTTGGAGCCTGGCCCCAGCCCTGGGAGCTCAACCCTGAGCTTCCGAAGCCTCAGTTTCCTCCCTGGGAGAGTCACCGGGTGCATGTGAAGACCTAGTGAAACACGTGTGTGGAGCCCCTGGGAGGCATCACAGTTCACGCGCTCTGCTCCTGACTAGAAGGCTGGAGTCCACCAGAGGTGCCTCAGAAGAAAGACCGGACAACATCCATTCAAAAGCTCAGCTGCTGAAAACCCTGCGGCCCGGTTCTGCTCTGACACCCACGTGGGCCCACCAGGAGTCCGAGGCCTTGACAGCGATGCTTTGATTTGGTAACAAGAGCCGGCTCATCCATCACTCAGCCCCTGAGAAGCCCCCATGTACAGGGCCACCTGCCCACACTCACCCAGTCGCTGAAAAGGGATTTCAAGCGCCACATGCGCAGCGCCCTCACTCATTCAGAAAGTTACGCGTTCCTCCACCTTCAATGTGTGTTGGGTAACTACTCCAGGTCCAACGTGCTTTTAACCCCCCAGCACTCCTTCATTCAACAGCTGGATGCCATGCCCACAAAGGGACGGGCCTAAGTATCTCTTGGGAATGAATGAACTCCAAGTTTCAGGCAAACTAGAGCTTCCGTGTTCTCCTATCTCGGCTGATGAAACAGCCGTGGACCGAGCGAGGAGAACTTTGACCTCCCGTCAGTTCCGGCTGACAGTCTTGCTGCATCCAGCCCTCTCCTATGATGACACTGCAGCACCCGGTGACCCTGGAGTTCACCTTCTCTTCCCAGACAGTGACCTACATCAAAATAAATAGATACATAAAATTCCATTGACTGGGGCTCACGGGGCCCCCATGGGTGAGCTTCATAATGTTTTCAGGGGCTGAGTGTTTGGACATAGATCGCCAGGCTTCCGAGATGCCTCTAGATAGACTCAAACCTCCAACCATTTGGTTAGCAGTCCGGCGTCTTAATCATTTGTATCACGCACGGCCGGATCCACACGGGAAATTCTGTTTGACCTGGGAGGTGACCTAACCATTTCCCTTGTACAAATACAACCTTTAGGAATACCATTCTCAGAAAGAAAGAAAACTATTTCCCCGAAGCAGCTTAATGGTTGCAAGGAGTGGGATCAAACAAGATCATATGCCTGAAAAATGCTTTAAACGCTAAGACTCCCAGGCACCACCTGCCTGCGCGTCAGCGCGCCCGATTTTGAAGGCAGAATGCCGTGGCCTGCAGGCGCAGGCGTCCAGTTCTCTGTGTTCAGACAGAAGCTGCAAAGTCAAAGGCCAGCCCAGCCCAGTCTGTCACCCTGCCGAGCTGACAGACTTCCATACGCCCCTTTGCACTGGATTCTCCCGGGGGCCTGAGGTCCTGGTTGCATCTCACGTGGGCCAGCGGGGGCCCACTCTCCCTCCATCTTCCTGTCGCCCCACCCTCTCTACCTGCTGTCTCCTTTGGGCAGATCAGGTGTGCTCCGTGATGGATTGCCCAGCTGGCCCTTGCAACCTGGAGGCTGCGGATCGCTGGTGGCGGGAAGCATTCAAGGGCTTGGCAGACACTGGGCACGTCAAAACTGGAAAGGAACCTGTCTCGGGGGGATGTGCATGTCAGCAGGCTTTCAGGGGCTCTGTCCTAGCACCTTCCCCAGGAGGGAGGCTGATCCACCACACAGTCCTGCCCCCCCCAACCTGGTTCACTCCTCTTTAGGGCCCTGAATGCATTGGGCTGAAGGTAGAAGACGCCACTTTACCCCAAGAGAGGACCCGGGTTTTCTCC
>NW_006921715.1:1960285-1961586 GCF_000298275.1 Orycteropus afer afer | reverse complement strand
GGGAAAACAAAAGATACACCAGGATTTCAGTCTTTGTCAGAGAGCCTCTCTGGTTTGCCTTCAAGACCCGCCCTCCAGCCCTGCAGATCACTCTACAACTACAAACTTGGGCCTCCTGGGAAAAAAAAAGAAGAGGGAAAACACACACACATACACATGCACACACACACACACACTTAAAACAAAGGAACAAGTTTACCTGGCTTCCTCTGCTCTTCCTTTAACCCTTTCTGCTAATATCAGTCATACCATTGGTTTCCAAATTGGCAAACATACTTTTCCTTAAAAGAGAGAATTTGTGTGTGCTGTGTTCCTGTTGGTTTGCTGGCTTGTCTGCCTTGCAGCTAACGAAGCATGGACCCTGGAGTCCCGAAGCTCAGGAAGCCCAGCCTTGCCACTGACCAGTGACGAGACCCTGAGTACTCACAGGCCCATTCACTCATTCAACAGACCATCCTTGAACATCCCCAATATGGCAGACAGGTCTGGGAATCCTAAGGTAGACCAGAAAGAAAGAATTCAGGAGGGTTTCATTCTCATGAAGGTGAGGAGAGAGGCAAGGTTGTGGGGCTGGCAATAATTATTTCTGAGTAAATAAACAGTGATATAAAAGAAGAGAACTTGAAGAAGCCCAGCTCCAGACAGGACAACTGAGGAAGGCCATCTGAGGAAACGGCTGTTGAGCTGAGACATTAAAGTTGAAAATAAGCCAGTAATTCAGAAAGCATTCCAGGAGGTAGGTCCAGCTAGTGTACTAGCGTCGTTGTCTTGCTCACTCCACCCTCCACTCCTCCCCATCAGCAGGACCCTGTTTGGGTACCACCCAGTCTCCACGGTGGGCAGTCTTGGTGGGCAGTCTGTCAGGTGCCCTGACCTCAAGCAGTCAAGAAATGAGTACATGAGCCCTGGTTTTCCAGCCTCACCCTCACCCGGTGATGTCATGGTGAGTGGAAAAACACGAGGAGGAAGAAGAATTGACATGGACTCATCCCATTAGTGGTTTGATAAGAGGGCTATTTGGTGCCTGGCGCTTAGACCCTAAAATCCCTCTAATACTCTCTTGTTCCCAATTCTGATTCTTTAGCTTTTTGTTAGATTTTGTGAGCTACCTACTTGACTTCCCAGTAAGTGTCCTATTTGCTCAGGTCAGTGAGGATTTTCTGTGATTGGAAGTTGTGATAGTTGGAGCTGTGTGTCAACTTGGCTGGACCACAATTCTATGTGGTTTAAGCTGTTGTGATGTGGTTATTCCCATGATGGGATCAGATGATTATGTTTTGAGCAGCCAATCTGTTGAAAGG
>NW_006921715.1:1958222-1959949 GCF_000298275.1 Orycteropus afer afer | reverse complement strand
TCATGAAGGAACTCAACACACACATACATAAGCTTTACTGGTTTTGTTTCTCTAGAGAACCCAGTCTAACACAGAAGTCAAACAACCATTAAAAAAAAGAAAATCAAAACCCAAACTCACTGCCATTGAGTTGGTTCCAATGCATAGCAACCCCTCCTTAGGTTTCTGGAGTGGTATCTCTATAGGAGTAGATTGCCCAGTCATCCTTCCGAGGAGCAGCTGGTGGGTTTGAACCACCAGTCTTTTGGTTAGCAGTCAAAATCCTTAGGCACTATGCCACCAGAGCTCCTAAACAACCATAAAGGACATGCACCTCAATTTTACCTGAAGAATAAATCTTCAGGTAAAATAATCTAAAGAAAAATATGTGGGGTATATTGAATTGCCTACCACTCATCTGTCAGTTTGTCTTACTGAAGTGACTTGCATGTTGTTGTAAGGCTGGAGCTATGCCACTAGTATTTCAAATACCAGCAGGGTCACCCATGGTGGACAGGTTTCGTTGGAGCTTTCAGATGAAGACAGACGAGAAAGAAGGAAGGGGACATCTACTTCACAAAGACTTGGCCAGCGAAAACTTTATGAATAGCAGTGAAACACAGTCTGATATATTACTGGAAAAGTATGAATAGGACTGAAACACTGTCTGATATAGTGCTGGAAGATGAGCCCCTCAGGTTGGAAGGCCCTCAAAATACAACTGGAAAAGAGCTGCCTCTCCAAAGTAGAGTCGAGCTCATGACGTGGAAGGAGCAATGCTTTCAGGATCTTCATTTGCTGATGGGGCACAACTCAAAATAAGAACAAACAACTGCAAACATTCATTAATAATTGGAACATGGAATGTATGAAGTATGAATCTAAGAAAATTGGAAGTTGTCAAAATTGAAATGGAATGCATAAATACCAACATCCTAGGCATTCATGAGCTGAAATGGACTGGTTTTGGCCATTTTGAATCAGACAAACATATTCTGGGAATGACAAATTGAAGAGGAATGGCATGGCATTCGTCATCACAAAGAATGTTTCCGGGTCTATCCTGAAGTACAATGCTGTCAGTGATAGAACAATATCTATATGCTTATAAGGAAGACAAGTTAATACTACTGTTATTCAAATTTCCACACCAAACCACTAAAGCCAAAGATGAAGAAATTGAAGATTTTTACCAACTTCTGCAGTCTGAAACTGACCAAACATGCAATCAAGATGTATTGATAATTATTGCTGATTGGAATTAGTGGTTGGAAACAAAGAAGAAGCATCACTGGTTGGAAAATACAACCTTGGTGGTAGAAATGACACCAGAGATCACATGATAGAATTTTTCAAAACTAACGACTTATTCATTGCAAAGACTTTCATTCAACAACATAAATGGTGGCTATACACATGGATCTCACCAGATGTAAAACACAGAAATCAGATAGACTACCATCTGTGGGAAGAGTTGATGGAGAAGCTCAATGTCATCAGTCAAAACAAGGGCAGGAGCTGACTGTGGAACAGATCATCAATTGTTCATATATAAGTTCAAGGTGAAGCTAAAGAAAATTAAAATAAGTCCACAAGAACCAAAATATGACATTGATTATATCCCACCTGAATTTAGAGCCCATCTGAAGAACAGATTTAACACATTGAACACCAGTGATCGAAGACCATGAGTTGTGGGATGACATCAAGAACATCATCCATGAAGAAAGCAAACAGTCATTAAAAAG
>NW_006921715.1:1951193-1957567 GCF_000298275.1 Orycteropus afer afer | reverse complement strand
AATATTATTAATATCACATGCAAGTAAAATCTTGCTGAAGATAATTCAAATACGGTTGCAACAGTACATTAACAGGAACTTCCAGAAATGCAAGCTGGATTCAGAAGAGGACATGGACAAGGGTGTTTTGGTTACCTAGTGCCACTCTGACAAGAATATACCACAAATGAGAAGGCTTTAACAAACAAGAATTTATTCTCTTACAGTTTTGGAGGCCAGAAGTTGGAGTTCAAAATGTCAGGCTCTAGGGGCTTCAACCTTGGGCTTTAGCTCTGCCTCTTGCTCCCAGCCCACTGAAGCTGGAGGCTTTTCTTCACTCATTCAGCTGTTGGCTGATAAGACTAACAAACCCAAGGTCTACAAGTAACAAGGCACAGTCCCAATATTACCAAACCACATGGCAGGCCATTTATTTAAGTCCATTGAAAGTCCCAAGATCAGCAGGGCAACATGGCAGGCTGCTGAACAATGACTCAGCTACGTGCGGGGTTCAAGCATGCCATCAGCTAGTGACCATTCCCAAAGCCACTTCTTATATACAGGAAGCAGACTACATCCCTAAAGCAGCTACTCAACTGCTTGTGGTACATTCCACCATGGAGTTGATTGCCAGGCTCATCATGGGGAATAACTACCACCAGCTGCCCAGCCACTCAGCCGGGCCCAGCCACGTTGACACACAACCTTAACTACCATAATTCCACCCATTGTCAGCTTGGCACCTGTACAGATCTTCAGTGCATGGCATCTGCACAGATCTCCTTCACTGGGTGGCTCCAGTCCCCTAGTTCCTGAGTGGCGACCTCACCCCCTTGACCTTGTGGGGTCCATTCCTCTCCCTCTTGGGCATGGCAGCCCTGCCCCCTCTCTCGGGCAGCGGCTATGGCTCCATCCCACTGGTCCACATGAATGAGCAGTCTCACATTCCAGAACCAAGTTGGTAAAGGCCTGGCTTTTTGAAACCTAGGGGGCTGTGGTAGTTCCACCGCCATGGTCCTACGCTTGAGGCTGAGGCAGCTCTGCTTCCTGTTTCCTTGGTCTCTCAGCTTCTGCTGATTAATGCCGAAGGCAACCCCTTCTGCTGGAAATCTTCCTGCCCCCAAAGCACTCAGCTTTCTTGCTCTGTGGGCCAGCCAACCTGCTGCTCCGTTTCATGCCGGTCTTCTACCATTAATGCCTGAAGGCAAATCATTTTGCCAGGAAGCTACCTACCCAATGGCATCCAGCTTTCTCCTCCATGAGCTGGTAAGGCTGTCGCTGTCTCGTGCCAGCCTCTGGACTCTGCTACTGCTGTCTCTCATGCTGGTCTCTCTGCCAGTGTCGCACAGGGATCTCGGGTCAAGGATGCACATCACTCCTGTTTCTACATTTTAGGTATCTGTAAGAGCAGTGTCTCACTCTCTCGGTACCGTATTCTATTTTGGTTACCTAGTGCCACTCTGATAGGAATATACCACAAATGAGATGGCTTTAACAAACAGGAATTTATTCTCTTACAGTTTTGAAGGCTAGAAGTCTGAGTTCAAAGTGCCAGGCTCTAGGGGCTGGGTGACAGCTTGGGCTTCAGCTCTGCCTCTTGCGCCCAGTGCACGAAGCTGGACGCATCTCTTCACTCACTCAGCTTCTGGACCCTGAGGCTGACAAATCCAAGGTCAATAAGTAACAAAGCACAGTCCCAAGACTGGCAGAGCAACATGGCGGGCTGCTGAAAAACGACTCAGCTACATGCAGGATTCAAGCGTTCCATAGGCTAGAGACCATTCCCAGAGCTGCTTCTTATATACAGGAAGCAGACTAGATACCCAAAGGCAGCTACTCAGCTGCTTGTGGTAGATCCCACCATGGAGTTGATTGCCAGTCTCATCATGGGGAATAACTGCCACCAGCTGCCCAGCCACTCAGCCAGGCCCAGCCACGTTGACACACAGCCTGAACTACCACAGAGAGATATTGCTAATGTCAGACAGAGCTTAGCTGAAAGCAAAGAATACATAAAAATGTCTACCTGCGTTTTACTGACTAAATCATTTGACTGTGTGGATAACATTGCGAAGAATGGGAATTCCAGAACACCCATTTGTCCTTATGAGGAAACTGTGCATAGACCAAGATGCTATCATTTGAACTGAACAAGGGGACACTGCATGATTTAAAATCAGGAAGGATGGGTGTCATGTTTGTATCCTCTCACTATACTTATTCAGTCTGTATGCTGAGCAAATAATCCAAGAAGTGGGACTATATGAAGAACATGGCATCAGGATTGAAGGAAGAACAATTAAAACCCTGCAATATTCAGATGACACAACCTTCCTTGCTGAAAGTGAAGATGACTTAAAGCACTTACTGATCAAAGACTATGGTCTGCAGGATGGATTACACCTCAACATAAAAAAACTGAAATCCTCACACCTGAACCACCATCATGATAAATACAGAGAAGATTAAAGTTGTCAAAGATTTCATTTTACTTGGATGCATCTTAGTGTTCTTAGTCTTTCGCACCTTAGTCTTTAAAGCGACATCTTTGCTCTTTAACACTTGAAAGAGGTCTTTGGCAGCAGATTTGCCCAGTGCAATATGTCTTTTGATTTCTTGACTGCTGCTTCCATGGGTGTTGATCATGGATCCAGGTAAAATGAAATCCTTGACCACTTCAATCTTTTCTCACTTATCCTGATGTTGCTTATTGGTCCAGTTGTGAGGGTTTTTGTTTTCTTTACATTGAGGTGTAATCCATACTGAAGGCTGTAGGTTTTGATCAATTTAAGTAGACAGCTGTAACCACAGATCTGAGCGTGTGTTTGTACATGTGTATATCTGTGACATCGCCATAGAGTTGATTCCAACTCATAGTGGCCCTGTGGAAGAGTAGAATTGCCCCCATAGGAGTTCCAAGGCTGTCTTCTTTACAAAGCAGATGGCCACCTCTTCCTGCCATGGAGCAGCGGGTGGGCTCAAACGCTGACCTTTCGGTTAGCAGCCACGTGTTTTGATCAGGGCACCACCAGGGCTCCTTGTATGTGTGTACACAGACGTGTACTTCCTAGTTTCATCCACTGAAAGCCTGAGGGCAGTAACGCTCCAGGATAAGTGAGCACACCTGGCAGCCAGACCTTGGTTTCTAACTGCCACTATTCTCTTAAAGGAACAAAGTTTCCTTCGAAGTGTTTGTTTTATTATTGAGTTGTGAGGTCTTTGGAGAAACAAGTGCTTTGTCAGATACATGTTTTGCAAACCTCTCAGTTTCATTTTCATAATGGTGTCTTGTGAGGAACAGAGTTTTCTGTTTTGTGGAAGTACATTTTATCTTTTTTTTTTTTTTTTATGGTTAGTACCAAGTACCCATTGCATACTCCAACATCAGAAATGTATTCTCCTATATTTTCTTCCAGAAATCTTATATTAAATGATAGGTCATTGTGATCCATTATAATGGAATCATCATATATGATCCATTTTGAGTTCATTTTCATGAGTGGTGTGATTTATGAGTTGTTGAGTAGAGTCAAGGTTTATTTGTTTTTCCATATGGATATTCAGTTGTTCCAGAATCATTTGTTGAGAACATTAGCCTTTTCCTATGGAATTACCTTTGCCCTTTTGCTAAAAATCAACTCCTCACATACTTATAGTTCTGTTCCATTAATCTATGTATCTGTCCTTACTCTGAACTGATTATTGTCATTTTGTTGTATTGTAAATGTTGAAATTAGGTAACATAAACCAAAAACCAAACTCACTGCTATCGAGTCAATTGTGACTCATAGCAACCCCTCCTTGGGTTTCTGACATGGTACCTCTACAGAAATAGATTGCCCCATCTTCCTTCCAAGGAGTGGCTGGTTGGTTTGAACTGCCAGCCTTTTGGTTAGCAGTCATACCTTAGGCATTATGTCACCAGAGCTCCCAAAGTAATATAGGTCCTTCAAATTTGTTCTTTTAAAAAATTATTTTGCCTCCACTAGGTTCTTTGCATTTCCATATGAATTTTACAATCACTTTTTCAATTTCTCCTCAAAATGTACTAGGATATTGATTGGAATTACATTAAATCTATCCCTTAATTTGGATAAACATGACATATTAATAGCATTGAGTCTTGCGATCCATGAGCATAGTGGATCTCTCTATATATTTAAAATGAATGGAGTGCACTGTCGTTGAATTGAATCCGACTCATAGCGACCCCTTCTTGGGTTTCCAAGGTGGTATCACTACGAAAGTAGATTGCCTAACCTTCCTTCCGAGGAGTGTCTGGTGGGTTTGAACCCCCAGCCTTCTGGTTAGCAGTCAAGTTCCTTAGGCACTGTGCCACCAGAGCTCTACATATTTAGACTTTGTTTAGTTTCCTACAAAAATGTTTTGTAGTTTTCAGTGTCACTTTTGTTAAATTTATTTCTAAATATTGTGTGTTTCCAATTGTTCTTAGTAGTATTTAGAAATACAGTAGACTTTTGTATATTGTTCTTGTAACAAGAAATTTTCCAAATTCATTCACTTTAATAGCTTTTTTGTAGATATCTTAAGATTTTCTATCCATTTAATCATATCATCCACAAATAAATATGATTTTACTTCTTCCTTTCAGTATTTATGTGGTTTATTTCTTTTTCTTGCTTTATTGCACTATCTGAGTATCTAGTACAATGTTGAACAAAAGTGGTAAAAGGGGTCATCTTTGCCTTGTTTCTGATCTTAAGAATGAAGCATTCAATCTTTTACTATTAAATATGGTGTTAGCTGCATGTTTTCCATAGACACCCTTTATTATGTTAAGAAAGATTCCTTCTCATCCTAGTTTTTTGAAAATTTTTATAATAGGAGCATATCAAATATTATCAAATTCTGCATCTATTGAAATAATCTTATGATTTTACTTCTCTTTTCTTGTGAGATTGCATTAATTGCTTTCTAAAGGTCAAACCAGTTTGCATAACAATGTTTTAATATTCCTGGATTCAATTTGACATGTTGTTAAGGATCTTTGCTTCAATATTCATCAAAATGATTAGTCTGTACTTTTCTCGTATTTTCTTTGTATTATGTTTGTATCATGGTTTTACAATGTGAATTGGGAAATGTTCCTTTTTCTTCTATTTTAGGAAAAAGTTAATATAATATTGGTATTACTTCTTCCTTAATGCTCAATAGAATTCACCAGTTTGTCTGAACATGCAGTTCTACGGCACTACCATCTTTAATTATAATTCAAATTTCAATTGATATAGGATTAATCAAGGATTATTTTTCCTTGTGTTCATTTAGACAAATATGTCTTTCAAGGAATTTGTTCTTTCTTTATACATTGTTGAAATTATTGGCATAATGATATTTATAATAGTTCCTTGCTATCCTTTTAAAGTCTGCATAATCTGTAATGATATCCTCTATTTTACTCCTGATATTGGTAAATATTCACAGATGCTTGTTTTTGATCAATCTATTCAGAGATAGATTGATTTTTATCCTTTATCCAAGGCCAGGGCCCCAGGCAGATAGGAGGGAAGGCAGGTGCATGGCTGAGGCCTTTCCAGGGGTGGTTTTTCCAAAGCCAGGCCCTGGACAGGTAGGCAAGCAGGTGAGGAAGTGAGTAGAGCGGTTAGGAACAACTAAGGGAGATGAACTTATCTGTCAGTTTGTCCTCCTGTGGTGGCTTGCATATTGCTGTGAGGCTGGAGGCTATGCCACTGGTGTTGCAAAATGCCAACAGGGTCACCCATGGTGGACAGGTTTCAGGGGAGCTTCCAGACTAAGACAGACTCAGAAGAAGGAAGAGGCCATCCAGTTCTCAAACAATTGGCCAGTGAAAACCTTACAAAAAGCAGTGAAACATGGTCTAAAATATTACTGGAAAACTTTATGAATAGCCCTGAAACATTGTCTCGTATAGTACCCGAAGGTGAGCCCATTAGGTTGGAAGGCACTCAAAATATGACTAATGAAGAGATGACTCCTCTGAGTAGAGACTACCTTAATGATATGGATGGAGTAAAGCTTTCAGGACCTCCATGGGATGACGTGGCATGACTCAAAATGAGTAGAAACAGATGAAAACATCCATTAACAATAGGAACATGGAATGTATGGAGCATGACTCTAGGAAGACTGGAAGTTGTCAAAGATGAAATGGAATGTATACAGATCGATATCCTAGACACTGGTGAGCTGAAAGGAACTGGTTTGGGCCATTTTGAATCAGAAAACCATATGGTCTACTATGCTGACAATGACAAACTGAAGAGGAATGGTGTGGCATTCATTGTCACAAAGACTGTTTCAAGATCTGACCTGAAGTACAATGCTGTCAGTGATAGGATAATATCCATACACCTAGAAGGAAGACCAATTAATCCTACTATTATTCAAATTTA
>NW_006921715.1:1938464-1947272 GCF_000298275.1 Orycteropus afer afer | reverse complement strand
ATTCCCATTCTTCTCAATGTTATCCATAATTTGTCATGATCCACACACCTTTGTACTTAGTTTGGGTTTAATTTACTCTTCTTTTCCTAGCTTCTTCAGATGGAAACGTTGATCAGTTATTTTCAATTTTTCTTATTTTCTAACATAAGAACTTAAAGACAAACGTTTCCCTCTAAAACATAAATCTAGCAATTTTCCATGTTTTGCTTTTCATTTATTTCCATTCAAAACATTTTCTTGTTTTCTTCATGATTCTTCTTTGGCTCATGGGTTATTTAGAAGTGTGGTGTTTAACTTCCAAATAACACTTGGACATTTTCCAAATTTATTTTTCTAAGTTATTTCTCATTTAATTTCATTTTGGTCAAGGAATGTATTCTGTTTGATTTCAAACAAAGACTTATTGAGACTTCTTTTATGGCCCAGCATATGGACCATGTTAATGAATTATCTATGTGCTCTTGCAGAGAAAGTGTACTCTTCTCCTTTGTGTGCAGTATTCTATGAACGTCAACTAGGTCAAGTAAGTTGATAATGCTGTTCAGGTATTTTATATCTTTACTAATGTATTTTCTATTCTATCAGTTAACTGAGAGAATACTATTGAAAATTTTCAACTACAGTTGTAGATTTATCCAGTTCTCATCTCAACTCTGACCATTTTTTTCATGTACTTTGAAGTTCTATTACTAGTTTTATATACACTTAGGATTGTTATGTTTTCTTGATGAATTGGTCTTTCACATTTTGTAAATACTTCTCTTTACCTTTGGTGATATATATCCCTCTTCTTGAAGTCCACTTATGGACTGAATTTTGTCCCCAAAAAACATGTGTTGTATATCCTAGCCCCTATATCTGTGGTTATAGCCTCATCTGAGAATGGATTTTCTTCATTATATTAATAAGACAGGACTAATGTAGGTTGTGTCTTAAGCCAATCATTTTTGAGACATAAAAGAGATTCAGCAAGTAAGAAAGTAAGGTAGGGCTGGGGAAGATAGGTACCACACCACATGACGATCACCCAGAAGCAGAAGCCCAAAGAGACGGGGACTTTCCTCCAGAGCCAACAGAGGAGGAAAGCCTTCCCCGAGAGCCAGCACCCTGAATTTGGATTGTGAGCCCCTTAAACTGTGAGCAAATAAAGGTGTTTGTTGAGACCACCCATTTCGGGGATGACGATTATAGCAGCACTAGATAACTTAGACATCTACTCTGTCTGATATTAATGTAGCCACTCCAGATTTCTTGGCATTAGTCTTCACATGGTAAGTCCTTTCCCATCCTTTCACTTTTTGCTTCTCTGTTTCACTGTATTGAATGATGCCCTGCTTGAGCCTCTTGTTGTTGCCACTGTGTCAATCTGTCTCATTGAGGGTCTTCCTCTTTTTCACTGATGCCTTACTTTACCAAGCATGATGTCCTTCTCAAGAGACTGGTGCCCTCCTAATAACATGTCCAAAGTAAGTGAGATGAAGTCTCACCATCCTTGCTTCTAAGGAGAGTTCTAACTGTACTTTGTCCAAGTTATATTTGTTCATTCTTCTGGTAGTTCACGGTATATTCAATACACTTTGCAAAGACAATGATTGAAATGCATTGATTCTTCTTTGGTCTTCCTTATTCATTGTCCAGTTTTCATATATAAAGGAAGTGATTGAAAATACCATAGTTTGGGCCAGGTGCACCTTAGTCCTCAAAGTAACATCTTTGCTTTGTGACACTTTAAAGGAGTCTTTCCCAGATGATCCCAATGCAAATACAGAATTTGATTTCTTGACTGCTGCTCCCATGGGTGTTGATTGTGGCTCCAAGTAAAATGAAGTTCTTGACAGCTTCAATATTTTCTCTATTTGTCATGCCATTGCTTATTGATCCAGTTGTGAAGATTTTGGTTTTCTTTATGGTAAAGTGTAATCCATACTGAAGGCTATAGTTTTTGATCTGCATCAAGTGCTTTAAATCCTCTTCATTTTCACCAACCAAGGTTGTGTCATCTGCATGTCACAGATCGTTAATGAGTCTTTCTCCAATCCTGATGCCATGATCTTCTTCATGCAGTCCAGCTTCCCAGATGATTTGCTCAGCGTACAGGTTAAATAAGTATGGTGAAAGAGTACAACCCTGACACACACTTTTCCTGATTTTAAACTATGCAGTGTCTGCTTGTTGTGTTTGAATGATTGCCTCTTGGTTTAAGTATATGTTCCACATGAGTACTGTTCTGGTTCCCTAGTGCTGCTCTGACAAGAAATATACCACAAATGCAATGGCCTTAGCAAGCAGTTTATTTTTACAATTTGGAGCCTTTAAGTCCAAGTTCAAAGTGCCAAGCTCTAGGGCCTGGGTGAAAGCCCCTCAACCTTGGGGTCCAGTTCTGCCTCCTGCTCCTGGCCCACTGGAGCTAGAGGCATTTCTTCACTCAGACAGCTGCTAGCTGCTGAGGCTGACAAACCCACTGGTTGACAAGTAAAAAGGCACAGTCCAAATATTACCAAATCATATGGCAGGCCATTAATTCAAGTCCTTTGTAAGTTCCAAGGTCGGCAGAGCATGGCAGGCTGCTAAACAATGATACGGCTACATGCAGGGTTCAAAGTGCCATAAGCTAGAGACCATTCCCCAAGCCTTCTCCTTATATACAGGAAGCAGACCACATCCCTAAGGCAGCTACTCAGCTTCTCACAGTAGATTCCACCATGGAGGTGATTACCAGTTTCATCATGGGGAATCCTACATCCAGCTTCCCAGCCACTCAACCAGGCCCTGACAAGTTGATACACAAACAGAACTACCACAAGCACAATTGTTGTTGTTGTTGTTATGTGCCATTGAGTTGGACCCGACTCATAGCGACCCCTCCTTGGGTTGCCGAGGCAGTATCACTACGGAAGTAGGTTGCCCAACCTTCCTTCCGAGGAGTGGCTGGTGGGTTTGAACCACCAGCCTTCTGGTTAGCAGTCAAGTGCCTTAGGCACTATGCTACCACAAGCACAATTAAATGTTCTAGAATTCCCACTCTTCACAGTGTTATACGTGATGTGTTATGATCCACACATACTTAGCACAGTCAAAAAAAAAAAAAGAGAGAGAGAGGTAAACATCTTTCTAGTATTCTCTGCTTTCAGATAAGGTCCATCTGATATCAGCAATGATATTCCTTGTTCCACATCCTCTTCTGAATCCAGCCTGACCTCTGGCATGTCCCTGTCAATGTGCAACTGCAACCATTTTTCAATTATCTTCAGCATGGGCAAATATGCTGTGGTAAAGACTGACTCGATGTTCTTCAATCTCATTTCCTCATCCTAGGCGCAGAGGAGAACTTCATTCCTAGGCACAGAGGAGAATTTCATTGTAACCCAGGTTCCTGTGACTATTTCTGTTCAATAAATTTGGGTGAAGCAACATTTTATGCAGAAGGGTATGTGGGCTGTTGGGCTAAGAAGGTGTGAACGACGGTGGGCACCTGTTGTTTTTGCCTGCTCCTCAGCATCCATTTCCCCTTCCTGTGATGGCATCACCCACTGTTTCTTTAGGGAAATACCTAATCACTACTCTATGTCATCTTGAAGGACCGTCAATCAAAATGTCTTGCACTCACCTAGACAAAGCAGAACTAGCTACATAATTTGAAGGGCCAAGAACAAAATAGAACTCTGGGCCCCTTGTTCAAAAATTACTTAAGAATTTCAAGACGGTGACAGCAGAGCATTAAACCAAGTGTGGGGCTCTGTGCGACTGCACAGTTTGCCCATCCGGGAAGCTGGCTTTGGGCCAAAGCCCTCCAAGCGAGGCCAATCACTCTTCCTTCCAAAAATTGATAGATCTGAAAAAAAAAAAAAAAATCTTGGAACTAATTCTCTCTAGAGAGCACCATTGGTTTCTGCTATTGGGATCCTCAGAGATGTCTTGATTGCTGTCTTCTCCAAATCTTATTCATTTGCTTTCCTTCACTTTTATCAACCCCTACCCCTTTTTCTTCCAGTGAAATCTTTGGCTTAATTTAACTAGAGTTGGCTTCTAATGGTTACATCAAAGTGCTCTCAGTGAATCGATGAGTGATTCACTGAAGTCCTCTGAGCCTCAGTTTTCAATCTGCAGAACAAGAGCAATGATATGTACCTCCAAGGACTCTATCTCTATTTTAAAAGCGGTTCATGAGTGTGAAACATACAGTACAATACCTAGCATGTATTAGTAGCTTATTAAACACAAGTTTTCTTTCCTGGCCTCCACCCACCACCAGACCATAAGCAACAAAATCTCCTTTATTCAGGCAAATGGTAGGAGCATGTCTGTCTCAGATGAGGTCCAGAAGTCAAGGTTTTCACACCATCAGGGCTGTGAGAATGTCCTTTGGGGGTTGGCCAGACCCCAGCCCAGGCAGCAGACGGGAGAAGAGTAAATGTGTATCTAGTGGACCTTCCACAAACGTGGCTGCCCAGGGTCTACCCTGCCCTGAGAGGGTATCTGATCTCTTTGGAGAAATTATTTCTTCCTCAGCATGTTCTCTGGTGAGAGTAATTCTAGAACAAGCCTGCTACGATGGAAGGCTAAAGCCAACTCTATAGGACAGAGTGGAACTGCTCCATAGGGTTTCCAAGGCTGTAATCTTTATGGTAGCAGACTGCATCATCTTTCTTCCATGGAGCGGCTGATGGGTTCATACCATCAACTTTTCGGTTAACAGCCAAGTGCTTAACCACTATACCACCAGGGCTTCTTTCTGGAAAGCTCCCAATCAAACCAAACTTACTTTCATCAAGACAATTCTAACTCATAGGAACCCCCATTGGGCTTCCAAGCCTGTAAATCTCCCCCACCTGGGGTGAAAGTTTACATAGCAAATTCATTTTCCATACAGCAGTTCATACACGTTTCGTTTCATAACATGGAATGCAATTCCCCACAATGTAACAGCTCTCCTCCCACTTCCTCCCCATTCTTACCTCTTCCCTGTGTCCTTCCCTCCATGCACTCCTGCCCCCTGAGCTGTCTCCCTATGCATACACAGCCCTTCTTTCTCCCATGACTGACCTCTCCAAGGAGTGTATCTACCTGATGTAAATGTCCCACCCATATGCCTGTCTTTTATTTGACTGGAAGCCACAGGTGTGAGTTAGGTTCCAGACTTGAAGGGCAGCTAGGGGCTGTAGTCTCAGGAGTTCCACCAGGTTCTATCAGACCAGCAAACCTGGTCCCTTTTTTTTTTATGATTTTGAGTTTTGTTCCACATTGTTCCCCTACTCTATCCGGGATCTGCTGCACCGATGCCCCTCCGAGTGGTTGACAGTGGGAGCCCGGCACCATCTAGTTCTTCTGGTCTCATGGTCATATAGGCTGAGGGTCTCATGGTCTACCAGTCCCTTGGACTAATTGTTTCCATGCATCTTTGGTTTTCTTCGTTCTTCTTTGTTCTGGATGAGGAAAGACCCATCATTGCATCTAGGTGGCCACTTGCAAGCTTTTAAGACCCCAGTCACTGCTCACCAAAGTAGGATGTAGAACAATGTTTTTGTGTAAGCTGTGAATCTTTACAGAAGCAGGCTGCCTCATCTTTCTTCCATTATAGTTGCTTGGGGATCAAATCTATGTCTCCCTGGCCCTGGTAAAGCAGGGCCAGCCTCATGAGCTAAGCTCACACTCAGTGCCTCCCTCCTGGGATTTGACTCTGAGCAGCACGACGTGAGAGGGCAGGGGCTTCATCGCAGCTGCAGTGTCTAATGCAGCGGTGGCGGCCTCCTGAGCAGACCTTCTCCTGTTCTCCATCCCTGTGAGTTCTCTTGGTTTCTGCCATTCCCAAGTTTGGCCCCCAGACTTCCACTCCATTTCACCCTGTCTCCCACCCACCTCCAACACACAAATACTCCATGGTATCCTCCCATCATGTCTCTGTTTGTTTAGGGTAATAACGACATCACTTGTCATTCCTTGCAAACAGAACCCCCGATCATTATGGGGAGTGGGACACTCTGTCCTCTTGGAAAACCAAGACAGGGGTGAAGATTCCAAAAAGAGAGAGGTCAGGAAGGTTGAGTGTTGAGTGGGACCAGATCAGGCCCTAGGAAGAGGGATCCAGAGGTCAAGCCAGGTGTCCAATGGAGGTGATGGATCCCAATGGATCCCACCAGTGTAGAGAGTATAAACCTCATGTTATTTATGGGATATGCCAACAGGTGGGAAAGCTGGGACTTGAACCATCAACTCTGTGTGATGATACTGTGCCCATTCTCATGGCTAGAAGACTCATCTTTCTGGACAAAGGGTAACTCAGGTTCATGGAGCCACAGCCAAGCACCAGGCACCAGTACTTCCTCTAGGTTATCTCACTGACCGCAAGCAGCTCCAGTTGTTTCTCTGTCTCGGTCACTGTGCTGTGACTGTTCCGGTGCAAATCTACCGTTTAAACATGGGTATAAGGAGTACCACGGGGGCTGGAGACACACACTAGGCTCAGAGAAGCTCCAAAGGCTGCGAACTGTTAGGACCTTAGTCTCCGGATGCTGCAGGTCCTTGTTCTGTACGTGTGAGGGCCAACTGCATCATTTCTCTATTTTTGTTCGTTGCCATCGAGTCTGCTCCAATTCACGGCAACCTTCTGTACAACAGAACAAAACAGTGCACAGTGCTGCACCACCTTCACGGCCCTTGGCATGGTTGAGTCCACAGAATTCCACAGAGACAAGGTGATAAGTAACAAATGCGTGAGCCTGAAGCCCACAGATACTAGTATTACGACTCAGTTAAAAATGTACAGCAACGAAAGACTATTCCGGGAGAAACATTCTGTCACTGACACGTTCCCAGTGTGTGGCCACAATAAAGGGCAACTCACTTTGTGTGGGTTCATTGCCTGGCTGGTTCTTCGCAGACAATGTGCCCAGCAGCGCCTGCCTCAGGACAGACTGCTCCATGGCTGCATCCCTGGTACATCTTTTCCATGTTACAGACAAGAAAGTGGGTTTTCAAAAGGCCTGGCAATGGGGTAAAGCCATAGTACAGAGCAGATAAAATTGAAAGTCGAGTGCGTGGGGTGCCAGCTTGCTTTCTTCCCAGGCTGCGGTGACTGAATGCCCCTCCTCCCCCAGCACGCATGTTGCCTGGGAGGGGTTTGGGTCATAGACTCTTGCCAGAAGGCTTGCAGTTCCTGGAAGGGGCGTGAGCTGTGAGGACAGCCTCAGAAGAGCCGAGTTCGAGTCCCACTCCACTGCACACCAACCACGTGTTTCCTGCCGCAGCTTCCTCACCCACTAGACACAGATGCCCCCTCTGCACCCCCACCTCCCAGAGATGTGCACAGACATCACCAGGGGAGTGGGGAGAAGCAGGTTGTAGACGGGGCTCCAGGCAGACGCCATGAAGCATCATGCTTCCAACCTGAGTGGCAGTCAGCATCCACGTCCTGAAAGATTTGGACGCTCGCCACCTGGAGGGAGGTGCCGGACTGGGGCGGCAGGCCAAGGACAGCGCTGTCGCCGAGACGCCAGGGAACCGAGCAGCACCATGTGTCTGCACACCACCATCCACGCTGACGAGTGGGTATTTAGAAAACAGGGCTGGGACCAAGCATGCCATCTGTGGACACGCTTCCCGTCCCACCGCACCATATTGTGCAAGGAAACAGCGGCCTGTGGCGCGAAGTGTTTGTTTGGTTTGGGGCTTTTGTTGTTTTTTGTTTTTTGTTTTTTTAACAAATTCAAATGTGGCTTCCTCACTTAGAGAAGTGGGCTGAGCAGCCCCACCATTGGAGGCGCTGGAGGGAGAGGGGAGGGACCTGACTGAGACTTGCAGATGGCTTGAGGGTGGCAGAAATAACACCCCAGGCCAGTGGGTTTTTTCTCAGGGAGAGAGAGACGTGGCTGGTGATGGTAGCTACCTGAGGTGCATGCACACACATCCCACAGATACAGAGAACACAGATGCAGATAATGCAGTCACGTTGTTGCTATGGTTAGTGTGGTTGGCACCTCACAATCATTGCTCCATCTGAGCCCATTGTTGCGGCCACGGTTGTGTCAGTCTGTCTAGGTGAGGATCTGCCTCTTGTTCACTAACCCCCTACCATGCATGATGTCCTTCTCCAGGGCCTGGTCCCTCCGATAACACGTCCAAAACACGTGAGACGGAGTCTTGCCAACCTCTTTTCTAAGGGGCATGCTGGCTATACTTCCTCCGAGACAGATTTCTTTGTTCTTCTGGCAGTCCCTGGCGAATTCAATACCCTTCACCAACACCATAATTCAAATGTATCCACTCTTCGGTCTTCCTTACTCGTTGTCCAGCTTTCACATGCATATGAGGCGACTGAAAATACTATGGCTTGGGTCAGGCACCCATTAATCTTCAAAGTGATGTCTTTGCTTTTAAACACTTTGTAGAGCTCTTCTGCAGCAGATTAGCCCAGTGTAATATGTCGTCTGGTTTCTTGCCTACTGCTTCCATGGGCACTGATTATGGATCCAAGTCAAATGGAATCCTTGACAACTTCAATCTTTTCTCCATTTACCACGATGTTACTTATTGGTCCAGTTGTGAGGATTTTTGCTTTCTTTATGTTGAGGTCTAATCCATACTGAAGGCTGGAGTCTTGGATCTTCATCAGGAAGTGCTCCAAGTCCTGCTGCTCTCAGCAAACAAGGTTGTGTCATCTGAATATTGCAGGTTGTTAATGAGTCTTCCTCTAATCCTGATGCTGCGTTCTTCATATAGTCCAGCTTCTCAGATTATTTGCTCAGCATACAGATTGAATAAGTACAGTGAAAGGATACAACCCTGACACATACCTGTCCTGATTTTAAACCA
>NW_006921715.1:1933924-1937274 GCF_000298275.1 Orycteropus afer afer | reverse complement strand
TAACCACTGCACCACCAGAGCTCCTACAAGAACCTTTAAGATGAGATGGTATAGATCCATTGTTGTTGTCAAGGGCCTCTTTCTCCTGTGAGGGTGAAAGGCTGAACCACCAACCTTTCAGTTAGCAGCCGAGCATTTAACTGCTGTGCCACTAGGACTCCGTAATATAGATCACACAGATATTGATGGTGCAGATGTAGCTAGAGGTCTGAACACTTAAACCCGTGCAGCACCAGGACTCCTAGATGATCGATAGACAGCATGGTAGGTGTGGCTCATGTCAACCCAGCCGCCCTTGAGTGGCCTCTGAGTCACGGAGGCCCCAAGTGTGTCAGAGGAGACCTGGGCTCTGTGTGCTTCTCAGCAGCTGACTGATCAGCAGGGACCACCAGGCCTTTTTCTGAGGCACCTTGGTTTGGAGGCCTTGAGCCTCCAAACGTTCAGTCAGCAGCCGAGGTCATGAACCGTGTCCACCACCCAGGGCCTCTGTAGACAATGTGGCTGTCTGGATATGGATACAGTTATACCCCATCTTTGTGAACACGGGTCACACCCAGCAGCCACGCCTCGGAAGGAAGGCTGGGCAATCCACTTCCATAGAGATACTGCCTTGGAAACCCAAGGAGGGGTAGCTGTGAGTTGGATCTGACTCCACGGCAGTGTGTTTGGTTCTTTGGTTGATGTGGATGTAGGCATATGCCCATATGTATACCCATATATGAGGCTCTGGAGGCACAGTGAGTCGGCACTCGGCTGCTAACTGAAAGGTCAGAGGTTCAAACTCACCAGCCGCTCCCCAGGAGAAAGATGTGGCAGATGGTTCTGAAAGGATTACAGCCTTGGAGACCTGTGGGGTGGTTCCACTCTGTCCTCCAGGGGCGCTGTGAGTCGGAATCCACTCCACATAGTGGGTTTGGTTTGGGCTTTGCTCCTGAAAGGATTACAACCTTGGAAACCGTGTGGTGCAGTTCCACTCTGTCCTCTAGGGGCGCTATGAGTGAAATCAACTCCACAGTAGTGGGTGTGGTTTGGGGTGAGGGGCTCCCTTAGAGCACCTACAGGCCAATCTGTCCTCAGTACAGTCACTAAGGAGAGAGGATCTAACCCGCACCCCTTGAGTGGCTGCACCAGAACCGGGCCTGGAGAGGGGCAGGCGGCAGGCTGTGCTTTGGAGCACACAGTGAGATTCGGTGCCCTTAGCATCAAGGGGACACACATTCCCACTATTTCTGTGTCTTGGCACTCCTGCCCTACTGCGGGCTGCCTGCTTTCTCTCCTTCTTATTTTTTTAAAGAAGAAAAAAAAATGCTCTTTGGGAACTGAAGCAAAATAAAAATGCCAAGAATTAAAAATGCAAATTCATCCAAGATGTTTTCTGCCCAAGACAGCAATGGCCACATGGCTCGATAACATTTTAAATGTTAAAAAATGGGTAATTTTCAGTACAAATCAAATTTGCTGGAGCCCAGGTTTAAACGAATCCCATATAGCGCTCGGGCACTCGGCCAATAGGAGTGAACAACAAGTCCCTTCAGAAGGTTATTACCATTAAAACGAGGAGGAAACACAAACCTCGCGTCCACGGCACCGGCCTCCGGGAATCCTGGGGAGGGATCCAGCTAGGTCATTGCCTGGAGCGGGCCCACCAGCCCCCGAGCGCGGCTGCCCTGTCTACAATAGCCGTAAATAAACGTACCATGAGGATGTTCCTAACATTAGTGCCCTGCTACGAAGCACCAGCAAACATTTTCGTAGTGAGCTAGTGGTGCTTCTGTGGTGGAATCCTCACCTTCCGCGTTGGAGAGCTGGGTTCGATTCCCAGCGGGCGCACCCTGCGTGCAGCCACCGGGCTATGACACCTCACAGGTTTCATTCAGCAGAGCTTCCAGACGAAGGCACCAGCAAGAAAGGGCTGCGGACCACTTCTGAAAATCAGGCTGGAGACCCCAACAGGCCCTGCAGCAGGGCCCGGGGACAGCGCAGGGCTGGGCGTTTGGGCCGTGGTGAGTCGGGGCTGCCTCTACCGCAGCTACAAGAACAAGAAATGCTTTCCTAACAAACGCTGAGGATGACCTTGCCACTGAGCTAAACAGAAGCGTTTAGGACCCGGGTTAAGTCTTCTTGTACTTCCCACCCACCCCCAATTTATTGCAGTGCCTTGCAAAGCAGTTGCTGTTGTTAGGGGCCCTTGAGTTGCCCTGGCTCATAGCAACCCCACTTCCAACAGAAGGAAATGCTGCCCCATCCTCATTGTCACCGCCATGTCTGAGCCCATCCTTGCAGCCTCTGTGTCAATCCATTGCATGGAGGAGCTTCTTTTTTTCTCTACCCCTCTAGGCAGTTAGTAGGTGCTCAGTAAGTGCTTCCGTTAAACTGGCTCTCTGCAGAGAGCTGGCAAGCATCCGCCGGCTGCTCCCTGGCTAGGCCCGGTGGTTCAAGGCTGTTTGAAGGCCCCCTGCCCTCCACGAGCCCCATTCACCCTGAGGAATTAGATCTGCAAGGCACCTCCTCCTCATCTCATTTCCATCCTTAAGAGCTCACAGGGTTCAATTCCTCTGCCTGGTACTGTCCATGAGACCCTGGGTAAGCCTCCAATCCCCTCCAGCCCTCAGTCTCCCCACCTGGAAGGAGCGGAGCAGCGGGGCCCACCTCCCAGTGGTGCTGTGCTGAAGCAGAACGGCCCACATAAAGCTTTTAACCCTTGCCTACCCAGGGTGAGTGCTCAAGACATGACGCTGTTTGAACCATTGTATAATGTGGTCCCTCAAAGTAGCCACTGTCAAGACGTGTTGGTCTAAAGTGAGTGGTGCATGTAACTAAGCCTCTATCCCCGAGACTATGAGGGAGGGTCGTGGGCCAGGGGTCCTATGCAGATCAAGCCCCCTTGCACTCAGTCCTGGCAGAGACCCAGCTAGAGACTGAGTCAGAGGCTCCCCACCCGCACCCCCCAGTAAATCCTCTCCCCCACTGTCAGACCGTGAGGGCACGCCTTGGCCCAGAACACACCGCCCATGTTGCTGTCTCACCCAGAGCCAAAACTGTCCCTTACTCAGGCCTGCAAGTCCTTGGCCCCTGACCCCTGCCTCCTTCCCCCAGCCTCCTCCACGCCTCCCTCCCTGCTCCTTCACAAGCACTCCTAGTCCTCTCACCTCTGGGACTTGGTGCTTTTGATCTTTGCTGGAGCCCTTCTCCCCAGGAACCTGCAGGACTCCCCCCCAGATCACCTCCTCGAAGAGCTATCCCACCCACCCTGTGCCACAGCAGCCCCCCTGCTCCCCAGCACTCCAGGGCCCTGTTGCTTTGTTCTTCCCCCGGGCACAGGAGACTGTGGTGGTTCAGTTTGTGTGTCA
>NW_006921715.1:1932247-1933662 GCF_000298275.1 Orycteropus afer afer | reverse complement strand
CTTGAACCCTTCATGTAGCCGTGTCATTGTTGTGCAGCCTGCCATGTTCTGCCGACCTTGGGACTTTCAATGGACTTGAATGAATGGCCTGCCATATGGTTTGGTAACATCAAGACTGTGACTTTTTACTTGTCAACCTTAGGCTTGTCAGCCTCAGCAGCCAGCAGCTGTCTGAGTGAAGAAAAGTCTCTAGCTCCAGTGGTTGAGGGGCTTTCACCCACCCCTGGAGCCTGGCACTTTGAACTCAAACTCAAAACCTAAAAACCATAAGAGAATAAACTCTGGTTTCTTCAAGCCAGCCCATCTGTGATATATTCTTGTCAGAGCAGCACCAGGGAACCAGAACAGAGACTGAGGTTGTGCAGCACATGTTATGTCTAGCTGCTTTCTCCCCACTGAAGGGTTAGCTCCATGAGGGCTTGGCCACCTGAGTCTTTGAAGACCAAGAGTGTTAGGAGGTAAGGAAGATCCTGCTGACCCGACAGCTGGCCCTGAGATGAGGCAACGGAGCCCACTAGAGAATGGTGACCACACTGCATCCTACAGATGAGACGTCCAGGTTCAGGGAGGGGTGGGACCTGCCCCAGGTCACATGGAAGTTAATGACTCAGAGTTGGCCTCCTTTCCTTTTATTTGTTGAATGTTTGTGAACTGATGGACTGAGCAAGCAGGATCTGTGGGTCTTGGGTGGTCCACACGGTTAAGGCACTTGGCTGTTAACATTGGAGGTTCAAGTACACTCAGAAGCCCCTTGGAAGAAAGGTCAGAGGATCTACTTCTAAAAAATCAGCCCGGAAAACTCTATGGAGCAGTTACTGCAACACACATGAGGTCACCAGCAGTCAGAGACGACTCGACGGCGCCGGGATTTTAATCCCCAAACAGTTGATTTTGTCTCCTACCACCCTTCAAACTCTTCCCCTGCCCCCAGACAGTGCTCAGATGGCCTCAGGGCCTTTCGGATAACTCAGGAAATAAAAGGCCTACAGACTAGGTCACCAAACACAGTGGCCCTTTACCCACTAAGTGTGCTGGGGTATGCCAATTAAAGCTTGAAATGGGATTTCAGGTTCAACCCTTGCCCATCTCCCCTGGCAAGGCCTGCTGCCCCTGAGAACTCCTCAACTGAGGAAGGAAGCTGGCCTGCTGCTTCTCTTTCTCCCCATGTGCTACTTCCTGTTCCTGGCTCCTTCCACTGGGGCCTAGGTCATCAACAGGGGCGGTCTAGAGAAGGAGAGGAAATGGGATGAGAGTCTTACCTGTTTGGCACTATCATGAACTGGCTTCTCGCTCTTGGCCTGGGACCTGTGTTTCTGAGTGTCCTACGGCTGCCATCACCAAGTACTATAAAGTAGGTGGCTTTAAACAACAGAACTCTGTTGACTGTCAGTCCTGGAAGCTGGGAGTTCACAGGC
>NW_006921715.1:1905807-1931402 GCF_000298275.1 Orycteropus afer afer | reverse complement strand
TGCCAACGTTCGGAAGTTAAATAAAATATTATCCTTCAGAGAGCAACCTGAATGAGGCACCAACAATCTGATATCATCTCAGAAGCACCTATTCTGGGGAGTGGAAGCAGTTGCACCGTGCGTCCCCCGCAGCCAACCTTCACTAGGAGTGCCCCTGTGGGAACAGCGGCCATTTCCTCGGTGCCATGCATGGGGTCATTGATGTCTACACCATTGCTTTATGGGGTAGGTTATGTACTGAGCTGTGCCCCAGCCCCAATACTGTGAGCTGGACTCCTAACCCTGCACCTGTGGATGGGACCCTGTGTGGAACAAGGGCTTTTATGTTGATCACATCATACCTGAGTAGGTGAGACCCTAGATCTAATCACTTGCTATAAAAAGAGCAAATTAATGCAGAGGTTGCTCCCGGGAACAGGAGGCAGCCGTGTGAGGACTTGAGTCTGTGGGAGGACTGCCGAGCAGTCAAGGAGCAGTTAGGCCTAGGGGCAAGGAAGAAACCCACACAGCCCAGACCCTGATGGGGACTCGCAGCCTCCAGAACCGTAGGAAAACCAATGCCTGTGCTTGGACGCTGCCCAGTGTGGGATTTGTGTTACAACGGCCCAAGAAGACTGAGACAGGCAGCTGTAACAATCCCACTTTACAAGTGAGGAAACGAGATAGCAGTAATAGTAAGGCCCACAGCTATGGAGCAGAGGAACTGGGATTTGAACCCACATCTGTAGGGCCCCAGGGCCCATGCTCCTTCCTTACCGCCCTACATCATTCCTTGAGGAGAGGGGAGGAGGCCAGGAGACACCAGGCAAGGAGATGCATCAGGTCCCTGGTTTGTGGTTAGTTTGTTGGTAGGGTGGTTGCTTGGTCAATTTGTTGGCTGGCAGTTTGGCACGTTGGTTGGTAGGTTGGTTAGTTTGTTGGCAGAAGATGACTTGGTAGCTTGGATGGTAGGTTGGTGACTTTGTTGGTAGGTTGGCTGTTTGGTAATATTTTGGTTGCTAAGTGGGTGGTTGGCTTTGAGCTGCCAGCTTTTAGCACAATACCAGATACATAGTAGAGGCCTGAAACAAGTATCTGTGGAGTGAATAAGGAGATTCCAACTACTGCAATATCCGTCAGAGAGGGACAGTGACCCTCCCACCACTCCACAGCCAGGAAGGGGAACAGAGAGCCCAGCCCAGCCCCGACCCACCCATGCCCAGCCTAGTGTTCTTTCTCTCCATTAAATACAGTTGTCCCATTGGGCCTGGATGAGATGTCCCGGAAAAAGGGAATGGAGCATCCCAAAGGCAGCTTGGTTCAGGGACGGCTCTGAATTGCACTGTTGGCAGAGGCCGCACTGCCTTCTGAGCTATGGCTCCTTCATTCTGCAGATGAGGCTCCCCAAAACTCCTCCAGGAGAACCACCAGGCAAATGTGCAAACCATCAGCCTCCCAAAGCAGAGGAAACGCAAACAGGGCAAGATCTGCAGCTGAGCAGGGCCAGGGCCCGGGCCACACCACCGACAATGCCTGTCAAGGGGGCCACACACGTACCCTTGCAGGTCAGGGCAGAGGGTGGGCCAGGAGGAAAGCACGAGGTGGAAAGTGGGTCTCTCCACGGGCCTCCACACACCAGGCCCGCCCCACCAGCCAGCACCCTTGAGTAACTCTGGCTCCTCCCAGAACCCTCTGGACCACAGCTAGGGCTGCAGAGTGCAGTGAGGTCAACTGCACAGGCTGTGAACCCTGCCAGACCAGCCTGAGTTCAAAGCCAGCAGCGCAGGGCAGAGCCAGGCCTAGAGCCCCTCCCCGCACCTCCCCCTCCCCCAGGGCTGCTGAGCCGGTCTCGAGAGGGTCTGACTGTCAGAGGACCTTCTTCCTGATAAATGAGAGGAAACTTTTCATGGTAACATCAAGAGAAAAATAAATGAGGGAAAATAGTATGTTTGCTCTGTGTCGCTAATCATGCGGCCGTGGGGTTTTCTTAGTCTGTGTTTTTGGTCCTCTGGTTTTACATAAACACATTACCTCGTGCCACTCCACAAATTCGGTTACCAAGCCCTTATCCTGCATCCTCACCACACATGCCGCACACAAGGAGCAGCCTGAGTGGTACAGGAAGACCAGCCATTACATATAAGCGAGAGTCTTTTCCTTAGTTACCTCCGGCCACAGGCAGTCACTACATCTGAAAAGTCACCTCTCCAGGTCTTCCTTCCATTCCCTTAACACACAGCACGGCCCCGAGGCTGCTGACCACTGCCCTCCCTGGGCTGAACGTGAAGGCAGTGGGCTCTCCCGGCTGAGACCTAGAAGGACGGGAGGCCACCTCTCCTGTCCCCAGGAGGACACGCTGGCTTTAGTTAGCACCAAGCATTGCTCCTCCACCAACTTGCAGGAGGTCCTTGGGCACATCGTTGAACCCCCAGGGCCCTCTGGGGCCAGCCATGGACTGCCCTCCTAGCCTCTGGTAAAAAAAGTGTCTGGAAACTATTGAACACAGAGCCCGGCACACAGTTACCACATCAGCAGCCACTTCTCAGGGCTGACCCCATGGCAGACGCCTCTCTAAGCAGGTGATGTTTGCTACCTGACAACCATCTACGTGGTGGGCTCTGATCCTGCCATCTGGGCTTGGCAGATGGGGAAACTGAGACACAAAGACTAAGTCCATCTCCCCAGATCTCACAGCTGGGGAGTGAGGGGGTGGGCCTGTGCAGCCGGGCATTCAGGCACGAGGCCAGGCTCCGGGCCCAGAAGAGGGAGCCCAGACAGGCCACTGTCACTGCTGCTAGGAAGGCTACTGCTCGCTGACAGGGTAGTGGTGCGTCCTGGGCTGCAATTCTCAGTCTGCTGTTAATGACGGGCTTCGGGCTCTCTCCTTGGGCAGGCAAAAGACTGTCCCTGGCCCACTGCCCTGCAAGCACCACTGACAAGGGAAGGCAGCGTAACCCGAGCTGACAGATCGGCCTTGAGAACACCGCCTCCCGCCACAGCATCAGGACCACAGAGACCTGCAGAGATGCGTCCTCCGGCTGCGGTGCCCCCAGCCAGCCAGCACGGAGTACACAGGCTCGCTCACTGTGACTTGTCCTGAAGCTTCCCCTCTCATGCCCCCATCACAGGAGAGGAAACAACCACTCAGCCCCTTGCTTGCCAGCATGTGGGCGAGGGCCGGCTGGTCCAAGGAGGAGAATTCACTACCTGGATCCTGTCCCAAGATAAACGAGACCTCCCACCCTCCAGCTCCTGGGACAGTGAAAGGGACATGCTTTCTCTGTTCCACTGTGTGAGTGTGAGAGTGTGTGTGTGTGTGGAAAAGTGTGTGCGCATGTGTAAGTGTGAGTGTGTGTGATAGTGTGGATGTGAGGGAACGTGCATATGCATACGTGGGAGTGTGTATGTGGGAGAGTACATGTGTGTATGCATGTGGAGGGGGTGAGTGTGTTTATGAGTGTGTGCATATATGTGTATGTGAGTGAGTGAATATGAGTGTGTGGGTATGTGTGCACATGTGTGACTGTATGAGTGCATGGGTATGTATACACATGTGTGAGGGTGCCTAAGTTGTGAACATCTGCAGAGCTGGATGTATTTGTGATAGTGTCAGTGTGTGTGTGCATGTGCATGAGTGTGTGTCCATGTGTGAGTGCATGTGAGTGTGTGTGCATGTGTGTGTGAGTGTGCATTGGTTGTTAACACCCACATGGGTGGATGTGTTTGTGAGACTGTGTGTGTGCATTAGTATGTGTGAGTGTGTACATATGTGCACATGTTTATATGGTGATGTGATGTGTGGGTGTGATATACGTGTGTGAGCGTGACTGTAGGTGTGTGTGTGCAAGTGCTGTGCTACCAGCTGCCACCTGGAGCAGCATGGCTGAGACCTGGGAGCCCAGGCCTGACCTGCAGCATCTGAGGAAACACTTCTTTGGGTGACTTCCGGGGAAACATCTCCTCCTCCTCTCAATTCCTTCCCTAAATTCCCAAACCCCTGGGGGCGGAACAGTGGAGCTGTCCCCACAGCTTTGTGCTGCAGGAGTGCAGTGGTGAAGGGAGACACAGGATGGTGGAGACAGTGCCTCCGACCCACAAGACAGAGAGGCCTGAGGTCCAGCTAGTCCCTGGGGTCCATGGCATCATGAAAGTCAGAGCCAGAGGAGCTCATGAGCCCGTTCTACAGATAGGAGCGCGGAGGGGAAGAGAGAGAGGAAAGTGTACTCCATGCCAGCACTCTCTGCCTGCTGTCTCACAGAATCCTGGGCCGTCCTTCTCTGCAGGCATCCACTGTGCATAGGAGGAACCGAGACTCCCAGAGGGGCAAAACCTGCTGCCATTGGTTCCGACTCACAGCACCCTTAGAAGACAGAGTAGAACTGCCCACAGGGTTTCCAAGGCTGTCAATCTTTATGGAACCCAAACTGCCACATCTTTCTCCCACCAAGCAGCTGGTGGGTGAGAACCCCAACCTTTGGGTTAGCAGGCGAGCACTTAACCACTGAGCCACCATGGCTCTTGAGAGAGTGATGCCATCTGCAGATTAAGGACACAGGACAGAGGAGTGGCAGGTTCCACACCTGCCTCTCTGCACCCAGAGCCCATAGACTGCCGTGACTCCTCATTGCCTCCGAGGCCAGCAGGGGAAGGGTCCTCACAGGATCTCTGAGCTTCCCAAGGGTCAGGTGGGCTGAGCACGGAGCAGCACTCCTCACACTCAGCTTCCACTGACCCCAGATGGGCTCTTCCACTAGGAGACACCGTGGCACTGAGGGTTGCTTTGATTCAGGCCTCAGGTGGCAGTGGGGAAGAAGAGGTATGTTTGGTTTGGTGTTTTTTGTTGTTGCTCTCCTGATTGAATCCCACCTGGGCACTGAGTTCCTCCTGAAGGGGATAAAACTCAAGCTCACTGCCGTCGAGTTGGATCCAACTCATAGCGACCCTTCCTTGGGTTTCTGAGGCAGTATCACTATGGAAGTAAATTGCCCAACCTTCCTTCTGAGGAGTGGCTGGTGGGTTTGAACCGCCAGCCTTCTGGTTAACAGTCTTAACAGCCTTAGGCACTATGCTACCAGAGCTCCTGTACCTATATATATGGAGCACTGGGTGGTGCAGTGGGTAAGGGAGCGGACTGCTAACCAGAAGGCCAGACCCACCAGCTGCTCCATGGAAGGAAGACTGGACAGTCTACTTCTGTAAAGGGTTACAACCTTGGAAACCCAATAGGGGTCACTATGAGTCAGAAATGACTCGATGGCAGTGAGTTTGGTTTGGTTTGTATACATCTATGAAATAATCTATTTGAATGCATATATTATGCTAATATATTTTATAACATATATAACAGAACATACATATAAAACATAAACTTTATTATCATAAAAAAAAAATGAAACACGTTGCCATTGAGTCAATTTCAACTCATTAACTCCTTGCAACCCCATGTGACAGAGTGGAACTAACCCAGAGAGTCTCCAAGATTGTCTTCCCAGAAACAAAGCCCAAAGTGCCCCTAGAGGACATAGTGGAACTGCCCCCCAGGGTTTCCAAGGCTCCCATCTTTATGGAAGTTTCACGTTACTCGGTTCTACAATCACCACCAATGGAGGCTGCAGTGAAGACATCAGAAGACGTATTGCATTGGGCAAATCTGCTTCAAAGGACCTCTTTCAAGTGAGGAGGAGCAAAACTGTCTCCTTGAAGACTGAGGTACGCCTAACCCAAGCCGTGGTATTTTCAATTGCCTCTTATGCGTGTGAGAGCTGGACAATGTGTAAGGAAGGCCAAAGAGGAGTTGATGCTTTTGGTTGTGGTGTTGGAGAAGAATACTGAGAGTACCATGGTCTGGTAAACGGACTAACAAATCTGTCCTGGAAGAATTGCAGCCGGAATGCTCCTTGGAAGCGAGAATGGGCAGACTTCATCTCACCTACTTTGGTCATGTTGTCAGAAGGAACCATCCCTAGAGAAGGATATCATGCTTGGTAAAGTGGAGGGTCAACTAAGAAGGGGAAGGCCCTCAAAGAGATGGATTGACACAGTGGCTGCCACAATGGGCCCAGGTACAGCAGGGATCATGAGGCTGGCACAGGACGGGGCAGTGTTTCATTCTGCTGTGCACAGGGTCGCCATGACCTGGAGACAACTCGATGGCACCTAACAACACAAACAACATCTTTATGGAAGCAAACTACCTTATCCTTCTCCCACAGAGCAGCTGGTGTGTTCAGATCACTGGCCTTCTGGTTAGCAGCCAAGTGCTCCACCACTCGACCGTCCCTATTGTCACATGTAATGTGATGCAATAAAACAAAAACCAAACTCACTGCCATTGAGTTGAGTCCAGCACAAAGTGACCCCTCCCTGGGTTTCCAAGGCAGTATCACTACGGAAGTAGATTGCCCAACCTTCCTTCCAAGGAGTTGCTGGTGGGTTTGAACCTCCAGCCTTCTGGTTAGCAGTCAAGTGCCTTTGGCACTACACCACAGAGCTCCCAATATGATGCAATAGGCAATATATAATTTCTACACAATGCACACAATAGACTTTTATTTACTGATACAATGAAACAAGCTCTGTGGTGCAGTGGTGAAGGCCTCTGGCTGGTAACCAGAAGGACAGTGGTTTGAACACCAGCTGTTCCACAGAAGAAAGATGAGGCAGTCTGCTTCTGCAAAGATTACAGCCTTAGAGACCCAACGGGGTCGCTGTGAGTCGGGATAGACCCAATGGGAGTGAGTTTGGTTTTATATTCATATGATAAATTATGAAGGTGTAAAATATTAAAAACATATAAAATTTGCAAATGAGAACATTATGATACAAACATTATAACAATATAAACTTCCTGGAAATGTTGCTGGCTGCCTTGGAAAGCAGTGAGCTCCCCATCGTGGGAAGGGTGCAGGTAGAGGCTGGAGGATGCCCATCAGGACAGGGAGGTGCAAGGAACTGTGCACTCAATAACCTCGATCCTCAGCCTCAATGACCAGGGCCTGGAGAAAGGGCCCAGGCTCCGGTGTCCCCTCGAATGCTGGGTGTGTGAGCCTGGGCCCAGCACGCAGGGAGAAGCTCAGGGGAAGGTCTGGAGCCAGCCCCCTTGGCTCTTAGTTCTAAGCCGGGGGTTCCGGTGGCCTGCCGGGAAAGGTCAGTCTTGCTGCAGCGCCCACACTGCAGGGGAGGAAGCAGCTGAAGGTGCCACTTCAGATGGGAGCCTGGGACCGGCCCAGCACCAGGCTCCCTGTTGAACGAGGAAGGGGTCCATTTCCCGGGAGTCAGCGGTACGTGGGAAGGAATGGATGATGTAAGACCAGCACGGACACACAGAGGCTCTGCTTGGTGCCAGGGCTCATGGGAAAAGTCAGGAAAGCCCGGCTCTCCATCCCAGCTCTGCGCCTGGCGGCGGGGAAGGCCTGTCTGAGCCTTGCTTTTCTCATGCGTAGTATGGGCTAATAGGAGTCCTGACCCTGTGGGGCTGTTGAGGAAGTTAAATGAAATACTGTCTGTGACTGTGGCCAGCTCACACTCCGACCCTGAGGGGCTCAACAGGTGAGGGGCCCTGCCTCCTGGGTCTGTGCTGAAAGGGCTCAGGGGACGGGTTCTAGTCTCAGGCCACCTACCTCGGTCAGCCTCATGGAACCACTTTGGTCACACTTCCCTTTCTGGGCCTCACTTCCCCTCTGAGAAGTGAAGGACTGGGACCTCAAAGTTTTCCACAGACCACCTGTGTTAGGATGTGCTAGAGCATCCTGCGATGAAAGGCGACCCTCTGAGCTCTGAACCAGCAGCACAGGGGATTCTGCGGACCCCCCTGTCTGAGAGCCACGGCATGAGATGATACCTCGTGCAGAGATGCATTTTTCTTTCATCCTTACCAGAATTCTGGGGGGTGGGAGGGGGGGGCGGTTCTGGATTATCTCCTTTAGGTATGGGGAAACGGAGGCCCAGGGACGCTCTGTCTCTCCACGTGCTAGGGACCCCCCTTCTCTTGACCCTCCTCTGTCCCCCAGAGGAAAAGAAAACAGTGAGAATGAGGTCATGACTCGAACACTACCACCTCCACCCCAGGTCAGGCTCCCAACACCTCTCAGCTCCACCAGCTCTTTGACCTCCTCCCAGAATCCTTGTGGTCACAGCCCTGACTCCACTCTGGGTGTTTGTCAGAGGCACAGGGAAGACAGAGTGCCAGTCTGAACCTTCCCTCCCTTGCTTACTGTCCGAAATAAAAGTTTTGTGAGAAAAAACAGAGAGAGAGCCAAGGTGGGCAAGAAGTCAAAGTTGGCCTTTTATTTTTCCCCCAGGGCAGGCATCAAGATGTGGGCTCCAGGGCCCAGCCCTCTGTGTCTTCTTGTTCCCTCTGTCCCCTCCCCGAGCAGCGCCATGTCTACGGAGCAGTGGAGGAAGACCATGGCTCCATGTGCATGAGAAGCTCTTGGGAGGGAGCACGGACTTGTCACATTTCTCCCGCAGAGCATGTTCACACCAAGAACAAGGGAGATGCCAACGGTGGCCTTTGCCGTCACAAGTGGCAGCCAGGCTGAGCAACGTCTTCCTTTAGGCACACTTTTCCCTGTCTCCCTCTGAGCTGACTTCTCTCTGGGGAAAAGGGGAGCTCCCTGTCACCAGCACGCTCTCGACCGCCCTCCGTGCTCAGCACGCCAGTTAAAAACACGTCCTGTCTCTACTACATACTTATGAGGCCCTGTTTCAAAGATGACAGTCTCCTGTCCAGGTGAGAACAGGAGAGCCAGGGCCAACTGTACCAAAACAGACTCTTGGAAAGAAGCTGGCTGGGGGGAGGGGGGGAGACCCACAGTCAAACTAGGACAGCGTTTCCCAGGAGAAGCCTAGCAAGACTCCACGTGATTTCAATCAGGAAAGGACACCCGGCTGTCAGCCACCCCACCTCCCCAAAAGAGCCAGCCCAGCCAGATGTCTGTGCAGCAGCCTGTCTCCCCAGGTGCCGTGCCTCTTCCCACCTCTGCCCCAGCTCCTGCAGGGCACACCTGCGCGGAAGGCCAGTTGCGATCGTTCAAACCACACTCACACGTGGGTGTAGTTGAAAGCATCTCTTATAGCTCTCACAGTGTCAGACATGTAGTGATCAGACGGCACAGGCCCCGAGCTACTCTTGGGCTGTATAGTTCCTAGGGGAACATTTCAAAGTGCTACGCAGGAAGTGACATGGTGGCCCTGTTTGTACTCAGTGGGAGATGTGTTTCCAGACAGAACTCCCAACAGGAAATGAAATGAACGCCTTTTCCGGTCAGTGGGGAGGTTTCCGTCTGCTCCCATCTGCACAGCAGGAAGCTGAGCAGGCCCAGGGGCCAGGAGCTGAAGCAAGCCTCAGTGCTTCCAGCCTCCATCTTGAGACACAGCTGTACTCAAGGGCAAAGCAGAAAGGACTGGGGAAGGAGGGCCTGGGAGCAAGGAGTCTGGGTCCAAGGACAGCCCCAGGCCAGAGACTGAAGGCCAAGGCCTCAGGACCCAAGCCAGATGGGCCCAGAGTGGTGTCCCCAGCCCCTCAGGTCAACAGGCCTAAGCAGCACCTCAGTGAAGACAGACAGGAGGCCTTGGCTGAGTCCCATTAGCCCTCGTTAGAGCTCTTTGTGGGCATGTGTGTGCCATCATGTGTGTGCAGGGCATCCTAGTTCCAGAGTGTGGGTTCAATCATGCCCCTGTTGGCCTTGAAGTGTCTTGATAAATCCTAAGGCTCTCCAGATACACCCAGACCCCGTATAGCCCACCTGACACAGGGGTAAGGGTAACATTACAGGAGGCCGCGGTGGGCAGCTTTCCTGAGAGAATTCCGGCTGAGTGACCTCCACAGTCACCGTTCGATTTCACTCTCCGGGCTGTCAGGGTGGGGCACAGGGTAGGAGGAGTTTGTGGCATCCACCCCTTTCACTGGTCAAAATGAGGCCCAGGAGGGCAGACGATTTGACTTGCAGTACTCAATGCTCATACATCTTTGAGTTTATAAACTGACGACCATATATGGATTGTTCGGTAGAACCATCCTGTGAGAAAACTGGGGCTTTTAGAGCTGAAGGGACTTGTCCAAGGTCACACAACTCCTTCCCGACAGAGCTAAAGATGGCTGACACTCAAGCCAAGATCTTTGGGCAGCACCCAGCTGACCCTCCGAGCAGCTGTCCACGTTTGCCAGGCCCTGTGCTGTTGTCATGTGGGTTCAGGTTTTGCCTCCCAACTGTCTCTGGTGATTTTTGCATGTCTTATTCTGAGCTGGGTGGAGAAGACTAGACCTTCCTCTTCCTCACAGAGCAGTATCTGGTCATCCAGAGGATGGGGATGGCCTTGGACAAGGCGGCTCTCTCTGCAGGGAGGGGCTCGCAGCTGAGCAGCAAGTCCTTCACTGAAAAGGGGATCTGGAAAGCACGTCTCGGTGTCCACTACACTGACAGTATGAGGACAAAACACCACAGGCCACAGCCCTCAACTGAAGGCCAGACACCTTCAGTAGACAGGGCTAAGTGTGGGCACAGTTAGTGTTGGGGTGGACCTCACCAAGCAGGCCACCCAGATGAAGAGATCCAGTGTGGGGCTCAGGGAAGTCACCGTGGCTCCGTCAACCACTCGGCAGGCCCTCTCCCCACCTGGGCTGGTGGTGACAAAGGGGCCAAGGGGCAGAGTCTGCATCTCCAATTAAACTCGGCCCCTACCTGCAAGACTGAAAATCAATACAGAGCTAGACACTGAATCTCCAATGGGTGGAGAGTTGCAAACCACAGCTGAGCTCAGAGCTGTTTCCAGTGGACGGAGCCGGAAGCATTGCTTTTTAGTTCAGAAAATACGGCTCCATCAGTCGCCAGAGAGTAATTACCTGTTAGAGCTGTGAATGCCAGTGCCTGTTCTCCCCATGTGAAACGAGCAACTGTTATGACTTGGAAGGAGGAAAGTGTTTAAGTATGACACACACACACAGCTGTGCTCTGCCAGATGCCCTTCAGAACCCATTCGAAAGAAACACCTACTGGGCACCAGAGCAGGGTCCACGGAAAGGCCTCCTCCAGGGATCAGAGCCCAGCGGGCTGCAGTGGGAAAGCCTCCTCCATGCTGACCTCCAGCCTGGGCAACCCAGGGCCAGGTCTCAGGACTGGAGATTCCCTCCTTCATCTCACCCACCTCTGTCCCCTTCTTCCCATCTCTCTCTGGGTCCTCACGACCCCTTGTCTGCTCCAGTTTGCATCACGTCTCCCACCTGACAACCTCCGGAAGGATTCCCTGCACCTCATTTAAGTGCTGGGTGGCTCCTAACGGACAGCTTGGCAGTTTACCTCCTGGAGTCCCGGAGGTCCAGAGCCCTGGAAGCTGTGGCTGGTGAACTTCTCCCTGAAGGCAGCAGCCTTGAAAACCCAAAGGAGCAGGTCCCACTCTGCACACGTGCAGTTACGGGTCCCAGTCAACTCAGGCCACCTGGCCTAGTTACCCACCTCTCCCCACGGTAATACCAGCTGCCGTGGCTGCTGGAGAAGAACTGTGCACCATAGGGCTTCCGGGGCTGGTTTGCCCCAAGCGGACTGCCAGGCCTCTCTTCCGAGGCACCCTTGGGGTGAGCAGCCAAGCCCGTGAACTGAGAGTAAAGTAGGGGCTGGGAAAGCTGGGCATGGGTGCTGGTAAGGGCCGGCAAGCTGGGAATCCAGGAGGCTGGGGGTCCAGGAGATGAGGGTCGAGGAGGCAGAGATATGGGAGGCAGGGGTCCAGGAGACTGGTAAGGGCCAGCAGGCTGGGAGTCCTGGAGGCAGGGGTCTGGGACCCTGGGGTCCGGGACACTGGGGGTCTAGGATGCTAGGAGTCTAGGATACTGGGGATCCAGGAGGAGGGATTCCAGAACGCTGGGGTCCAGGATCCTGGGGGTCCAGGAGGCTGGAGAGCAGGTGGTCGTGGCAGCAGGGTCTGGAATGGAAGGCTTGGGGCCATGGGGGCTAGTGCAGAGCCAGCCCCAGCTTCTCCTGCAGGCCCTGAAGCTTTGACCGGAGCTATGGTGTGGTCACAAGGAGGTCAGTGAAGGAAACCAAGCCAGGGTCCAATGGGCCCCAGAGCGCCCAGCCCACGCAGCGCCCATCAATTCCCGACGCTCCCTTCAGGAAGCTGCCCTGCTTGCTGAGAGCAATCCCCAATCAATAACACATCTCAATCAAACGGTGGCCAATCAGAGTTGAAACCAGTCACAGAATTGCATTCCCCACCTTGCGAAGAGCCGTGCTTTGGATTAAGCAGCCAGAAAGCAGCCTACCTGCCCACTCAGGGTCTTGGGGACCTACCCAGGGCCCCCTTCTCCGTTCCACGGGCATGTGCTCCATCCCGGGAGTGGGTGGTGGGCACACAGGCAGGCCCGGGACCCAGGGCTGGGACGTCAGGGTGTTTCCCTGTGTGGTCCCCAGGGTTGTCAATGGCCAACCACGGAGGGCAGGACGAACCTGGAGGCACCTCCTGGAAAGATGGGAGAGGCCTCTGCTGAGCTGGGTGACAGGGACGTAGAGGCAAGGGCTGGTCCTCACCTGGGCTCCCTGGGGCTGTGGCTGGTGGTGGTGGTTGTGGGCCCAGCATCTGCCCATCAGCTAGTCTGATGGGAGGCCGGGTGGCTACCTGCAGAAGCTGGAGGAGTCCAGAGCTTCACTGTGGTGGCCTGGCCAGGTGTGAGCAATGGACTCAGCCTCCAGACCTCAAGACTACTGTCCAACTGTAGGCCTCCCAACCCTCCCTCCCGCTCCAGCCAGCATGTGCCACAGGAGCATTTTGAGTGCCCGGCACAGAGTCCCTCCTCATCGTGCCTCCAGGTTAACGGGTAGGCCTGAGCCATGCTCTCCTTGACCAGGGACCTTGGATGCTTTGGGGCCCTAGTTCTGATGAGGGGCCTCATCACCATAGAGACCTGAGTGTGCCCTGACCTCCTCACCCTGGGGTTCTGCTCAGCCACCTCGGCCCTCACAGATCACCATTCCTCACCCGCCTATGGCCAGGCACTGCACGTGGGATCATAACACACCACTTCAAAGACAAAGGTCTTGCCAAGTGAGCATTCTGCTGGATGTCTGCTCACCGAGGGGCCCCCCTCAAGACATGTGTTACCTCTGATGGTCGGGGGCCACCTGGCCTTGTACGGATGGCGTGAGCTGTCCTTGCTCGGCACAGTGCTCTGCTTACCCTCTTCCTATGTCTCAACTCCATGGGGTTAGTCACAAGTCCCACCCCCCTGTTGATCCCCACCTTGGCTACAGGTATTGTGCAGGGATGGCTAGATGAGCCAAAGTCGCTGAATCTGGAGGCTGTCACTGTGGGATGCCAGCAGCCATCTTACCAACAGGTTGGAGCCAGGAGGAGGCTGGCAGAGCCATGAGATGAAGAGGAGGAAGTCCTGAGAGCCTTGCTCAAGACCCTGGATCCAGCCGTACCTGAAGGCTCACCCTGGAGTTCTCCATTGGAGTTGGGTACTGTCACTGTTCTTAAAAGACTCCTAAGACTCCACAGAGGGGCTCTTAATTCTATCTCAACATGTCATAAGATGGGTGTGTGTAACTGACCCCAAATGCTGCACAAGGAACAGCTCCCCATCCCTGTGGGAACACCCCAAATCTCCCTTGATTAAGAAACACACAGAATCCAGTAACCCATTCAGTTCCCCACCCTGCCAGGCATTCAGGCTCCTTTAAAACCAAAGCAAACCAAACCCACTGTCGTCTAGTCAACTCCAACTCATGTTGGCCCTGTAGGACAGAGTAGAACTGCCCCATCCAGTTTCCTAGGCCGTAATCTTTATGGAAGCAGACTGCTACATCTTTCTTGAAGTGGGGCAGCTGGTGGGTTTGAACTGCTGACCTTTCAGTTCAGGTAGCAGCACACCACTTAACCACTACACCACCTGAGCCCCTTGGGGGCCCTTTAGGATCCCTGGATTGAGAAACACAAAGAATCCACTAGCCTATTTATTTATTTGTTATATTATTTGATTGTGTTTTCTGTGAAAGTAGACACGGCAAATTAGGTTCCCATTTAACAATTTCTGTACAACTTATTCCCTGACATTGGTCCTGTTTTTCACAATGCATCAACATTCTCATTATTTCCATTCTGGTTGTTTCATTCCATTGATCTAGTTGCCCCACCCCCACTTACCTTCTCGTCTTTACTTTAGGGTAAATGTTGCCCATGTGTTTTGTTTATATTAACAGCATCTGCATATGTCAGGAAAATGGGAGAATTCCAAGTCTCAGTCCTCAAAATTCTTGGTGGCATGTGGATTTGTGGGGACCCTCGGCAGCTCCCTGCCATCTTGACGTGATGCAGAGCCCACGTTTGGGGGTGTCTGCTCCCTCCTGGTGAGGTTGCCAAGCTCAACCTCCACTTCCCTCTACTGGAAGCTGATGGTGACCCTCCAGCAATGGCTGAGGACTGCCCTGTTCCCGCCCAGTTCTCTTCTTCCAAGCCCCTCTTGCCCTCTGTGCAGAGGCCTGTGCTGCCCCTGTGTCCGGGCCCGGCCCACCCGGCCACCACCACCCTTAGGGCCTGGGCTCTGTTTGCCGCACACTTGCAGTGCTGTCTGGTTCCTGGCTTCTGAGGTGGGTGGCAGCTTTGCTCCCCCACACACACTCACACGCGTGCTTCCCCTCCACATGTGCCTGTGTCGGACCTCCCAGAGTGCTTACTGAAATACAGGCTGCTGGGCTTCTTCCCAGACTCTGATTCAGTGGCGCTGCTAACAACTGTCCGGCCGTGGCCGTGGCCATGGCCACAAGGTGCTGCAGTTCCCTCTCACTGAACTGAAGGCCCCCAACATCCCTCTGTGGCTTCATCTGTGCCCTCAGTGCTCTGCATGGGGTAGTGATGGCGCAGCCATACCAAGGTGCTTTGGGTAGGGAAGATCACTTCCTGATTGCAGTCCAAACCAGACATGGGTCCTCCATGACCCAGCTGTGTACACTTCCTATGTAACATCATTAACCTTCCCCAGGGAAGGGTGTGGCCATTTCCTACCCAATAATTACTGATGATTGGAATGTGAAAGTTGGAAACAAAGAAGGACTGGCAGCTGGAAAATATGGCCTTGGTGATAGAATGACCCCAGAGATGGCATGATAGAAATGGTAGGAACGATGAAACTTTGCAAGACCAATTACTCATTGCAAATACCTTTTCGCAACAACATGAACAGCTACTTTATACACGCTATGTACGCTATATACATGAACCTCACTGGATGGAATACACAGGAATTAAATCAACTACAACAGTGGAAAAGACAATGGCTAGTTCAGTATCATCAGTCAGAACAAGGCCAGGGGCCTAACACAGAATAGACCGTCAAGTGCTCACACCCAAGTTCAAGTTGAAGCTGAAGAAAATTAACGCAACTCCATGCCAGCCAAAATATGACCTGGATTATATCCCACCAGAATTTAAAGAGCATCTGAAGAATAGATTTGATGCATTGAACACCAATGACTGAAAACCAGATGAGTGGTGGGATGACATCAAGAACATCATCCATGAAGAAAGCAAAAGGTCATTAAAAGACAGAAAAGGAAAAAAAGACCAAAATGGATGTCGGAAAATACTCTGAAAATTGATCTTAAATGGAGAGCAGCTAAAGCGAATGGAAGAAATGAAGTAAAAGAGTTCAATGGAAGATTTCAAATGAAGGCCTGAGAAGACAAAGTAATGTATTATAATGAACTATGCAAAGACCTGGGGCTGCAAAACCAAAAGAGAAGAATATTCTCTCCTTTCTGAAGCTGAAAGAATGGAAGAAAAATTCAGGCCTTCAGTTACAATATTGAAGGATTCTATGGGGAAAACATTGAACAATGCAGAAAGTATCAAAATAAGATGGAAGGAATCCACAGTCACTTCACCAAAAGCAATCGGTTGGTGTTCAACCATTTCAGGAGGCAGCATATGATTAAGAACTGGTGGTGTTGAAGGAAGAAGTCTAAGCTGCATTGAAGGCACTGGAGAAAACAAGGCTCCAAGAATTGATGGAATATTGATTGAGATGTTTCAACAAATGGACGCAACACTGGGAGCATCACACATTTATGACAAGGAATTTAGAAGAGAGCTACCTGGTCAACCAATTGGAAGAGATCCATATTTATGCCCACTCCAAAGAAAGGTGATCCTTTCTTTGATGAAATTTTACTAAAGATAATTCAAAAACAGTTACAGCAGAACATCGATACAGAACTACAAGGAATTCAAGCCATATTCTGAAAAGGATGGAAAACAAGGTGCATCAATCCTGATGTCACATGACTCTTGACTAAAAGCAGAGAACACCAGAAAAATGTTTACCTGCATTATATTGACTATACAAAGGCATTTGACTGTGTGGATCATAATAGATTATGGATAACATTGCAAAGAATGGGAATTCCAGAATACTTAATTGTGCTCATGTGGAACCTGTACATAGAACAAGAGGTAATCATTCAAACAGAACAAGAGATACTGCAAACTTTAAAATCAGGAGAGGTGTTGTCAGGGCTGTATCTTTTTATTTTGCATATTCAATCTGTATGTTGAGCAAATAATCCAAGAAGCTGGATGATATGCAGAAGAACGTGACATCAGGATTGAAGGAAGAACATTTAATAACCTGCCATATGCAGACGACACGAGCATGCTTGCTGAAAATGAAGACTTGAAGCACTTACTGATGGAGATGGAAGACTACAGCTTTCAGTATGGATTATACCTCAACACATAGAAAACAAAAACCCTCACAACAGGACCAACATCGTGGCAAACGGAGAAAGGATTGAACTTGTCAAGAATTTCATTTAACTTGGATCTACAATCAAGGCCCATGAAAGGAACAGATAAGGAATCAAATGATGTACTATATTGGGCAAATCTGCTGCAAAAGATCTCTTTAAAGTATTAAAAACTAAAGATGTCACTTTCAGGATTAAGGTGCACCTGACTCAAGCCATGGTGTTTTCAATTGCCTCATATGCATGTGAAAGTTGGACAATGAATAAGGAAGACTGAAGAAGAACTGCTGTATTTAAATCATGGTGTTGGTGAAGAATATTGAATATACCATGGACTGCCAGAAGAACAAAAAAATCTGTCTTGGAAGAAGTACAGCCAGAATGCTTCTTAAAAGCGAGGATCATGAGACTTGGCCTCCCATACCTTGGATGTGTTATCAGGAGGGACAAGACAGATGGAGAAGGGCATCATGCTTTGTCAGGTGGAGGGCCAGTGAAAGAGGAAGACCCTCAATGAGATGGACCGACACAGTGGCTGCAACAATGGGCTTCAACATAGCAACGACTTAGGGTGGTGCAGGACCGAGCATTGCTGTCTTCTGTTGTACATGAAATCACTATGAGTCAGAACCATAGAGCACCTAACAACAACAATACAATGAGAGAATCCTGCCTGTCTTCCCAGGCCCCACCCTGCCCACCCAGGCCTCATCTCTGTGCCACCACTCCTATCAACTGTTTTTAGCCAAGCCCTAACACTTTCAATTCCTCTACAACACCAGGCTCTGTAAATTTATCTCAAGAAAATGGCCCACGTGCTTGTAGAGCATGTCCCAAGTCCATGGGTCAGACATTAAGTTGGAGGCTTCTCCTGACTCACACAGCTGCAGAGGCTGACAAATCCAAGGCCAGTGGGTAAGATGGCAGGCTGTTGGCTCACAAACTGCAAAGGCAACAATGCCCTGTGACTGACTAGGGAACTCCTAGTCACCCCTCAGTAACCAGGTCCTATGTCACCCCCTCAGGGACACTTCCCTCTCCCCCTCACCATCAGAATTAGCCCTCTGTGCCCTATGCTTCCTTGGTCCTTGCATTCCTGGGAACACACACTGACATGAGATGCCCTGGAAAGCAGGTTTGGCTCTTATCTGTCTCCACCACCTAACACAGCACCTGACCTGTCTTTGGAATTCCGTGTCTGTGGATTGGAGAGAATGGAGCTGAGTAAGACAGGGAGTGGTAGCGATGAAACTAGAAGAGAGTGAAATCCAATCTCTTCCTTGCAGGGATGAGGACACGGAGGCTCAGAGAGGTGAGAGGAACTGCCTAAGCCCACCCAGCAAGCAGGTATCACAGCCAGGATTCAAACTCGGGAGTCTGAACCCAGAGCAGCCATGCTTCTCCCCAGCCCAGGCTGCTCCCTGTGGAGTGGCATTTGCTGAAATGACATTGGAAAATTGAGCTTCTGAGCAACTCTTCTTACTCTTGATCCTAATCTTGAGTACGCTGTAAACTGGGCATGGCTCGTGTTTCCCTCTTTGTTCTGGCAGTTAGGAAGCTCAGAGTCAAATTTTTTAATGAGCTTAAAGAACATAGCTCTGAATCTTGTGGACTACCTCCATCCCTACTTTCGTGTGCTTTCTCTTATTCCTTATCTGCCTACCCTAATTTTCTCACTTACTAATTCTTTGCTCTTGTACTGTTCATCCCATCCGTTTTGGTACTCTGAAACCAAACTCACTGCCATCGAGTTGAGTCTGACTCATAGTGACACCCACTGTAAATCTTTACAGAAGCAGAGCACCCTATCTTTCCTCCCAGGAGTAGCTGGTCGGTACTAGGTGTGACATAACTAGTGATACAGCAAATAGAGTAGGGCCAGGATCAGAGCCCACCTATGCTGACCCCACTCAGGGGCCCTTCCAAATCCTCAGCACCTTATCCTCAAAGAGCTTACGATCGTGAGCTCTTCTGGACCAAACTCTGGAGGTCTTTCAAAGGTGGGGTTCCCATTTTCGTTTCATTTTCCCCAACCTTCAGAAACTTCTCTGAAAACCTGATGAAACATTTTCCATTCCGTAGAATGGAAAAGCAAACACCTCCCCATCTATTCATTTGCCAGTTTTTCTGGGAGAACAAGAGGAGATCAACAGGAAGAGAGCACAAGTTCGTTACCACAGAAGCCGGCAGAAGCAGAACACGATGCAGCGAGGTCACCGCACTCAGACACGCACATTCGGTCAACAAGTAGCTGTTCTGGGCCTTGTGGTAAACAGCATCTCCCATAAAACGTCCAAATGTCACTGAGGGGAGAATTGGACCTGGGGGCGCTGTTTCTGGCCACATTACAAGGCGGTGATTAACTCAGCTCAGAGGTCCTTTTCCTCCCTCAGCATCTCCAAGTGTTGCCTTTTACAGTCTTCGTTTCCATGGCAGCTCAAGATGCCACAGATGCACTCTCAGATCTTCCCAGACATCACAGCTCCGTACAGGGCATGGCCCTGCACCCTCGGTCCCCATCCACCCACCAGGGCAGCCCATGCTCAGTGCCACCAGGCAAAGGGGTCCACAGAAGCGCCACAGAAGACGAGCACACAGGGACTCAGGAGCGAATCCCATTCTCGCAGCGACACGCTGGAGCCCAGTCTCATCTGCCTCCAAGGTGTGTCCATGGCTCCCACCCAGAGACGAGCTGTCTGCCTGCAGAAGCACCCAGCTCCCCTTGACCTGGTCGCTGTTCCTTTTCCATCATTTTCACCTGTGCCTTACATGCCAGCCTCCCTCATGCACTTGGTCCTCTCAAGATGCTAGTCCTCAAGGTCCCCATATCGTCCTCCACGCTGTCCTCTGGGCCTCATTCCACTTTCCCATCTTCTCATGACAAACTCCCATGCATCCTCCAGAAACCCACACCATCATTAACCCTTCCCAAGCCTCTTGGTCCAGGCTCAGCAAACAGCAGTCAGTTCCTCTTCCAGATGCCCTCGCTCCACCTGGCTGCATCCCAGGAGAGGCAGCCAAGGTCACTTCCAGCTTACGGCCCTGCAGAGGAGGCAGTGAGGCAGAGGGGTGAGAACCCATTCATTCCTGCCAATAGCAGCATTACGATTGGCAAATGCCATTAACACCAGCATACAAGACAAACTTATATTCATAAATCACACACCAGGAGTCGGGATCAGGCTCAAAGGCAACGGGTTTGGTTTTAAGGCTTCGCTATATGAGTTCCATGTCAGATTTCACTTCTAAAATAATAAAATTATTTTAAGAATTTGACACTGGTTCCCCTGAGAGGGTGGGAGTGGAGGCGTGAGCCATGCCGTGGGAGGAGGCCCCGCAGGCCTAAAGCTGAGGACCGCAAAACTAAGCAAGGGAAGGGAAGGGCATTCCAATCAGGTGAACAATGCGTGTAAAGGCCTTCCATGAGCAGCTGGCGTCTCCACTGAAGGCCACTGTGCCTGCGGGGCAGGCCCTCTCAGCACAGCACTCCCTCCTGGGGTCCCTCCCCCATCCCGGTCTCTTGGCCTGGAAGGTAACAGTCCCACAGTTGCTGGCCCTGAAGCATTGTCCCAGCCCTTGGGGGGTGCATTTAATTCTGCCCACAGCTTTGTAACTATCCTTTCATTAAACCTGCCTCAACCTCCCCTGGGTGTGTTATGCTTCCTGCCTTGACCCCTCTCATCCATGTTGGGGGAGGGAAGGATTCTAATCCCTGGAGTGCGCACTGGGCCAAGCACTTCACCTGGTCACCTGTGTTATCCCATTTAATTTCTGTAAAAATTCTACAGTTCAGATGTCTCTGTCAGTCCCTTTTTACAGAGGAGGAAACTGACGTACGGACGAGTGACCCAATGGGTCTGAATTCGTACAGCTTTGAAAGTGGCAGCGCCAAGATTTGAGGCCAGATCTGGTCAATCCCAAAGCCCATGCTCTCTCCGGACACTCTGCTTCTATACACGTGTCCACACACTGCCCCCCCCACACACACATGTCCACACACTGCCCCCCCACACACACACATGTCCACACACTGCCCCCACACACACACACATGTCCACACATGCCCTGTGGACGAAAGGGATGGAGTAATCAGAATGTAGGACTGAGAAGTGCCTTGGGGGGGTCTCCGTCCCCTACACAGAGCGAGCTCAGGGCAGGGAAGAGCGGAGATTTTGAGCAGACACCCAGTGGGCCCTGCCATCCAGCCTTTCTGGGCTCAGGATGAGCCATGCGGAGGGGGTGAGAAGGCTGCTGAGAGGAAGTTCTCTAAATTTCCCTCTGAGGGAGTGAGCCAGGAAGACCACTCACCAGCTTAGAAACAAAGTACAAGACACATGCAGGTGCAGGCCCAGCCTGAGTGCAGCCAGGACAGGCCACACCGGGACAGCCTGCACCAGGACGGCCTATGCTAGGTCTGCCTTCCCCACCACAGCCTGCACTAGGACAGCCCAAACCAGGACAGCCTACACAGGGTCTGCCTACACCAGGTCTGCCCACACCGGGACAGCCTGCACCGGGCCAGCCTACACGGGTCTGCCTACACCAGGTCTGTGTGAGCAGCCAGGGCAGAGAGGACAGAGGAAGAAAGGGATGGGACGGGGTGGGAGAGAATCTTTTTTTAAAAGCCAAATAGTTTTGAATGTGGTATTATTGCAAGCTTTTCTTTCTAATCTTAGAAATATCCCTTGCTGTGGAGCAGCGTCACCAGGAGCACTCACTGCTCTGTCTGATCGGTGCATAAGGAGAGTCTTGAGGGAAAGTCATTTAAGAGCGCTTATTTTGGAAGAGCTCTGGTGGCACAGTGGGTGAGGCTTTTGGCTGCTAACCCAAAGGTCAGCAGTTCAAACCCACCAGCTGCTCTGCGGAAGAAAGATACAGCAATCTACTTCTGTAAAAATTTACAGCCTCGGAAACCCAGTAGAAGTCGATATGCGTCAGAATTGACTCTATGGCAGTAAGTCTTTTGGTTTCTGGTGGGTTTTCTGTTTTGTTTTGTTTATTTTGGGGGTGGAGGTCTTAGAATTTGTGATGTTAAAGGGTTTGTTTGGGATTTTATGTGTTTTTACTTTTTGTCTTTTTTTTTTAATCACCTACTTTTTGTCTTTTTTTTTTTTAATCACCATATTCGTGATTTCCCTCACCCCAAAACATGCCCTGTGCCTTTTTGAAATCAATCCCCTCCTTTCATCCCGCGGCCCCTGGTCTGCTTTCTATCACCGTAGTTTTGTCTTGCCTACAATTTATGTAAATGAAATAATACAGTGTGGAGTCTTTAGTGTCTGGCTTCTTCCACTTAATGTTTTATATATTTCTTAAAATTTAGGTGAAAAAAAGAATATCCATCTTTATTTAAAAAAAATAGTAATTCTAAAAAGCCAAAAAGTGATGAGTCTTTTTCAATTCATGTTGTTGCTGTTGTCATTACGTGTCATTGAGTCATTCCTGACTCAGAACCGCCCCGTACACAGCAGAACGAAACTGCCTGGTCATGCGGCATCCTCACAGTCATTGCCAGGCTTGGGCCCATCGTCGCAGCCACTGTGTCCATCCACCTCGTTGAGGGCCTTCCCCCTCTTCACTGACCCTCTGCTTTACCCAGCATGAAGTCCTTCTCCGGGGACTGGTACCTTCAGACCACGTGACCAAAGCACGAGAGACGAAATCTAGTCATTCTCACTGCTAAGGAGCATTCTGGCTGCACTTCCTCCAAGAGAGATTTTTCAATGCACAGGAAACAGCCAGCCAGTGAAGAGCACGTTGTCCTTTTGAACGTGTTTCCAGCCGTGACTCCACGTCATGAGGATGCCATTCCCAACATCACCTGGAGATCAGACGCTGGCTCAGCCTACCACATCTGCTCCTCATATTGAAACAGGGAGGTAGACTGAACACATTGATTGCCATCCTGCTCAAATCCAGCTTCATAAAAATATTTATGAGTTAGTAGCTTTGTGGTATAGCATTTTGCTTATATGACTGTGAGGTAAAGAGCTCGGCCTTACCTGAAGTAAGGTGACCTTTGTCCTTGGTTCCTGAGAAGAAATCCTTGGAGTGATTAAGGTGTCTTGGTCTGGGACTTCCAGGCCACACATGAGGATCTGTGCTGATGAATGAAGCTGACCAGCCCAGAGAAGTCTCACCTGGAAGGTTGAGATCAACAAGTCTCAGGAGACATGACTTAGCTTATCTCGCAGGCCTAGCCAATGAGAGCCCAGAACAGAAGCTCAAAGAGCTTCCCGGTCACACACATCTTCTTTGAGACAGGGGAGCTCCATGTTTTGGACACCCCAAGACCTCACCCATGTATCCCTCCCTTGTGACCTGTACCCTTTGGCTATAATAAATCTAACATCAGTACAGTAAGTACTCTCTGTGAGTTCTGCAAGTTATTCCAGGGAATTATCGAACCCAAAGGAAGAGAGAGAAGGAGCAGATGAAAGTGCGAATGTCGTGTGGACTCCCAGACTTGCGGGTGGCATCTCCCTATCTGGAGATCTAAAGATGGTGTCCCATTAGCCTGTGAGATCTTCCACAGCTCTGGGTTCTAATGCCAGGGAAGAAAGTACCAGGTAGATGGCTGGGCTAAGAGATGATCAAGATGTGGGAAGGTAGGGACTGAATTAATTTCTATGTGACGGGGATTCAATTCACGCTGACTCTTATCCACGAAGTTATTTAAAATCATACGCTAGTCAAATGTCTTACAAGTGTGTTTCTTGTCCGTATGTCAGAAATTTATATATATATATGTCCTAGTGATCCACAAAGAGTCTTGAAGCATTAAGATGGGGGCCCTCACCCCAAAAATCTATTTGAGACTCACTGGAAGACATGATGCCCAAGGTGCACCTGCCCAGAAGTGCCAGGATTCTGCCAGTGAGAGAGAACCGAGTGATGACCTTGTCTCGGAGGTCCAGTCCAATGACATGGTTGTGGCTGACAGAAATGAAAAGGGAAGACTAGTGAAGCTACAGTTGAGCTCATGAGAAAGTGACCAGTGACTGACTGGCCAGGAGCCATGTGGCTGAGAGGCATCTGGGCAGCAAGAATGCTGGGATTTCCCCTCTGGTTCAAAGTCCTCAGATTCAGTGGCAACTGCCTGAAATACCACAGCTGACATCTTGCTCTCCAATCCTCCACCTTTCCTTTAATCCCAGAAGCATCGGAAATTCAGTCTAGGCTGTTTTTTTTTTTTTTTTTTTTTAACAGTTTAAGTAAAGTACAATTTATATACAATAAAATTTGCCAATGTCAAGTGTCCAACTTGTTAAGTTTTGGAAAATGTATTCAGTCAAATTATCACCATATTCGTGATTTTCCTCACCCCAAAACATCCCTTGTGCCTTTTTGAAATCAATCCCCTCCTTTCATTCCGTGGCCCCTAGTCTGCTTTCTATCACCATAGTTTTGTCTTGCCTACAATTTACATAAATGAAATAATACAGTGTGGAATCTTTAGTGTCTGGCTTCTTCCACTTAACATAATGCATCTGTAATTCACCCATGTTGTTGCATGTACAACAGTTCCTTACTTTTTATTGCTGGCTAATATTCAACCCACCAGCCACTCCTCAGAAGGAAGGCTGGACAATCTACTTCTTTAGTGATAGTGCCTCAGAAACCCAAGGAGGGGTCACTATGAGTCGGAGTTTCATTTGGAATATTCAATTGCATGGATAGATCAGAGTTTGTTTATCAATTCAACCACTGACGGACATTTGAGTTATTTCCACTTTGCTGGCTATTACTGATAAACCTGAGGAGAAGTCTTTGTGTGAACACATGCTCTCATTGCTCTTGAATCAATACTTGGACTGCAATCGCCAGGTCATATTAAGAGGATACTTAGCTTTACTAGAAATGAGCAAACTGCTGCCCAAAGTATGAGTATTCTTTTTTATCCCCATGAACAATGTATAAGAGTTTCAGTTGCTCCACATCCTTGACAACACTTATGATTGTCAGCTTCTTTTAATTTTAGCAAGTATAATTAGTGTGACCCCACGCTTCACTCTAACTCTAGGTGACCCCTTGCCAGATTGGTTTACAAAACCAGGATTAAATATGGGATACGGGATGGTGTGTCACTCACTAATAAGAAACAGAGTCAGAATTTGCATCAGTCTGCAGCTGTCCGAGAGTCCTTAACATACCCACTGTGGGCTGTAGCCAGCCATGAAGAAACACAGCTCCATATTTGCCCCCACAAGAGAAACTGCTTTCAGGTGCTCTTCAGAGGAAATACTCCGTGTCCCCAGAAGAAAGGCTGTGGTCCCTTCTGCACTGATGACAGTGCTCATCCTGTCCCTTTCCCTGTGGCAGTGAGGAAGCTCAAACTCAAACCTGCAAATCAAACCTTAGGACCATTCCCACTTCCTCGATTCAGATTTCCATTTTCCCTCGTTGTGATGATCAGTCATAGTTTTCTAACGTACTCAACACATTCCTTACCAATCATCTCCTTAGTCCTGCTTTTCTGTGGGTGAAAAACAAGGCACTGGCATGAATAGGCAAACACAATGGCAGGACTGATGTGTACCCACTTCAGTATTTCTCCAATCCTGACCGCTGCCTGCTCTCTGGCCATCCACCCAGACCCTTCAAAGCATCTCGAAATGTCGCCATGTATTTACAGAGGTGAAGCGAAGTCGCTTTCCTGCCATTTTTCCTGGCACCACAGCACACCCGGGCAGGTTGGCACCAGGTGATGGAGGAACTAGAAGTGGTCCCGAGAGCACGGCATCGTGGAGGATTTGTGATTTGAGGAGAGCCCTTGCAGGGTCTGAGTTCTTGTGAACCTGACATTGTAATACGGGTTGTGTTTCATTTAGGAGCTGTGGTGCCGCAGCTGGGGTGTGTTAACAAACAAGGATCCTGGCTTCT
>NW_006921715.1:1896062-1904999 GCF_000298275.1 Orycteropus afer afer | reverse complement strand
ACATCTAGGTTGTTTCCAAGTTTTGTGAGCCACTTTCTTATCCTGAGGTAACCAGACAAAGTAGCATGCCAGTGGACGGATTCATGGTGGCCACAGCCTTTCCACGGGAGAGGGTCTGCGCTCCCCAGGCCAAAAGGGTGGCCTCGAGAGAAACAAGGCCTTGCCTTCTGTTTGGCGGAAGATGCCTCATTAAAGGGTGCTGGCGTCGCTTACTCTTCCTTTAAAAATAAATCGACATAACATTAAGGCAATGTCGGGGCAGAGGGATGTGTGGGTCCCCAGCTGTTTGCAAAGAGGACCGGGGGTGCCCATGTGTCTCCAACGGCATAAATTAAAAATATTGACTGCAACCAAACTAGCATTTGCAGTCAGCTCCATGTTGCAATGTGTTACACGGACCGTTGGCTTCTTAAAAAATTAAAATATGAATCAAACTCAGATGACAAAGAAGTTCAACTTCTGTGGGAGGGGAGGGGTGGAATCAAATACATCATCCAAAGGTCACAATTCTTAGACAAATTGCTGTTAAAATTTATTACTTGTTTGCAAAATGTAGTGTTGATCATTGGTAACTGCTAAATGCCTGGACGCCTCTGACGAAAATAAGCAAAGGAATAAATACAGCCATTTGCGTTCACGAGGGGAGGGGTGTGCAGACGTACCTGGAGTGTGCGAACCCAGCTGGGGAGGAGGGGAGTGAGGCTGCTGGGCCGGGCGGAGCCGTGAGAAGGAGCTGCAGCACCGGACAGGAAGGAAGACGGCCACCTGGCCAAACAGCCCCATCACTGCCCTTTGGACTCGCCCATCAGCCAACAGTCTGAACAGCACAGAAACGGACCAGGGGCCAGCAAGGTCCACGGGGCCCTGCAGGACCGTGCTCAGAGCTTCTGTGCAAGTCCACACACCATCTGGGCACGACACTGACCCTCCTGTGTTCCAGGTGCTTACTTACAGGGCTGTGTCCCTGCAGGCCTCGGAGCTCCCCGGTGCAGGACCACGCCAGCGTGGCACCTCCAGCGCCCAGGAGAGTGCCCACCAGCAGGCAAGACGTGGTGGAGGGCTCTGTGGTCTGCGCCCCAGCATCCCTTCCGCCCTTTCCACATGAGGCTTGGGGGGAATGGCCCCACTCTTCGCCCTAACTCTAGGTGACCCCTTGCCATTCAGATTGGTTTAAAATACCAGGATTAAGCCACTAGGCCAATGGCATTCTTCTAGTACCAAGGAACTGGTTCAGGAAGCCATGTGACCCACATGAAGTCAATAAGATGTGAGGAGAAGTGGCCTAGGGTGTACTAGGAGAGGAGGTTCAGCACTCTTCTGAGTGCCCCTCCAAACCAGCGCTCAACTGTATGGAGTGAAGGGGTGAGGAGGTGAGGGTGGAGCAGGGGTGGGAACTGGGATAGAAGGGGATGAAACAGGGGGATACACTGAGCCCAGCTGTTTGACTGCCACGCTCCAGTGCTCTGAGCTTCCCCTGACATCAGGGGTGGGACAGAGGTGACAGCCACTCTTCCCAGGCCTGACCTGCAGCATCCTCTGTGTGGACCCTCCATGTCTTGCATGGAAATGGCTCAGTGCACAGGATCCAACAGAGGCCCCCAAGGAGACCAGTCTGTCCAACAGGACATTCTGTGGGGGCTATGCTGCCTGATACTGTGGCCATTAGCCACATGGGCCTACTGAGCCTTGGAACGTGGCCAGTGCGACTAAGGAACAGAATTTGTCATTGTGTTTATTTTTAATTAATTTATGGAGTTGCTAGCAGCATTTGACTGCTAACCAGAAGGCTGGCGGTTCAAAACCACCAGCCACTCCTTGGAAGGAAGGTTGGGCGATTTACTTCCATAGTGATACTGCCTCGGAAATCCAAGGAGCGGTTGCTATCAGTCAAATCCAACTCGATGGCAGTGGGTTTGGTTTGGTTTTGGTTTAGCAGCTCCACATTGCAGACACAGCTCTAGACAATGGCAGAAAGAGCCAATCCCTGAGTCACCACACAGAAAGCCAGTCACTTATGAGACTGAGAGATTAGCAAGAAGTAAACCTTCGTTATGTTGAATTTCTGGGATTCTGAGATTGCTTGTTACAGCAGGCAACGTCAATTACCCTAGCTGGTACCCTGATCACCACTCATCTGTCAGTACATCGTACTATGAACATGAAGAGGACTTGAAGCACTTACTGACAAAGAGTATAGACTCCAGCCCCCAGTACAGGTTACATCTCAACATAAAGGAAACAAGCATCCTCACAACTGGACCAATAAGCAACATCATAACAAATGAAGAAAAGATTGAAGTTGTCAAGAATTTCATTTTACTTAGATCCACAATGAGCGCCCATGGAAACAGCAGTCAAGAAATCAAATAACTTATTACATTGGACAAACCTTCTCCAAAAGATCTCTTATGGTGTTAAAAAGCAAAGATGTCACTTTGAGGACTAAGGTGCTCCTGACTCAAGCCATGGTATTTTCAATCACCTTATATGCATGCGAAAGCTGGGCAATTAATAAGGAGACTGAAGAAGAACTGATGCATTTGCTTACGGTGTTGGTGAAGAGTACTGGGTACCACAGACTGCCAGAATGAACACAGCCATCTGGGAAAGGTATGGCCAGGATGCTCCTAAGAAGCGAGGGTGGCAAGCCTTCAACTCATGTCCTTTAGACATGTTGTCAGGAGGGACCAGTCCCTGGAGAAGGACAGCATGCTTTGTAGAGGGTCAGTGAGAAGGAGGAAGACTGGCAACGAGATGATTGACACAGTGGGGCAACCATGGGCTCAAGCACAGCAAGGACCGTGAGGATGGTACAAGACCAGGCAGCATTTTGCTGTGTTGCTCGTAAGGTTGCTATGAGTCGGAACCGACTTTATGGCACCTCACAACAGCAACAACACACTGGTGCTAAGAGTGCTTGCTCAGTCCGCTTAGTGCTTACTTACAGGCCTGTTGTCTTGTGTACCATGTCTTATCTAATCCTCAACAACAAGGAGGGAGGTACTATTACAATCCACATTTTGCAGATGAGGAAACGGAGGCACAGAGTAGAGTGGTCGCACAGACAGAGGCGGAGTGGGAGTCCAACCCAGGTCAGTCCTGCTCCAGAGACTCTTGGAGGCCTGAAATTGAGGGACCCCTGCGGGAAGTTTCGTAGGAGCCCAGAAAAAAGGCAGTGGCTAGGTGGGAGATGGACCCCAAAGAAGGCTCAGAGAAGCTCCTGGCCCCAAAGAGAGGCCCCTGCCCTGTGCAGCCCTCAGGGCCCATCACCAGTGTCCATTTCTTGGCTTTACTCTCCTGGCCGCTGTGCTTCCCTGAGGGTGCTCGAGAGGGGAACATGGCTCACTGCCCACAAGCCCGGTGGCCACCTCCTCCTCCTTCCCAGCTGCTCAGTCCTCCAGGACCCATCACACTAAATGTCACAGGAACTGTGCCTCTGCAATGGTGCCCGTGGCTAAGAAGGCGCAATGGACAGTCTGGGGCACCGAAGTCCAGGAGACGGCCATGAGGGACTGTGAATGGCAGGTAACACGGAGCTTGGATGGGAGGGCAGGTGCTCCCAAAGGAGGGAAGGGCGGTGCTCAGGGGCTGAGGGCCCATCTAAGAGGTGCTTCGAGAGTGGCAAGGCTGCACTGGGGGCTGCTGACCCTGCTTTGGTTTTGAATTCACTTTACTTTATTCAGATCATGTTCAGTCGTTGTGTTCTGATATGTGTCCAGGAACATAAACTCCTCAGCACATTTCTGGGGTGCTACCTCATCGATGTCCCCAGCCACCCTAAGGGGAGAGCTTATCCCCCAATTTGCAGAGGAGGGGAAGGGACCAGTCCTGGGTCCCTGAGCAGCAAGCGGCACAGCTAGGGCTCAAGGCAGGCCTGAAGATCCAAGTTCAAGGCCCCACTCGCCAGACCACTGTGCCTCTGTCTGACCCTGGGTCGCCAGCTCTTCCTTCCCGTTCTTCAGTCTGTCTCCACCCCTCTGTCTGTCTCCCACTGACCTTTTTGAGAGCAGGTCTCAGAAGAGCACTAGAGAAAGCACCAGGAGGCCCAGGCGGCCACCGGCCTGGGAGGGCGGGCTCTGAGGACCAGCAGGCATCTGGCCACCTGCAGAAGCCAAGGAATCTTGCATCACACTTACTCAGCGCTTGTCTTTAACATGCAGCTTCCAGGGCCCTACCCCAGACCTACTGACTCAGAAACTCTAAGGGGTGGCACCTGGGAATCTGCATTTTAACAAGCTCTGCACATGATTCTTCTGCTATTTAAAGGTGGAGAACTCCCAGACTAACCAAGTCTCCGTCTCCACGTCTCCCCAAGGTAGCCAGGCCTTTGGACAAGACCACCCCCTCCCTCAGAGCCCGGGGGATGACCCTGGGTGGGGTGCTTGGCAGGGGTACAGAGGAGGAAGGTCTAAGCCCAGAGAGGTGCTCAGAGGAGTGTGTCCATTGAGTGAATGGGACATAGGAGAGAGAGGAGACAGGCAAGAAGAGGGAGGGGCAGGATACAGAGAGAGCGTCTAGGGAGAGCCAGCCAGAGACAGTCGGAGGGGATGCAGAGAGGCAGTCAGATGGCAAGAAAGTGGAGTGACAGAGGGAGAAAGAGAACAGGAGAGGGACAGAGAGACAGGGACAGAGGGAGAGAGAGACAGGGACAGAGGAGAGAGCTGAGTGACAGCGAGGAAGAGAGAGCAAGCAGAACCAGGGAGACAGGAGCAGTGACTGGCTCCCATCTGCCAGGTCCCCCAGCCCCTCCCACGAGGGGCAGCCAGCCCGGATCAGCGCCCCACCTCCACCCACCTCCGGAGTTGTCCCCCTCCCCACATGCCAGCCACCCCCTGCCCAGCTGCCTGGAGGCAGCCAGGCACTCAGGGCTGTGCCAAGTGGGTGTCTCCGTGACTGAGCCAGTGACTGAGCCAGGCGAGGCCACCCTCGCACACATGGTGGGGGGTGGGCAGGGATCAGGGAGCCTTCGCCTCAGGTCCTCTGCAGAGTGTGCGTGGGAGGAGGTGGGCGGCCGGGAGCAGAGCCTGGGGGCGGGGGTTGGGGGCTTGCTGGGAACAAGGACCACAACCAGAAAATGAACCAACAGGCAAATGGAATTGGTTTGGGCACCGTCCACATCCCGGGTGCCTTTGCCAACATTGTCTCGTTTATTCTGTGCAACTGTTCCTCGGGGTAGAGCCCCTGGCCCTGTATGACAGATAAGGAAACTGAGGTTCCAGGGGCGAAAGATCTCAGGCGTTCAGCTGGTGAGTGGCAGAACTGAGGGTCCTATTCAGCCTCAGTGTGGACCCTGCTAAACCCCACCTTCTTCCCATTGCACTGAAGTTTCCAAGTCCATATGAAGACAAAGGACAACACACAAGACACGCTTAAACACTGCATCTGAACAACAGCACGGCCACCAGCAGCATCACAGACGGGAGGCTCAGCCAGCAAATGCAGTGGGCGCCTGGAGGAGCTCAGAGCAGTGGGGCAGGGCGTCCCGGGTGCAGGGAGTTACTGATGATTTCTAACTCTCTGCCTTGCCATCTTCCAAAAAGTTTTGAGGAGGTTACAGTAAGACTATAGATACAGTAAGGGTGTCAAGATAGAAAATCAAAACTAGTATACAGAAGGAGCAACGCAAAAGGGACACAAAAACTCTCACAGTAATTGAACTGCTGCGACTGAGTGCCCTAGCAGCCATGGTAAAAAGAGAAATGCAAGATGCTAAGTGGTTCAAATACAAAATGAAACATACGAGCTTATCAGGAGAGAGTTTCCAAAGCTAAGTCCTAGAAATCATTGACAAGATTTCCAGATGGATAAAATAAATATGTCACAAACATAGGTAGATAGACAGGTAGGCAGGCAGGAAGGCAGACAGACAGACAAGGCAATGTAGAAATGTGGCTTCCAAAATAGGCATTGAAATCCTAACCCCTGTATCTGTCAAAATAACCCTGTTTGCAAATAGGATCTTTCTTTTGGTGTGTTAATGAGGTCACTTCTGAGTTATGAAAAGAGAAGATTAGACAGAGGAACCCACAGCGGAAGATGTGCCAAGGGACACCAAGGAACTCCAAGAATTCTTGGGGCTACTGACAAGGAAGGACCTTCCCTTAAAGCTGGTGCCCTGATTTGGACTTTTAGCCTCCAGAGTTGTGAGAATAAACCTCTGTTCTTTAAACCCACACACGGGTTCACTTGTGGGTTTGTTTTGTGTTTCACAGCAGCACTAGGAAGCTAGGAGAAGCCCTGCAAAGAAAGGAAACCGGAGCCAGGGCAGTGAGAACTTGCACCAAGCCTCAGGTGCTCCGGTCCAGAGACAGAACTAGGGCTAACGGTCTGATACTCATACGGGCGTCAGTCCACATGAGGCTGTACATCCGGAGTTCAACCTTCGGCATAAAGCCTGGCTTTTCTAAGAGTTGCTCCATCTGCACAAACAGAACTAGAACAGCTGTCCCCCACAGGAAAGCAGCAAAGACAAGGGCAGCCTGTGTAGGCCTTGAGTAGGGAAAGAGGTACCGGAAAACAGGTTTGCTTTCCCTTTCCAGAGCAGCGAAGGCCTCATGCAGCCACAAACATGCTCTGAAGAACATTCTTACAACCAGGACTCACCAGGCTTCCTGAGGGTGGCGGAACCCACTGAAGATGAGCTCACAATCAGAAATTACAAACCACCAAGGAATCCGATCCGTGAGAGTCCTCAGAAGAAGCTACAAGAGCACTGGTTAGAACAGCATAATTCAACAAGCCTGTAAGACTAGAGTGTCCAGAGGTTGCCAAAGAGCACAGTGGACAGCATCGTTAACAAGAATTGTGTTCCTTTCCATTGGCCATTTTTCAAAGAACTATAAAGGGACTTTTTTTTTTTTTTTTTTTAGCCAGTCCTAGAAATGAGTAGCAATGGCAGCTGAAAACAACATTAAAATGAACCTTGTTCTACGAGCTGATGGGACTGGAACAAAGCTCATGTGTCCCTCGGTCCGGCCCTATGCTATTCCATCTGGAAATAAGGGTGAAACTTGAAATTTGGGCAGAAGTGGGTGGTCCCCTGGGCTATCCTCACTGATGTGCTGTTGTTAGTGCTGCAGGGTCGGCTCTGACTCACTGTGAACCATGTTCAACAGAACGAAACACTGCCCAGGTCTGCACCATCCTCAATAATCGTTGCCACCCTTGAGCCCAACGCTGCAGCCACTGGGCCAAGCCATCTCACTGAGGGTCTTCCTCTTTTTGGCTGTCCCTCTACTTTACCAAGCACGTATCATTCTCCAGGGACTGGTGCCTTCTGGCAATCTGATCCAAGCGTGAGAGGTGAAATCTGGCCACTCTCGCTTCTTAGAAGCATTCTGGCTGGACTTCCTCCAAGACAGATTTGTTTGTTCTTCTAGCAGTCCATGGTACATTCAATATTCTTCACCAACAGCATGACTCAAAGCCATCAGTTCCTCTGTGGCCTGTCTTTGCTGAGCAGCATGGCCAGTCTCTGGTGGGAATCCGAGTCCCGGCCCCTGTAAGCAAGGAGACAGGCTGCAAGCACAGTGACAGTGGCTCAGAGGTTCCTAGGTGCTTGGTTCACTAGAGAAGAGGGTACTTTTACAAACAATAATGATCTTCATCCGAACCCCATGAAGAAGGGACCATTATCACTCTCGTGTTTAGAGATGAGGAACATGAGGTCCAATCAGATTCATCAGGCCTGAGAACTCACATCCTCAAGGGGCAAAGCCAAGCTCTGAACCCAGGTAGTCTGCACCCAGAGTGTCTTCTGCTGGTAACTACACCATGGGCATTTGCTGAATCCCTTCAACAACCGGGAAAGATATAGGTTGTTACAGTTTAACTAGGGGGTGTCTCTGATGGCCCATGCCAGAGGGAACCCTTGATCCCCTTGCTGCCTAGCCTACTAACCCCATTCACCTCCAGTCTTCCACTAGGGCAGTGAATGGCCATCTACCCCCTGCTCGGAGCAGAAAACTCCTTATGGTTCCTTCACACCCATGCCCAGTCCGTCAATATGTCCTGTTGGCTCCTCTCTATCCCCGAAAGAGAGCCTGAGTCCTACCTCTTCTTTACACTGAGCCCAAGCCGCCATGTTCTGCCCTTCACAAGCCCCTGCTATGCCTCCCACCCATGGCAGTTTGCCCTCCACATGACAGCCAGAGGGGGTCCTGCTAAAGTGTACCCAGAAAAAGCCACCCTTCTCCTTTCCATGGATTTCCTTGTAGCCTTTTTCTCAACTCATGTGCGTGCGGAGAGCTGTCTTCATAAGATCACGAGTATGCAACAGTTCCTTGGTGTGCTTATTTTACACCCAGCGTTCCATCATGACCACTTCTCCAATCCCATTCACTTTGCCCTGACGACATTATTTTTAATAACTGTATAATATTCCATTGCAGGGATGTACTCTCAGTTACTTACCTAATCCTCGTTGTTGAGCTTTCTCCTCGTTTCCCGTGTTCGCTGGTGGAACTTCTGCCACAGTGAACATCTTTGTGGCTGAATTGTTGGCTGAGTGATAGCTTCCTTAGGGGGCATCTCTAGAGGAGGAATTATTTCAGAGATTAATCAGAGAAGACAAGACTGCTTCTGTTGTTCAGCAGAGACATGGAGGTGGTTCCAGATTGTTCTGTGGTGGTTCTGCTTGGAGCTTCTTTGGGCCGTGGGAAATCATCACTGGCTGGAGCACATTGCTCAAAGGCGAGGCGAATGCTGGTGAGACATTTGGGAGAGCCTGCCCCCATTGCCTTCGCATGGACTCTGCCTCACAGTGACCCTGCAGGACAGAGTAGAACCGCCCCACGGGTCCCATCATCTTCACACAGCAGATTGCCACACCTTTCTCCCGTGGAGTGGCTGGTGGGTCTGGTTACATCTTTCTCCCGTGGAGTGCCTGGTGGGTCTGGTTACATCTTTCTCCCGTGGAGTGCCTGGTGGGTCTGGTTA
>NW_006921715.1:1884874-1895942 GCF_000298275.1 Orycteropus afer afer | reverse complement strand
CTGGTGGGTCTGGTTACATCTTTCTCCCGTGGAGTGCCTGGTGGGTCTGGTTACATCTTTCTCCCGTGGAGTGCCTGGTGGGTCTGGTTAGCAGTTGAGCACTTAGCCACTGCCCCATGATGGGTCCTCGAGAGCCTGTCTAGCACACATTACTCACCTGAATATTTCCAACCACAAAGGCAATGGGCTAACTTCTTGAACATGTAGGAAAGGGAGGGGAGGTGCCTTCTGAGCAGGCGTTCCCCTTCCATCTCCATCTGATAGCCAAGGCATCGTCTGTGTACAGTGCCAGAGTATCCAAGAAGCAAGGTGAGCATGGGCAGACTTGTACTTACCGACTACTCTGTAGTGAACAATTTCACATGTTTTCACCACATCAAATATTTTCCTTCCAGGTGTGTTTGGCATCTGTCTCTCTCCCAACCCCACACACTTTCCTACAGAACCAGAGCCTCTTTTCAACCTTCACCCCCTGACAGGGATGACAGCATACCCAGTTCCTGAGATAAGTACGGGCTTACCTGTGCTTACTCAATCATCTGTGGCGAACAGTTTCACAGTTTTCACTACAGACCCATGTGAACTCAATCACCACAGATTAGTAAGTAAGCGCAAGGAAGCCCTGTTTACCTTCCTTCCTGGCCCTCCATTCCTGCATCTATACATCCGGCCATGTAATCCTCAATCACAGCATAGGAACATTTTCTATCCCCGTTTCCAGTTTTCCTGTTACTACCCCTCAATTTAGACAGACAAATATTAGATAAATATTCTATAATGAACGAACTCCACCACTCACTCACTTCTCCGCTGGTGACTGTTGAGACTGCTTCCAAATTTTGCTGTTGTGTGTGTCCTTCTCTAGTCTGGCTTCTCCTCGCAGACAGTAAGCAGTCCATTCATGTTTCTTTTTTCTCTGTGGTGCCTGAGAAGCCTAGAGTCAAGTTCATGATTCAAGTGTCCTTGCTTCTCTAGGCTGTGTTTTTATGTTGAGTTATTCGTCTTACTCTCTCACCCTCTCTGGTCCTGACATTTTACTGCTCATTTATATTTCAGTGTGCTTCCTAATGACCTCCTCGAAGCCTGTGGAAAGAGGTAGGATACAAATTACTACCTAAGCAAGCCTTTGGCCCATGGAATGCTGCAATGGCCGTGTACAAGAACACAGCTTCTCTTTCCAGGAATCCCTAACTAGTATACTGGGTATAGCTCTTAAGAATGACATCATCACAAGTAGAACACTGGGGGCCCTTGATACACAAGGCCCCGGAGTTTTCCAAAGGGAAGAGGCAACTGTGGTTGAAACACCATCTGGTAACAAGCTGAACCCTCAATTATGCCTCCAAACCGAGGTGAAAGGGCTGGGTTGTGTGAGTGTGGAAGGTAGTTGAGTGCTGGGTGTCGCTGTGGTCTGCCTCTCAATTTCTCTCTCTCACTTACCAACTTTATCACACTGAGCAATTGCTTCCACCAGCCCCGTGGGACACAGATGCTCGCTACCATCTTGATGGAAGGGAGGACAAAGGGCGGGAAAGAGGAGACAGAGGGAAGGAGGCCTGTCTCTGACCCTCAGGAGCTCTTTGCTTTTCTGGCTGCAGGCCTGGCCTTTGGGAGCCAGCAGCCTGCCCTGCACTTTGTGCCAAAGAAGTCTCATATGGCCCATCCCATAAGCCACACAACAGCATCACTCTCATGTCTTGGGACTTGGACCAGTAGGGTGACCATCCCCTTTCTTTAGACAGGACTCCTGGGTTCACATCCCTAATATGGCTGTTTCTTCTTTTTAAAGGTTTTTAACTAGGTAATTTTTATAAAAGTTCACAGAAACACAGGTTTTATTTATATTATGGCCTGTGAGAAATGACCCACAGTAAAGAGAGACAGTTTGGGCTGGGAGCAGGGCACAGTGGAGTAAGGACTTGTTTGCTTTATCTGTGATGAAGAGCTTAATCATCTCCTCCAAGTTCCTGTTGGATCCTGAACTTCCGCCCAACACTCTGAACTTGGATTGTCTGGTCACTCCCTGGCTCCCTAGCCATTGTTGTTGTTGTTATGTGCCATCGAGTCAGACCCGACTCATAGCGACCCCTCCTTGGGTTTCCGAGGCGTTATCACTATGGAAGTAGATTGCCCCACCTTCCTTCCGAGGAGCAGCTGGTGGGTTTGAACCACCAGCCTTCTGGTTAGCAGTCAGATGCCTTAGGCACTCTGCTACCAGAGCTCCTTGGCTCCCTGGCTAGTAGGGAGTTATTATGCATGGACTGCTGCCCCCCCCCAGGCCCTAGGAGTGTTGGGCACCCAGTGGAAACCCCATGAGACTAAAGGAACAAATGCCTGCACAGGTAGATGCGAGTCCCAACCTACCTGCTGTAGGGTTAACTCCTGAAAGGCGAGAGTGCTATTTACCTCCAACTTCTCAGAAGAGTCTATAACACAGCATCCGAAAAAAAAACAAAACACTGCCTTCAAGTCCATTCCAACTCATAGCAAACCTATAGGACAGAGTAGAGCTGCCCCACAGGGTTTCCAGGGCATCATCTTTGCGGAAGCAGACTGCCACGTCTCTCTCCTGTGGAGTGGGTAGTGGGCTCTAACTGCTCACTTTTAGGCTAAAAGTTGAGTGCTTTAATGGCTGTGCCACCAGGGCTCCTGTAACACAGCATAAACCAAAAAGCCAAACCCACTCCACGGAGTCAATTTCGACTCACAGCAACCCTTTGAGTCAGAATAACATAGCACAGGTCTTTTGATAAATACTTATCAAACAAACAAACTTGTGGATGGCTGCATGGATGGATGGATAAGCAGATGAATGGCTGAATGGGTGGATGAATGGATAATTGGATGGATAGATGATGGATGCATAGATGAATTAATGGATGGATGATGGGTGGGTAGATGGATAATTAGACGGATGATGGATGGATGGATGATGGATGCATAAGTGGATTGAAGGATGGATGGGTGGATGGATGATGGGTAGATGGATGGATAATTGGATGGATGGATGATGGATACACAGATGGATTGATGGATGGATAATTGGATGGATGGATGATGGACCCATAAATTGATTGGTGGATGGATGATGGGTGGGTGGATAAAGGGATGGATGGATGGATGGATGGATGGATGGATGGATAATTGGATGGATGGATGGATGGATAATTGGATGGATGGATGATGGATGCACAGATGGATTGTGGATGGATGGATGGGTGGGTGGGTGGGTGGATAAAGGGATGGATGAATGATGGATCCATAAATGGATTGAAGGATGGATGGATGGGTGGATGGATGGATAATTGGATGGATGGATGGATGATGGACCCATAAATGGATTGATGGATGGATGATGGGTGGATGGATGGATAATTGGATGGATGGATGATGGACCCATAAATGGATTGATGGATGGATGATGGGTGGGTGGATGGATAAAGAGATGGATGGATGGGTGGATGGATGGATAGATGGATGTGCTACACTTCTCCCTCATTGAACAGAGAAACTCCTGAAGGGCAAGGTCCAGGTCATCGTGCCCCCTGCGTGCCCAGCCTGATGCCCAGTTCAGCCTATGCTGTGAGAGTGAAATCGATTTTCATGCTCAGCCTGTTTTGACTTCATTAGAGCATCCTACCTGGTCTGTAACCAGGATCCTGTAAGTGTTTCAAAGATTATGCAGGGCAGGCAATTAGTGACTAAGCTTCCTTGTGCACCTAAAAGTCAGAATATTCCTCCACCCTGGCTCGAAAGTTACATGAGCTTCATTAGATATTTCTATCACAATAACATTTCAAAAAATAGGTTCTATTCATAGAGTTTTACCTCCGAAGCAGAGGGGGATGGTTCCAGTTTTAATCGGTGGACAGAGAGTCCAAGTGTGAGGCATTCAGCAGCCTGCTCTGATGTCCCAAGTCATGGTCAGGGTTGCTTGGAAAATGTGAAGACCCTGTGACTTGGAAGGTGGCTGAAAACACCAAGTCACAACCAGAAATGAATATGATTTTCTGGTCTTAAGAACGGGTCCTCAGCCTGATTTCTGTAAAGTGAACATCAGCATCCCCACTAAAGTGTGTTTCTCGGCACACACATGCACCCTCAATCAGATCCAACCATCGGAGGCAGAATGGATTCCTCCAGATCACCTTAACTCCCCATTTTATAGATGAGGACACTGAGGCCCAGAAAGAGGATGAGACTGACTCAGTGTCGGAGAGCTAGTTACCGATGGAACAACGGTGAGAACCGAGTTGAGCTAACCCACCACCCCACTAGTAATCTCCAAACGTAGCCTTCTTAGAAGAGCTAAGGGAGGTGTTGGCTGCATGAAGGACAGCAGCCGTGAGTGTTCACACACTCACCTTGAGTAGTCCATCTAGGTGTTTGCTCACCAACCCTGAAATGGAGAGTTGCCCCAGAAGATGCCCATCCCTGTGTCTTCCGACAAGGAAGTGAACATCTCGCTTCCGCTATCTGCACAACTTTCTATAAGAGAAGAAACAGAAAGGCTCGAACATCGGTGTTTTGAAAGCCACCTGGGAAAGACACGAGCCCAGGACTGATGGTGACAGGATTTCCTCTCCAGCAATGCTAATTCCTCAAGCCCTGGAAGATGCAGGACAGGTCTTTCCCCGAAGGTGTCAACTCCGTTTGGGAATGGAACCCAAACCTCACTTCTTTGGCTCCGCATGGCTCAGGAGAAGGGAGATTTCTTTGGGGTGAAGAAAGGACATGGAAGTATATGCTGCCCTTGTGTTTCTTCTCATCTCTGTGGGCAGAGCCAACAACACACCTTAGCAGGGATGTGTGATGTTTTAATTTTGGGCAAGGTCTCCGTGCACACTCTCTGGCTGCCTAGCTTGGGCCCTGGGTCATGGTCAGTGCCCCAGGCAAGTGTGCAGAAGGGGTTAGGGTGGGATTTTGTTTTTTGTCCCTTTAAGAAACATGGAAAGAGAGTGGTCAAGGACTCAGTGGGTCACTGACCCCTTCTGAATCAGGGGAGGGCCCCGACCCTCACTCAGGCATAGACAACCAAAGGTTCCTGTGTGCCTAAGTGGCTGAAACCCCACAAACTGCCACCCACTTCCATTCCCATTCCCATCCCAGCCTGGGAAGAGCCAAGTTCAAGGGTGATTTCAATCTGCAGGACCTTGCTTCATCTTCTGGATCTATGAGGTTATCTCCAAAGAAAATTTCCTCCAATCTGCTAACACAGGGCCAGAAGCAAGTCCTCCTATGAGACCTTGTTAAAAATCACAGGTGGTCATTGGGCCATCTTGTCCGACCACCTCATTGTGTAGGTAGGGAAACTGAAGGTGCCTCCCAAGGCCCAGCGCTACTGAGACCCTTGGGGCAGGGTCTCTGTCTTCCTCATCATGACCCCTCAGTGCTGCCCCCACTGGCCCAGGCCGGTGTTCAGGAAACATTAGTGGAATCAAACCAGACCCAAGTCTCCTCATTCCCAGCAAAGTTCTAAACCACTTGCCCTCAAACTTGGCTGTGTGTGAGAATCACGTGACTCACGTTCAAGAATCCCAAGGCCAGGGTCTCGTGTCCAGAGACTGACAGACTCGGTCTGGGCTGTGGCCTGGGCACTGGGAATTTTTAAAGCTCCCAAGTGAGTCCCACGGACAACCAGAGCAGAGTGCCACCATTCTAAATCACACTGCTTCGTGGCGGTCAGCGAAACTGTCGGTCCCTCGCACCACATCCTCCTGTCCTCCCAGATACAGGCTTAAGGGTTTGGGTCAGAAGGCAAGAAACCTTCCATTCACCTTCGGACATAAGATGCCATCCCCCACCCTTCAAAGACACAGAAAGGGACAAGGTTTACAGATCAAGTTAAATGTCCAATTTATTTTTATAACTTGAATCCAGAACAAACTTGGCTTTGAACAAGCGTACAAATGAGATGCCAAACACATGCCGAACTCAACATTGTGACATTGAGGGAGAAAGAGGCCCAAGGTTGTACAGAGAGAACCAAAGGAACAATAAATATTTTACTAAAAGCCGTGTTGGAATGACCGCCCGTCATCTCCACATTTTATCCATAATAATAATAATAATTAAAAAAAAGGTGCCCGTTTCTTAAACGGCGCACAAATACCAAGCAATAATAAATAGTTTCAAACTTGTAGTAAAAGACAAAACCGCCAAGTAAACAACAAAAGCTCATACAATAAGAAATAGAAAAGGTAATAAAAACATTTCGCCTTGCCGGTACGAATGCAAACAACTCAAATCAATGCAACTTTGCTTCGCAGGCTGAGGTACAAAGAGCACCTAGACCGTGGGGCTCCCCACGGGGAACGAACCCCCGGCTGACTGGTCCTCAAGACCGGTGAAAGGTTACTTCCCTTCCTTGTCACGTTTGGCTAAGAGGGTTCTGTCCCCACCTCTCCCCTTGAACAACCCTCTAGTGCGCAGTGGCAGGCTGCAACCAGGGCAACATTGAAGAAAGTTCTGGCAGTGTGGAAACTGGCCTGAGGTTGGCAGGGGCACCCACAGCGGAGCCTCTCTCACAGGGCCAGCTGCTTCGCGGTTGGTGTTTGAAACACGCAAAGGAAGCAAAATTCTCTTTTCTCTGCCGTCGACAGAGACATGATCCGTGTGCTTTAGGATGGCTTGATCCTGGCATTCTGGTAACTTGGGTTAAGCCAGTAACAGCTGCTGGTGAGAGCTGGCTAGCTGTCCTACTACGGGAGATCATCTCCGGGGCTCCTACAGCCTTAGCAGGACGACCACGTGAGCGGCGGCCCCTGGGTCTCTCGGTCAAGGGGGTAGGAAACCGAAGCTCCAGCGGTCACCCTCCCTCCTTTTAACTTTGCAGAGGTGAGTGGTAAGGAACGCAGAACCCGGGATACAAGGCCCTGGGGAGAAAGGCCCGCATCTGGTCACACTCCGGCCCACAGGGTGCTTGGTTATCCTTCCCTAACCTGACAGCATGTTTGCTCACTTTGCCTGAAAGAAAAAATGGCTTCCTGGTATAGGTAATTTCAAAAATGTATTCCCTCATCCAAAAAAAACCACCACTTACTATTTTAAAGCTACTTGGCTTTACAAAAAAAAAAAAAAAGGACAAAGAGAGAGAAGCAGGAAGGAAGGAGGAGAAGAAAGGAAATGAACAGAACAATGAGGCTGAAGGAGGCTGGGGATGGAGGACACGCAGGGAAACTGAGGCAGAGTCAGCGGAAGGCACCGAAATCCCCCCAGGCCCTAGGCACCGGACAGACACGTGGGCTCCCAAGAGAGAAGCAGCGGTGCAGGGGAGAAAGACAGCAGGCCAGCCCTCCCCACAGCCAACGGGTCGGGCCAGCGGGCCAGCCTGGCCTCCCCAGAATTGGCCTGCAGGAGGACCGACGGCCCGCTGACCGTGTCACCCGCGCTGGCACACCCGCCAGCTCCCTTCATGACACTGGTTTTCAGGCCTACAGAAGCCTAGCTTGCATTTCTTTCTGCTCTGGCTGCTGGGAGAGGTGGTGGTGGCAGTGGTGCCCACAGGGGCTGATGCCTGAGAAGAGGGACACTCTCCCGCTTTTCCCTCACAGCTGACAGGTGATCTCTGAGGCAGGCCTCTGGGGGATGCTCCCAGCTCTTCCCAACATGGGATGTTTCCACTCAACACAGAGAGCAGACTCCTGGACCGGTCACCCCAGGGAGCCTTGAGGCAAGGCATGGGGCCTTCCGAGTGACACCCTAGGATGCCAACAGTTCTCTGTGTAGGCCGATTCCAACACAAATATCTACAGTTAAAATGATCTGTGACCCAAAGCAGCGAACGGCTTCTTTTTGTTTCTTTTCCTCAAAAGGCTGTTAAACAACCTTCTCTCTCCTGGACAATAGGACTCAACATACAAATTTTTTTTTTTTTTTTTTTTTGCAATATTTTATCCTGCCAAATTAAAAAAATATATTATGGCAGCCTGTTTGTTTTTGTGGTTTTTTTTTTTTTTTATTTCCAAATCCACTAACAAAAAGGTACATTAAATCCCTTTAAAAGGACAAGCTTACAGTTAAAAAATTACAAGCTCCAGTAAAAATACAGCAAGTGCCTACATCATATGAACCAACCAATATATCCATTCCAGAGGGGGGTGGGAAGAGAAAAATAAGTACAGGTCAGAATTGTGATTTATTTTTTTCTGCAAAGCAGTAACAATATTAAGCACTTTTTTTTTTCTACATACTTTTTCTACATGGTGTAGCAATCCCCTTTTAATACCCAAATACAAGTTTCTATACATTTTTTGAAATAAAAATTCAACACCCAAGGCAGAAAAAATTTACTAAAACTCCGACTTTACAGTTACTGTGACAAGAACAAATTGATAGACCCACCATTTAGATTTTACTGCAACGTTTTCAAGGAAAAGAAAAAGGGTTTTTTTTTGTTTTTTTTTTTGTTTTTTTTGTTTTTCTTGTTTTGTAAAATGCCCAGACATTCTCGATTATTACAAATACTGGTCCACTTTTACAGTAATCAAGAAATTTTAATATATATAATATATACTAAAACCCCGTCACCAAAGAAAACAATATACACGCGGCCACTGTGGCATTTTGTATAATCTATTAAGCAAACTTTGAAAAAAAAAGACCGCTCCAATACACACACACACACACACACACACAATTTCTTCTCACCCTTGTTTGTATCCAATACTGTAAACGTATTTGTAAGACAGAGTGCACTAAATGTAACTTTAGAAAAAAGATTAGCCGGTTCCTGAATTGTTTGTTTTGTTTTTCACTCAAACAATAGCGACTTGTCACATGTGTCACTTGAGTAATAAATTCAGCAGTAACTCACCTCCACTCCATGTCTAAGCAGCGTTGTCCCCAAAAACAAAAAGGAGCTGAGGGTAATTCAGCTAACGGGTAGCCAAAGTTGTGCTGGGTTTCCTTCTTCAATGGATTGGGTCTTATGGCGTTTCCATGTCCTCTACGGTTCAACCAGAATTTTTTTTTTTTTTTTTTTATGTATTTAAAGTAAAGGTGGCTTTGTTTGTTTCTAAGGAACGTATTTTTCTTGTTTTACTTTTTAAAAAAGTCTTTTCATTTTCAAAAGAAAAGAAAAAAAAGATTTGCATGTGTCTCAAGACACTCAGGAAGGTCAGTTTCCAAGGCACTCACGTCAAATTGGATGGCAGTAGAAAGACTGTCCAATAAATTATCATCTTCTTTTGTTCTTTATAGTGCCAGTATTGTGAATGCCACGCCTACCAACACTGACACTCAGTCGCAGCCGTCCCTCACAGTCGAGCCCACCTCGGGGCCAAAGAGAAGACTAGGCCGCAATTTCTTGTTTAGAAGCCATTTCATTTAAATGCAAACAAAAGCTTTAAAGTGCCGGTCAACAGAATTCAAAGGTCTCATCTGAACAGTCCAAGGGGCAGTACCTTCCAACCTAACGGGATAGGGGTGAAAAAAAAAAAAAAAGTGGGAAGTAGCGCTGGGTACCTTCCTTCCTCTGCTGTCCCAGGAAATGGGGGCAGAAATTCACAAGACTTGTCCCCTCTCCCTAAGATGTCATCAGTGTGCATTGGATGAGCGGGCACTAACTTCCTCAAGTAACCATCAGGCCATCTGTCTGCTTGGGTACTAGCAATTATCACTTGTAGCAACACACACCTTGGGGTTTATGTGGGAGCGAGGCAAAGAGAGAGGTGGTCCAGCCAGAGGAAGCCGCCAGAACAGCACTGCTTTCTTCTTTTCTGTGCTCAGCAAGCCACTCCCATCTACCTGGAAAAGGACCCTGGCCCCATGTCATCGAGTCTAACCTACAGGGAAGAGCAAAGCCATCCGAGGGCCTACCAGCACTCCCGGCAAAGGGTGGCATCTGCCAGGGGCCCACCACCTCGGATGCGCGCCACCCATTTCCTGGGCTGCTCCCAAAACTGGCTGTTTCCGAGGTGGAGCCGAGTGGCACGGTGCCCGTCAGGATGCCCCTGTCCTCTCTCCCCCCCTAATACCACCAAGAAAAGGTTTCCTGATAAAACACGAAAGTTGAAATGAACACAGAAAAGGCCTCTCTGTTGCTCAGGACGTGGTCAGTGCTACATCTCCGTTCCAATTCTGAAAAAAAGTGCTACAACTTTGAAGATTGTTATCGCTGTACATCCACACCCCCCCCTAAAACGCATGCCATTTTTCATCTCAGGACAAAAGAAAAGAGAAGGAATTTTCAAAAGTAAACAATTGAAAGGTCATGTATGTGTCGGCTTCTTCACAAGAAATTACACATGCTGAGCTGAAAAGCAGCGCCCCCCCAAAAAAAAAAATTTATAATTTAAAACATAGGCTTCCCTTCTGCATTATAATCACCTCAGGCTACTACTGAGTTAAAAAAAAAAAAAAAAAAATGAAGGGATGGATAGACAGCCAACAGAACCGCCTAAAGGAATTTCAACAGAAAGAAGAACAATAAAAAGTACCTGCACATGCCAAAAAAAAAAAAAAAATACAAAACCCAATAAATACGGAAATTATTGCACAGTTAAAAGGCTCCCCAATGTTTACTGCCTTGATCCACCCTCGGGTTTCCATAGGACTTCGCAGACACAGGCTGGGTTGGAGGGCCGCCCCCCCCCCGGGCCCCGGGGACACGCAGGGGCACGCGGGGTGCTAAGTGGCAGTGACACGGAGGCGAGTCGGGTCCGCATTCTCTCCCTCGGCGACAGTCCCGCCGTCCAGGCGCGGGGCCCGCCGGCGGCGGCGGCGGCGCCTTAGCTGCGCTCGGCCTGCTCGATTTTGACGTCGTTAGTCAGCAAGTGCTCGCCGTGCCACTTTTTCATGTGTTTCTCCAGGGTGCTGTAGACGCTGAAGGGCATCTGGCAGATGTCGCAGCGGTACACCTCCTTGCCGATCTGCCCGTGCGTCTTCATGTGGCGCGTGAGCTTGCTGCTCTGCGCGCAGGCGTAGTTGCACAGCTCGCACTTGTAAGGCCGCTCGCCGGTGTGGCTCCGCCGGTGCACCGTGAGGTTGCTGCAGTTCTTGAACACCTTGCCGCAGTACTCGCACGTGTCGCTGCGCCGGCCCTCCTTGGAGCTGGGCCGCCCGGGGC
>NW_006921715.1:1876446-1884309 GCF_000298275.1 Orycteropus afer afer | reverse complement strand
TTCTGCTTGTCGGCCAGCAGCTCGCCGTACTGCGGCGGCAGCGCGCCCAGGCCCACGTTCTCCATGACCTTGCCGAGCGCCAGCGCCTTGTCGTCGGCCATCTTGGCGGCGCCCGCGCCCGCGCCCACGCCGCCGCCGTTCTCGCGGCTGCGGCTCAGCTCCGAGTCCATGCTGAAGCTCGAGTCCGGCCGGCTCTCGTTCTCCAGCAGCAGCTCCTCCTCCTCCTCCTCTTCCTCCTCCTCCTCCTCCTCGGGCTCGTGGCCCAGCGACGGGTCGCTCTCGTGGCGGAAGTCGCCGTCGGCCGCCTTGAGGCCCTCGGCGGCCAGCTCGCTGGTGCCGGGCTCCGGGGAGCTGGCGGCCGAGAGCCCGTCGTCGGAGCGGCCGGCCAGCGAGCCGGCCTTGTGCATGTGGGTCTTCATGTGGCGCTTGAGCTTGCTGGCCTGCGAGCAGGCGTGGTCGCACAGCTGGCACTTGTAGGGCTTCTCGCCCGTGTGGCTGCGCCGGTGCACGATGAGATTGCTCTGGAACTTGAAGGTCTTGCCGCAGAACTCGCACGACTTGCTCTTGGCGGGCTGCTGCGGCGGCGGCGTGCCGCCAGGGGGCATGGGCGGCAGCGGCGGCGTGCTCAGGAACGGGGACTTGGGGCTGGGCTGGAAGGGGTTCAGGAGCCGGTGCATAGGGTTGCCGCGGCCCGGCGACACGGGCGGCGGGGTGGCGCTGTTGCCCGCCAGCTCGCGCAGCCTCCGCGAGAAGTCCATGGCGGGCGAGTCGATGGCCATGGGGTTGAGGCGCATGACTCGGTCAAAGGCACTGGGGTGCTGGGCGACGAGCCCCATCTCCTCGGCACTGAGGCGGTGTGGGTCCAGGTGGTGGCGCGGCGGCGGGCTGAAGAGGGGCGGCGTGCCGGGCAGGCGGCCCTCGCCGAAGCCCGGGTGCTCGCGCAGCAGGGGGCCCGTCATGCGCAGCAGGTTGAAGGGGTTGCTGTCGCCCAGGAAATTCATGAGTGGCGACTGGGCCACGGCCTCGGGCCCGAGCGGCGGCGGGATGGTGAGGCGCGGCGTGAGCGAGCTGCTGGCCGGGCCCGGCTCCAGGTAGATGCGGAAGCCATGCGTGTTCTGGGCGTGTTGCAGCAGGAACCAAGCGCTGGTGAAGGGCTGCTTGCATGTTGTGCAGATGTAGCTGGAAGGCTCGTCTTTACCTGGGGAGACACACGGACAGAGAGGCACAGACAGGTGAGAACGGGGCTGGGGGGCCACTGCCGGGAGGCCCTCTGGCCGTCCTCCCTCTGGCTGGGGGACTGACGGCCTGTGGGTTCCAAGCCCAGACCGGCCACAGGGCCTCGGCAAGTGATTTCAAGTCTGTAGGCCTGGTTTCCTCCCCTAAGGAAAAGATCTTCTTGCTCCCATCATCTCGAGGCTAAGTGAGGTGGTTGCTGAGAAGGACCCACTACACATACTGAGCCCTGTAAACGTTGGGACCTTTCCCCAGAAGGGCGTCAGGGTGGCTCTCAGCCTCCAAGGCTCTCCTCGCAGGCAGCCAGGCAGCCAGGCAGCCAGGGTTTCTCAAGCACAATTAACTCTGGAGTCTGATTCTTTGCTGGGGGTGGGGTGGGGTGGGCTGTCTTAAGTACTTAAGATAGGCTTTAGCTACTAGGTGCCATTAGCAAAGCTCCCACACAATCCTGACCATCAGAAATGTCTCCAAACCCAAAGTACCCTCGACGGACAAGTCCATTTGGACTCATGGCAGCCCTTCCATGTCTCAGAGAACTGTGCCGCACGGGGTTATCGCCGGCTCTGTTCCTAGGAACATCACCAGGCCTTTCTTCCACTGCATCACTGGGTGGATTCAAACCACCCACGTTTTGGTTGATAGTTGAACGCAAGGTGTTTTTACTACCCAGGGACTGAGATCTGACAAAGGTCCCTAAACCAAAAATCCACTGCGGTCAAGTTGATTCCAACTCACAGCGACCCTAGAGGACCAAAGAGAATTTCCCTTGAGGAGCAAAACCACCTTTGGTGAGAAGCACTGATTTCAACCCTACTTGATTCAAGAGGGTTCTACAAAACCACAGAGAACGGAATTGCCTTGCAAACTTTTTATTTTATTATTTAATGAGAAGTGGCTGTGATAAAGTGGGATTTCAGCTATCAGATAATCTAGTGTTTTGGAGAACAAGAGCCCATGAAAGAAACACTGTAAAACTTCCACACACTGAGTAAGAAAAGAACGCTGACGTGTATTGAAGACCACTGGGTGACAGCTGCTCTGCGTGTCCTCACCCACCAGGCAGAATTTCACTTCCATCGACCCCAGGGATGCTAAAGGAACACTCGTGTGAAGGGGTGGGGTATTCTGAAGGCTTTGCCAACACCCTCACTCACTGTAAAAGTCTCCCAAAATGTGACAGGGTGCTGTCTTCTTGGAAACTGGCTCTGGTGACGTCTCCAGCAGATCACATTAGACACTGAGCCAGGATGTCACGGCCTGTGTCCATCGTTGGGGCAGTTACGTACTGGAAGCTGGACATCTATCCAGAACCTGTCTGCTGGCCGCCCTCCTCCCCCCGCAGGTGAAGCCTCCTGCTCGTCCCAGTGTGAACCAGTCACGACGCTTCCCCGACAAAGATGGGGTGGACAGGCCCTGCCTTCTCACATCACAGGCGCTAGTCAGGAAAGGAGACAAGAAAGGAAGCCACGCTCCTGGAAACTCTTTTGTTTTTACAAACTTCACTGTCCCTGGAAGATGTTAACCTTGATAAAGTACAGTAGCCGCAAACTCCGTGGTGAAGTTAACTAAGCAAAAAATAAAATAAAATCTCCATACTCAGTATCAATAAGGTGAAGTGGGGGGCAGAGGGCTGAGGAGCAGGAAAACTCCCCCATCCAGTGTCTCTGCCAACAGGACTTCTGGGTTCCCGGGCCCAGAGTGCTTGTGTTTCCCACTCAGGAATACAATTATGAGTGGAATTATGGAGGCCGAACACGTAGGTGTCCACAGGCACAGAAACCGTCATGTGGAACCATCTTTAAAATCTAATCAACTTGGACCTAATGCCCTCAAGTCCATCCAAGGGCTTAAGTCTTGACTGTGGGCCCCTGTCCCTGTCAGAAAACTCAGACAACTTCTGAGGGGTCGACACCTCCTGGAACAGCATCACGGAAGGCTTTGTGCTGGCCAAGGGGCCGGGTGGAGCTGCCCCTCAGTCCCAGAACCAACCAGGCCAGACCAGCTGACACTGAGCACCAAGACATGCGAATGAGTTTAGCAGTATTCGGAGACCGTTTCACATTCATCTCCTGTTTTGTGCACAAGCGTCTGGTGTCAGGGAGCCAGAAATGAAAAGCGAGTTTTGAAGTTAGGCCTCACTTCACTTTTTAGCATCTCGAGAACTTCTGAGGCTGCTGTCTGTCTCCAGGGTGCCGGGTAATTTCAGTCTCCCACTCTGGCTGGGTAATTCAGTTCCCCACACTTGAGGCCCTGAGGAGAAGCCACCCCACCTGGAAAACGGCATGGAGGCCTTCCCGAGGCCCTGGGCAGCCATGATGGTCACGGACTGTGGGACCCGTAAGCTGCACCGTCACCCTGTCCTTCCCTCCCACGTGTCACTCAGGGAACATGAACAGCGCCTGGCTTTGCTGGAGGCAGACTGAGGGTGTCCCATCTCCTGTCCTTGGCTAATGTATTTGGGGAACTGAACATTTTTCCTCAGCCAGCCTCACACGAGAGCTGGCCAGAAGCTATTTTGGACTCTTTCTCAGCTCCTTTTTTTGGAGCAAGGCAGAACAAATAGGCAATGAGAAGAAGAGAAATAAAAAGTCCCTTTCTGACAAGAGGCTAATAACACAATGAAGTGCCACGTCATACAAGGTCACAGATCTTCAAATTAAAGAGCGTTTCGGCCCCGTCACCTTGCTTCAGCCACTCTAGTTGATGGATGTGTGGCACGCGGCTGCCCTGAGTCGTCATGTTTTCAGTTGGGCCCCCTCCCCACCCCCAGTCCCTTTCGAATCAGCTTCGTTTTCTTGGGTGTCTCCAAAGCACTTCCTGTTTCTTGTGCCGACTGCCACACAGTTTCTAGAAAGTTCTGTCGCTGCTGAGGAATGTGGCTGTGAGAAGAAAGAGCAGACTGGGCGTGAAGACTGCTCCACAGATGAAATGGCCGATTGAAAAAAATAAGCTCAAAATGGCAGCTGCCGGGAGCGTGTGGCTACATGTTCTGAAGAGCTCAGATGTTTCCACTTCTTGTGTTAGAAAAAAACTGGTCCCTCTAAAACCCTGAGCCGTGCGGGGAGGAGGTCTCCTGTCCACAGTTTCCCGCAAGTGGGTCCCAGGGCCGTGGGGGCCGACCAGGGTGAGCTTGCTTTTCTGTGGCCTGAACGGCTTTGGTTCCGAGGCCTGGCTCAGCGGAATGGCAGGAGTCACCGCAGGCCACCGCCTTCCCAGGATCTGACACCTTCGGATTTTCAAAACGTCTCGGGCCCTCACAGGCCTTCCCCAGACAACTCCCTTTCCAGCAGCCCTCCCTTTTCTTTTTTTTAATAAAATGTTCATTTCCATATTATCACTTCATGGTTCTCTCTTGCCTGGAAGCCGCCCTGAGCACTAGAGCACCTCACTTTTAAGAACTGAACAATGTCAGGAAGTCTTTGAAGAGCCACTCGGCACATTTTTCTATTCTAAAACTCGCTAAATATTTTAAACATACGACAGGGCGTCACAGAGGACTCGATTCTAAAGGCAGCGGAAGGCCCTCAGTGAGAGGGCCACGTCTGACTCCGGGCCGGCCACGCTCCTTGCCGGGACCAGATGGTGGTCCCCGACACCCCCTCCTGGAACTCGGGGCCTCTCGGAGGGGAGCTGGCACCCGGGCAGGGTCTGCCGGGTTGTTCTGAGTGACCTGCCCGACGACATCAAAGCTGGCCTACAGACCTGGAAACGTCAGTTGCATTTCGCTCGCTAAATCGCACCGAGCCACAGAGCCCGGGCCCGTGTCTTCCCTGTGCGCTAGCCTGCTGCCTCCCCGTTTTTAGTATGAGCTGGTAGAGACCTGAGCTGGCTCTGCTCTGTGGGCCCCAAAGAGAGTCCCAGGGAGTCTGTCAGACGTGAAACCTGGGCCATCACGGACAGCCCGCAAACACACCACAAGTTCAAATCCCCACCTCGACGTTCCGGTGGCACGGGGCCCATCAGGTTGCTTTGGCAGAACGGAAACCATACGCCTGCCTCACGGGACGGCTGGCAGGGTGGGAGGAAACCACGGGTGTCTGAACAAAAAACCCCAAACCAAACCCCCTGCCTCGATTCCGACTTGCGTTCCCGAACTGAACTCCTGTGGGGTTTTCTTGGCTGTAAGTTGCACGTATTGTTAAGCACTGGACGACTGACGACCGAAAGGTTGGCAGTTCAAACCCACCCAGTGGTGCCTCAGAATAAGGCCTGACAATGTGCTTCCAAAAGGTCACATCCCCGAAAAGCCTGCTGAGCACCGTTCTACTCAGTACCATTGGGTTGCCATGAGTTGCCACTGACTCCGAGGCAACTAGCAGCCACAGTTTTTGGGGAAGAGACCGCCAGGCCTTTTGTCCGCAGCACCACTGCGTAGGCTTGATTCACCGACCTTTAGGCTAGTCATCAAGAGCAAACACTGCACCCCCAGGGGCCTTCTGTACGTGCACGGTTTCACACACACGCCTTATGAAGCGTACAGCGCTCCCCACATGTTACCGTCGGGTTTTGCAGGGCAGTGGAGGCTTCAGGGATGCCTTTCAAGGTTAACACTGGGAATAAAACCCTGGAGGGATTTGAATGCAGCCTGCCTAGCGCATCGGAGGTTCTAGGGAAGTAGAAGCTTACAAACGTTAAAGAAACATGATTTTTTATGGCGACTCAGGAACCCATGTGCAACTGGACTCCAGCAATGAGATGCTCCTCTCCCTCCGCCATGTGGTGGGTTTTGTTGTTGTTGTTCTTTTTTTTTCTTTTTGCTTTAACAGGCATTTAAATAATTGTTCCTCCTTATTATGCCAGCTTCTCTAAAACCAGTACAGGCATTGGGGGCATTCAGTACAACCCTTTAACTGAACTGTTAAATTAGAAGGCCGTGTCTGGGAGCACTGGTTTAACGAGTCTCCGCCTAAGGCCAAGTGACACCAAACGGGGGCCTTCCCAGGGGCGAGGTTGGTGGGTTGCTGCTGCGTGGGGCGGAGCGGCAGCAGCCTCCACCTCAGCCAAGCACTGGCCTGAGGGCCTGCGGTGCTGTCCTGCACACACGAGGCCACAGCAACAGTCCTCACTGGGCCTCCACCAGACCCGCTACAGTTAGCAGACTGCTTCACAGTCGCCCGTCCTTTGCACGGCCATCTGTCCTCATCCTTACTCCGCACTCCTAGGGGGAGGCCAGGCAAGGGCTGTGTCCCCGTGGATAGACACCAAGACCGAGGCTCCAGGAGCCACATCACACAGGCAGAGGGCTGAGGCCACACTCCCCAGGGACATCCCGACTCTGAGCCCAGGCTCCTGCATGCCCCCAGTGCCTTCTGGGCATCAGAACCCTTGACCCTGTGGCAGCCCCACCCCTCCTAGATTGCAGGGTAACCATCATCCACACTTATTCAATCTGTATGCTGAGCAAATAATCCGAGAAGCTGGACTGTATGAGGAAGAACGCGGCATTGGGGTTGGAGGAAGGCTCATTAACAGCGTGTGACACTCAGAGGACACAGCCTTGCTTCTGAAAGTGAGAGGGCTTGAAGCACTTACTACACCTCATCATGAAAGTCCTCACAACTGGACCAGTAAAGAGCATCACAGTAAATGGAGGAAAGACTCAAGGTGTCAGGGATCTCCTTTCACTTGAATCCATAATCAATGCCCATGGAAGCAGCAGTCAAGAAACCAGGGTATGGCACTGGGAAATGTGCTGCCAAAGACAGTGTTAAAGAGCCAAGATGTCAGTTGGGAGACTAAGGTGCGCCTGACCCAAACCATGTTATTTTCATCGCCTCATGTGCATGTGAAAGCATAAGGAAGAGGGAAGAAGAGTCGATGCTTCTGAGCTGTGGCACTGGCGAGGAATGCTGGAAGTAGCAGGGGCTGCCAGGTCTGTCTGGAGAAGTGCAGCCGAATGCTTCTTGGAAGCGAGAATGGCCAGACTTCGTCTCACCTACTTTGGTCCGCTGTCAGAAGAGACCATTCCCTGGAGAAGGATGCCATGCTCGGTAAAGTGGCGGGTCAGGGAAAAAGGAGAGGACCTTTCAGATGGACTGACACAGTGCTCAGACACGGCAAACCTGTGAGGCTGGCGCTGGACTGGGCAGCGTTGTGTTCTGTTGTACACAGGGTCACTCCGAGGCAGAGCCGACCCAACGGCACCCAACGCCGTCCAAGGACAGTGCTTGTCTCGCTAGCCGACCACTCACTCCTCCAGAATCTAAGCTGCTAAGATTGCTGTTGGCACATTCCAAACTGATCACAGTCACTCTCACTCGACCCTGAAGGCTGGCAGTTGGAACCCAGTGAGCAGTGCTGTGGAAGAAAGGCCTGGCAATCTGCCTCCATAAGGAACACAGCCTGAGAACTCCCTGTGGAGCTGCTCTGCAGGTAGCACGTGGACCTGCCTTGAGTTGGAGTTGACTCGACGGCAATGGCAGGGCCTTTCAACGACCCCTAATATTTACACCCGTTACTAGTTTAAAAACTCTGGCCTCTTCCAGGGCCTCAGAAGGAAATTATTAATTGCCCACTTTAGGGGTCTTTATGGAGTGCCTGGGAGCTCTGGTGTCATATTGCCTGAGACATCTGATTGCTAACCAGAAAGCTGGCGGTTCAAACCCATCAGCCACTCCTCGGAAAGAAGAT
>NW_006921715.1:1866114-1875911 GCF_000298275.1 Orycteropus afer afer | reverse complement strand
GAGGGCAGGCAGGACCTCACGCCTGGCTCCCAGCTCCCGCACGACATGGGGAGAGTCGCCACAGCCCTTGTACAGATGAAGAACTGAGGGTGGGAGGGGATCGGATCTGCCCAAGGCCACACAGCGAGCAAGACGCAGAGCCCACACGCTGGAGCGGGAGGCTGTGCCGAGGACCTCCTGGTCAAAAGAGAAATGTGGACAGACCCAGGGGCCGGCAGCCGAGGGCCCAGCGGGGGCGGGGGAGCTGTGCTTGCCTCAGTAGTCTGCCTTTCAGGACAGCCCAGGTGCTAAGCATGATGCTGGTGTGTTGCTTTTGGCCAGCGCTGCAGAACCACGGTGAGAGACTGCCGATTATCTCACCAAGAAGAATAGGTGCGGTCTGCTGAGGAGAGAAAGCTCTTTCAAAGCCCGTGGTCCACAGAGGGGCGAGGGTGGTAGCTGCAGTAGTAAGGATAATAAATGGTCTCACTGGGATAACGTGCTGAGCCAGCCTCTCGATGATGCTATGCCCTCTACGCCCCTGCCCGTGGCAGACATCACTAATCTATCCCTGCACACTCCCTCCACGCCTTGGGATCTTCCTTAACCCTGGATTCTAGATAGCTCTTAGCAGGTGGAGCGTGGCTTTGAGCGGAACCGCTTCCACTCCTGGGTTCTGATGCACTGAGCCCAGCCGATGGGGGCTTAGAAGGGGCAGAGCTGAGTAAACTGGGTGCCACTGTGGGTCTTGCTAAGAAAACGACCGCACCCAGTCCATTCCTTCACTGGAGAGTAGGACACCTGGGCCACTCTAGCCACCAGGTACTCGGCTGGTAGCTGGGAATACAGATTACTCTCCAGGATGGACAGGGAACACCATAAACCCAGTCGATTGCTCAATACTCACTGCTCTCAAGTTGATTCTGACTCACAGCACCCCTAGAGGAAAGAAGAGAACTGCTCTATAGTTTTCCCAAGGCTGTAAATCTTTATGGAGGCAGACTGCCACACCTTTCTCCTTCTGAGCGGCTGGTGGCTTCCAACCACCAACCTTTCAATTAGCATTTAAGCATTTAACCACTGCACCACCAAGGCTCCTTTCCCGCTCGATCAGTTAACAAAAATTGTGAGTGCTCCCAGGGAAAAGCTCAGGAGGCGGGGAGAAAGAAACCAAGGGCTTGACTGGATTTGGAGGCAGAGTCCGGTGTGGGGCTGACCCCTTCCTGCCTCACCTCACCAGAACTCAGTGACCATTCACAGGGAAACTACAAGGCCCAGGGGACGTAAGGAAGCTGCTCACGGCCACATGACTGACCTTGGCTTGTTTGCTTAGAATTCTCTCTTGGCTGGGCTCCAGGCTCCCAGAGGACAGGCTCATGCTGGCCTCACTCTCTGCTCTGACCTCACCCCAAGCACAGTGACCAGCTCTGGCTGTGTGTCAGCACTGTCGGGGACATAGTTTGAGGTGGCCAGCAGGCCATGAGACTTGGTGCCACCATGGGCCTGCATGCCGTCTAAAGTCACTTGGGAGCCAGGCACTCTCCCACGTCCCGGACTTAGCCAGCTTTGGGCTCCTCACATGCAGAGTGAAGCCGGCCCTTCCCTTTTCCAAGCTGCAGTCAGGGTGCGTAAAGTGCCACATGGCAGGTACTGGGGACCCAGGCAATGTCACGTCCCACCTGACTGTCTGCTTTGCTAGGGCCAGGCTCGCTGAGGTCACCACCAGACGAGACCACAGCACCTGCTCAGGTGTGTGTGAACCTGTGGAACTCCGCCGTGCCTGCCCCGCCCTGCACCCACCACCTCCGCAGTGGGCTGGGCTCAGAAGCTCAACAAGCAGCCTCTCATCCCGCTGCTGGCAGAGCCCCCAGCCCCTCCCATATGGCTCAGGGGCCGTATTCCAGCCCCATGGCGTGCCAGGATCCCAGGTGACTCAGAGGGGACCCAGGACACTACCCCATCCCCTCTACCCACAAGGGAGCAAGTGAGCGATCTCCCCAGGTCCCAGGTGGACAAGGCCCCTGCTGCCCGGTATCAAACACCAGGCTCGGCCTGCGGGAGCTGGCACTCACTCCCCTGCACACATGGGCATGCTGGCCACCTGCCCTCTGGGTCACCTCTCCCTGCTCTCTGCCTGGGACGCCTGCCTTACTCCCTACGTGTAACACGTCTCTGTAGAGCCAGCCCCCAGATAAGCCCTGTCTGAACCCCCATGTTACGTTCTCCTCCATACAGTCCAGCTTGCCGAGGGGCCTGACCTCAGCCTTCACCCTTTCAGTCGCCGCCTATGCGTGTGAAAACTGCACAGTGAGTAAGGAAGACAGGAAGAATGGACATTTTGAATTGTGGTGTGACCAAGAATATGAAATATGCTGCGGGCAGCCACAGAAGGAACAGATGTGTCCTGGAAGAAGTACAACCAGAATGCTCCTTACAAGGGAGCGTGGCGCGACTTTGTCTCCTGACTTTGGACAGGTTATTAGGAGGGACCAGTCCCTGGAGAAGGGCATCATGGTTGCTGAAGTAGGTCACCGAAGAAGGGGAAGACCCTCACCAAGATGGACTGACACGGCGGCTGCGACAGTGGGCTCCGGCACAGCAAGGACTGTGAGGGTGCAGCAAGGTGCAGGGTCGGGCAGGGTTCCGTTCTGTTGCACGTGGGGTCGCCGTGTAAGCAGCCCGACGGCCATCTTCCCACAGAGTCCCTGGAAACAGTTAATTTGTTTGGCTGCTAACCGAGATGGGAGGTGTCAGTCCACCCAGACACACTTTGTAAGAAAGACCTGCCCCTGAGAACCCTGTGACCACGGGTCTCGTGTGACACACGCACTGTCATGGGAGTCAGTCATCGCGACGGGAACTGGTTGGTTTTTTTTGTTCAGTTGGCTGTATGCACAGAGCATCACACTCATTCCTCCTTGACAGGGCTCACCCTCCCACATTATCACAGGGGTCACCATCCCACATGACCACCAGAAGCCCTTGGCCGTGGTGGGTTCAACTTGGGTTCAACCAGCACGTGCCAATTGTGAGCTTCTGCTTTCTCAGTGGAAGCTCACAGCCACTTTGGAAAGCAGGATTTATTCATCTAAATTTTACAGAAAAAGGAAACCAGCAAAGTTAGTGAGTGGCCCAAGTCACACAGCGATTAAGTCACAGGGCCGGTGTTCAAACTCCTATCTGCCAGCCCCCAGTGCCTGTGCTCTGTACACACGCACACGCACACGCACAGGCAAACTGCCCTCCTGACCCTGAGGAGGCGCCTAAGCCAGCAAACTCAGTGTGCCGGCCAGCGGAGGGTGGCTGGTGGCCAACCAGGGCAGCACATGGCAGGCACACCTCGGCCAAGAACAAAGAGGGCTTTCCTGGTGAGAAAGCCTGACTCGGCTTCAGTGCCTTTCATGACAGTCACCTTACCGTGAAAGTGTCCATGTGGCAAAAGTAAGCACCATGGCTTCATCTGCCAGGAGAAAATGCCCAACCATGGCCTCAGAGGAAACCCTGTTGGACACCTGCACAGGAATGCAAGTGAGTCCCACCTGGAGCAAGAGGCGTTCCTAGGAAGTTACTGACAGTGAAATCGAATCTTGTCCCTAGGACTCTAGGGATAGGCCTTCTTTCTCCATCCATCTACTCATCCCCTAGCACCCACCCATCCACCCAAACATCCATCCACCCATCCATCTATCCATCCACTCATCCATCCATCCATCCCTCCAGCCCCCACCATCCCCCCACCCATACATACATACACAGATCCACCATCCGTCAACCCACTACCACTCACCCATCCCCCATCCCCACCCTCACCCACCCCTCCCCCCACCTACCCATCCATCCATCCATCCATTTGCTGGGTACTGGATACTAGCACAGCAGGGACTACAGACCCCACCATCTGTGACCCCTCCTCATAAGGTGGCCCGGTGGGAGAGAAGGGAGTTGGGGATGGGCATGGGTTAAGCCCTGGATGCAAAGAACTCTAAGACAGGACTGAACCTACAGAGAACCTCCAGGAGCCTGGGGCGGAGGCAGGTGGGACAAAGTGACCACAGAGCAGCAGACACACCCGGACCAAGGCAAGGCCTGCACGGCACAGTGTGCAGTCAGCAAACTCGGAGCGCGGGGCAGCCTGGCCCGTGGAGACAAGCGCTCCAGGCTATGGCTGCGTGAGGCAGGGAAGGAAAATCAGGCAGTGCTGTCAGAAAGGTTGGCGAGCAGGTCTGCAAGACATGTCTCCGTCCACCATGGACCCTGCAGGCAGGACCGCCCTCCCTCACCGTCCAAGCCCAGGGCTGAACAAATCTTCAGAAGATGCATTCCTTCCCATCTCCTTAGAAGGCCAGGGAGCACCAGACAGCCTGCCCCACTGCACCTGGCACTACACCGCTGCGGCAAAAGGCAACGGTGCCTTCCAACACCAGCGATTCACTTCCCCTCCCTGCTCCCTTTCTCCAGGTCTACACATGCAGGAGGCCTCTGCTCAGCGCCAAGCCCTGTCCTCATGGGGCTGCAGCCCTGCTCATGGACGCCTAGTGAGGGCCGGAGCTGCACTGACCCAGAGAAGGGAGAGTCTGGTGGCCTGGGAGCATCAGGGAAGACTTCTCAGAGCAGGTGGAGACCTGGGAGCTGGGCTTGGGAGACAGAAGAAGAGTTTGCTGAAGCGAAGGCCAAGCCGGGGTATGCCTGGCAGAGGAGACTGCACTCACAAAGGCAGGAATGGGGGTCCCTGGGTCATGAGACTGAAATGCCAGGCCGCAGGCAGCCCTGCAAATGCGCTCAGAGACTTAGCTGTAGACCAGATCCCAGTGCTGTCCGTTGCTTCACAGTGAAGCTTTTCATGTTGAAAGGAGGAAAAACTTGAAGTCCGTGCTTGACGCTGACTCAGTCACAAAGTATAACAAAATCTCAGGACAACGAAAGGATGTCAGTGATGCCCTCGGAGCCTTGTTCCCGCCTAGACCCACCCTTCCCACAAAGCCAGGGAGGTCAGGATCACTGAGGGAACTTAAAATCCAAACTAGGAGGCTCCCTAACCTTAAGGGCTTTTAATCACCCTCAGTTACCCCAGCACGCCTCTGACACCATCCGCTTGCAAGCCACCTTCAGGAACAGGGTGGTCCAGGTTCAAGGTGGGACAGAGATGTGGGAAGACTGCACTCTGGGTGCAGACACCATGCACCCCAGATTTCCCAAACAGTCCTGATGGCATCTGCTCAGTTGTGTAGTCAGACCGGGCGTGTGGTGTCAGGCTTGGGAGTGCCCGCCACAGCGCAGAACCCAGCGAGATGGCTGCATGCGGGACAGTCGCTAGTTAGGGGCTGCAGCCGCCGCAGGCATCCACGCAGTGGTTTTTACACGGCAACTCCCTGCAGCATCCCGAGGAAGGACGGCACTTCTCAAGGTCGTCTCCGTGCGCTCGCTCTTTGCATCTGGCGTACATCACTGGGAATCCTGTCAGTCTTCCCTGCAGCAGGCGACATGCGGTCAGACACCGGAAACCTGCTTGCTGTTGACTTCCCTGGGCAGGTCCCATTTCCAGGGAGGTTTATAGCTGATGGGTGAGCTTCTGTTCATGGTTTCGTGGTACCCCCCCAATATGAAGCTGTCTGAGAGGGTTCCAGTGCACTCTCTGGGGACAGGCATTCAGTGTCTGGAGACAGGCATTCAGTGTCTGGGGACAGGCATTCAGTGGAGAACGTGAAGGGGAAGGGCAGAGAAACCACTTCTGTCATTGGCGGCAAAACAGGAGTGATGCTCGGATGTTGTGTGTGCACACATGTATGTGAATGTGCATGTGAGTATGCACGTGTGAGAGTGGGAGATGGCGTGTCTGCACGCAAGTACGTGAGGGTGCACATGTGACGGTGGGAGACGGTGTGTCTGCATGTGTATGCACAAATGCACGTGAGTGTGCATGTGTGACAATGGGAGACAGTGTGTGTCTCCATGTGTGTGCATGCACACAAGTGTGCACAAACTCACATGTGAGTGTGTGTGAGATGGTATGTGTCTGCACATGCACTCGTGTGCATGCATGACAGTAAGACGACGTGTGAATGTGCACTGAGTGGGAGACAGTGTGTCTGCATGAGTATGCATGCACGTGAGTGTGTATATGTGAAAGCGGGAGACTGTGTCTGCATGTGAGTCCATACAAGTGTGCATGCGTGACAGTGTGTCTGCATGTGTGAGTGTGCACTGTGTGACAGTGCATGTGTGCGCACACACATGACTGTGAGGCTGTCTGCATGTGAGTACACACATGAATACATGTGTGAGACTGAGTGTCTACATGTGTGTGAGTGTACCTGAGTATTGTGTGCATGTGTGTGAGCTGTGTATGTGTGTGTCTTTGAGTGTATGCACGAATGTGACTTGTGAATGTATATGTGCATGACTACTGTGCACACATGAGCTCTGCATGGTGAATGTGTCAGTGTGTGTGCATGGCAGTACGTGCACATGCATGCACACTCCACACGTGTGAGCTGTAGATGTGTGAATGTGTCGGTGTGTGTGCATATGCCTGTACGTGCACATGTGTGCACACCTCACGCACGTGTGAGCTGTGCATGTGAATGTGTTGGTGTGTGTACATGCCAGTATGTGCACGTGTGCACACCCCACGCACATGTGAGCTGTGTGTGTGAGCGTGTCAGTGTGTGTACGTGTCAGTATGTGCGCATGTGTACGCGCCCCGCGCACATGTGAGCTGTGTATGTGTGAACATGGCAGTGTGTGTGCACGTGCCAGTACGTGCACACCCAAACAACCCACACACACCATCAGTGTACACCTTTCCCCAAGCAGGAGGGGCACAGGAAGTGTGCCCATATCCACAGCTTCCTTCAGGCACCCCACCCATCCTCCCCTTAAATCCACAGAACTCTCCACGTTCCACCCCAGAAGTGTTTGCGGGGCAGTAAATCTCGTTTTAGTGGCGCGCGCGTTTAGCTCCGCGGAGATAATTGACGTTATGAAGAGCTTCGATGCTGAGCTGTATAGGTTAGCCAATGCAGAGGGGACTCGTTACCCGCACACTACAAACAAGTAGTAATATATGTATATTGTTCGGAGTGGGTAACAGCAAAAGTGCTCCGGTCCGCGGGGATTGATAAAGCGCGAGGCAACAGCAGACGTGTACTTGTAAATTTGTCTCATTTGTCTCTGAAGTTAAAGGTTATTCCCTTGTTCTGAATTTGTGATAAAAACATGCTGGCCCAAGGTTTGCGGAGAATGTTTGAATATTTAAATCGTGTCTAATGATAGGCAATTACAGGGTGAACACTGGACCTTGGGAGTGCGGAGCGCCGGCTGCGAGGCCCAGTGCCGTCCCGCCCACGGGGCGCATTCATCCTTAGTGCCTTTTGCCAGCACTCCCCCTGCCCAGACCCTGGAGGCGTGCACACACCCACCGCTGCTCGCAGGGGACCAGCCCGGCCTCAGCGGTCTGCGTGGCTGGGTGGGTTTCTTCTTGCTTTTTTCTTTCCTAGTTTTTCTCTCTCTCCCTCCTTTGTTTTTGTTGTTCTCTTCTTCAGTTTGTTTTGTTTTTTCCCCCTTAAATATGCACAGTACACCTCTCAGACCCAGGGCAGGGGCGTCGGCCTCCAGCAGCCACCACTCACGAGACACATTCTCCTCCAGCCAGGCAGCACGCCTTCCTTTAGGCAGACAAGGCGGGGTACCCGTGCGCAGGGGCCTGCGAGGCCAGGCCTGTCTCCCCACCATGCGCTGGGAGGCGAGCAGGAGTGGGGGGCCGTGGGGCGGGCCTGCAGAGGACTGGATGAATTTCCTCTGCCCCCAAACAGGGCGCCCCTCTCCCCGGAACTGTCAGAGGTGAGCAGGGGTGCGGTGGGCCAGCCGTGCGCCTGGAGTGCAGGGCAGCTCCTGCCCTGGAGACGAGGTGCGCCCGCCCGCCTGCCCGTCTGCTCAGGTTAACCAACTGCAGTGTGTGTCAGAGTAACTCCAGCCAGCTTGTCACCAAGCACAAAAGTCATCAGCGACTGAATGTTCTTTTCTGCACCACAATTAAGACGAATCAATACGACGTGCCACAAATGGTATTTTACTCTCAATAAGGACTGGAGCTGAGTTTATTCGGAATATTTTAGCGCTTCCCCGGGGGATTTGGGGCCGACACAGATGGCAAATAAAGCACTCAGCCCGAGGCTACAGCACATTATGGTAATTCTAATGTCAGATGTACTTTAATATACAGCTCTATTTAATCACCCCATTATTTCACATTTCCATGTGAAAAACCCGCGGCACTTGTGCGCGCTTCGCCCCTGCGCTGGTGCCAGCTTCCTCCGCGCTGCCGGCAGCCCGGGGACATGGTCAGCCTCGCCAGGCACACTCCCAGCGCCGGCGTTTCCGGCCCGGATGCGCACGCGGCGTGTCACCCGCATAAGCAGAGAACGGGAAAACTGGGAGACGCTCCAAACAGCACGGGGGGCGGGGGCTTACAGAGAAAAGAAGCCCAGCGTCCCCACTCCTCACCCACGTGTGCACACACGTGGACACACGCAAGGGGCACAGATGGGCGGGAGAAACAAATGCGCATGAGCTGTCACATGATGCTCACAAGCCCCCCCCCCCATTGTGCGTTGCAGCTGGGTGGTCCAGGGCACTGGGCTGACTGACTGAGGTGCAGTTCCCACTGGTGACCTACAGAGGCTGCTGTGGCACCACCCACCCACCCCACGTGGGCAGGGTGATGGCTGCCTGACGCCAGGGGCAGGAGGGGAGGTGGGCTGGGCAGTGGCAGCCGGGCTGGGACAAAGGCTGGTGGAGCGCCAGGGGGCTGATGGGGAGGCTGGGGGTGCCGCCGGACTGTGCACCCGGGAGCGGGCAGGCCCTCAGGACAGGGCTGTGGGCTTTGCAGTGCAGAGCAGAAGCCGAGGTGCCCAGGCCCACGGGAGGTGGAGCCCAGTGGATTCCAGACAGTGCCGCCTAAGGCTGCCTCGCTGGCCAGCTTTGGGGTACAGGTGGGCAGTGGGAAAGCACTCCCACTGTTCAAGGCCTTGGTCTGTTTTGTTCCAGTGGTTCTGAGCCCTACACGCCATCCTCACAGTCTTTGGGACTTTGGCCCCTTAGAGTGGGTGCCAGTTGGAAAAGCAGGTTGACCAGTGGTTCCCAACGGAGGGCTGTGTGGCCCCTCTAGGGGACACGTGGCAACGTCTTGAGACACTTCTGATTGTCATAGCTGGGGGGTGCTACTGGCATCTAGTGGAGACAGGCAGGGACACTGCTAAGCCTCGTCCCATACACAGGACGCCCCTGTGACAAAGATCTGCTGGCCCCAGGTGCCTACAGGGCCACGGCCGACAAACCCCGGGCTCGGCCTTTCACTCACATACTGGCCTCCTTGTAGCACCGTGGCTGAATCTGGCTGGGGCTGAGGAGGAGAAAAGCAGACAGAGCAGGCCGAGGGACACAAGGAAAAGAGAGCAGACGCCACTCGTTTACTTCTGGCAGTAGACGGACTGGTGGGACTCCGGTCAACCCGTCCGCACAGAAACCACTTGAATTCCAGGGTTGCCTGGGGCACTGACTCCTGGTTCCTGGAGTTCGCCTGTAAGGGGGTCTGCCAGCCGGGCCTCAGAGGGAGCAGCCTGTGAAACGTGCCCACACACCCTCCCCGCAGCCTGCCACCAGAATGCCCGTGGGAGGAACACGTCCAGCCCCAGCCCCCGCTGGCCGGCCACCGAGGCAGGGCTGGCCCAGCTGCCCCTGCCACGCAGCTGTCTGAGATACAAACCCAAACACACTTCCTGGAGTCAGAGAGAAAAACACGATTTCTGTGGCCGCACACC
>NW_006921715.1:1785524-1865842 GCF_000298275.1 Orycteropus afer afer | reverse complement strand
TTTTCCTCTCTGCGAAGTGAGCCGGCCCCACCGGACAGAACGCGCGTGTTTTGCTTGGCGCCTGCTCACAGCGCTGTGTTGGCAGCGTTTCCTTGGAGCGCACAGAACCTGGCCTCCACACACAGTAGCACTTTCATGTGCTGCGCCCCAGCCACGCTTCCCTAATAACAGCCTGGGAACTGCAAAAGCCCTGTGAGCCCAGCCCTTTAAACGGGGAGCAGAGCCCAATGGGGAAGGGGGCGCCTCAGTAGCTGGGGCTGGGGCTGGAGCTTTCAGTAAGAAAAAAAAAAAGGTGGCCCTTGGGGAAGGGCCCAACAGAAGAGGAGGAAGCAAGCAGCTTCTCAGCCCAGCACAGGCGCACACATGGAGGGCCGCCTGGGCTGACTCCTGCCTGACAGGTTCCAGGTGTGCCCAGACCTGTGGCAGCTTGGCTGTGAAGTTCCCAGCTACTTTGGAACCCAGTGAGGTTGGTTCTTGGCACCTGACGGGTGTGATTCGCGTTTCCCGGCCTTGGAAAGAACTCAGTCCGGCTGTGCTTCCTTTACCCATGAGAAGGATCATGCCTGTACTGACCATGGTGAGAAAATCCAAAGTAGTGCAGGTAAGGGCCTCCCACCGGGCTGGCACTCAGCAGAGGCAGCTATTTAATGGCAAGACTGAATGAGGGAATGAATGAATGCATGCAGGGTGGCCCTAGGAGGGAGCCAAGGAGACAAGAACCACTCCCGGCCCTCCTCTCTCCATCACTGGTAAGTAGTGGCGGGCCACCATCCCCAACGGGCCTGTGTGTGCTGGGGACAGAGGAGGCATCGCTCAAAAGGGGGACTTCCAGGTACAGTTTCCCCCTTCCCCACAGGAAGCAAAGCCGTTATTTTGGCCTCTTAGAACTGGCTCGTCACCACTGTCTCTGCTTCACACGTTTCTCTTTCTTTCTCTCTGTGTTGTTTACAAAGGTTTCATTATGTTTTCAACTAATCAGAAAGGCCCCGCTAATACACAATTAACATGTGATTATAAAAAAAAATTAAAATAGCTTCCAGAAGAAGGAAATGTAATTAAGTAGCGAATGCTTTTCACTAAGTGCTCGCTTTAACCCATTGTCAGACACAGTGTAGGCTCGTCCACGATGCCTGGAACATATGCCAAGGGCAGAATGTTAAAAGCAAGTTAAAAAAAAAAGAAAAAGAAAAAGGACATGATTTTCTGGAGGAATAATAACCATCAACTTGGCACAGTGTCCTGGAGACCGCAGGCTCTGGCTGCAGAGGAGAGACCTCCCCCCAGTCCTCTTACCAGTCCCTTCGCTAAAAATGCTGCCCTTCCAAAAAAAAAGTGAACGAATGTTTCAACCCAAATCTCAGATAATAAAAAAGAGGGGGAAACAGAGTGAAGAAACAATAGTCTCTCTCTCTCTCTCTCTCTCTCTCTCTCTCTCTCTCTCTCTCTCACACACACACACACACACACACACACGCTGCACTGAAGTTCTAGACCAAAAATGGGCTGGACGCCACTTTTTGATCACATCTGTAATAATCTGGTATCATACCATTTCTGGCCAAATTTTAGGAAGGATCTGTCATGAAAACCCCAAGTTCAAAGTAGATCTGTAACCTTACACTCAAGAAGTAAGATGGTAAATGAGAAGAATTTGGGTTTTTGTTGGCTGTTTTTTTTCCTTTCTTGCAGCCACCCTAGGGTAGTTAAGTTTGTGTCAAATTGGCTGGGCCTGGTTCTGAGTGGCTGGGCAGCTGGTAGTAGTTATTCCCCATGATGAGACTGGCAGTCACCTCCATGGTGGGCTCTGCCACGAGCAGCCAAGAAGCTGCTTTAGGGATTTGGTCTGCTTCCGGTACAGAAGGAGAAGCTTTGGGAACGGTCAGCGGCTCTCGGCACGCTTGGACCTTGCACGTAGCCGAGTCTTCATTTAGCAACCTGCCATGTTTCCTGCTGATCTTGCAGCAGCCAGCTGTCTGAGTGAAGAGATGCCTCCAGCTCCAATGGGCCAGGAGCAAGAGGCAGAGCTGAAGCCCAAGGTCAAGGGGCTTTCATGCAGCCCCTAGAGCTGGCACTTTGAACTCGGACTTCTAGCCTCCTAAACTGTATCCCTGTTTGTTACAACCACCCATTTGTGGTAACTTCTGTTAAGGCAGCACTAGGTAACCAAAACACACAAATCAATTCTATATGCCAACGAAACGGAGACATTTTAACAGCTCCAACGCTTGTCAACATGTGTGCGGGCACTGGGGTTTTTGATGGTTTCGGCCAATCAATACAGCCCCAAAGTCAAAACATAAATTCTACAAGGTCCCTGTTGTTGCTGTTGTTATGTGCCGCTGAGTCAGATCCAACTCATAGCGACCCTCCCTGGGTTTCTGAGGCAGTATGATTATGGAAGTAGATTGCCCAACCTTCCTTCTGAGGAGTGGCTGGTGGGTTTGAACCGCCAGCCTTCTGGTTAGCAGTCAAGTGCCTTAGGCACTATGCTACCAGAACTCCTACAAGGTCCCTGTTGTTGTTGTTGTTGTTATGTGCCATCGAGTTGGACCCAACTCATAGCGACCCCTCCTTCCGTTGCCAAGGCAGTATCACTACGGAAGTAGATTGCCCAACCTTCCTTCCGAGGAGTGGCTGGTGGGTTTGAACCGCCAGCCTTCTGGTTAGCAGTCAAGTGCCTTAGGCACTATGCTACCAGAGCTCCCACAAGGTCCCTAGGCAGTGGGAATTCTATGCAGATTGCCTGTCCCTGCACAAGAGGCATTTGATGCTCACAGGTTTCCCAAACACAGGGGAGGATGGAGGAGAAGCCACAGGCACCTGCCCTCCTTCCTGCAGAGTTCACACCAAGCAGGTGCTCTGCCCATCCGGTCCTCAGGTAGCACAGGGGGCATCTGGTGCCTCCTAACCCCATGTCTTCACTGGCTCAGACAACACATCGAGGAAGGTAGGACGGGTCGCCCAAGAAGCCTAGGCTCTGGATGAACTTTCCAGAATGGCCGTGCAGCCAGGAGGCTCGGTGGGCACGGGTAGCGTGTAGTCCGTCCCGAGCCCCATGCTCACTGGCCTCCAGCAATAGATGCACACTAAGGGTCCCTATTGCAAAGCAGTGTCCCCTGGCCACTGATGAACTGACTGACCTGGGCAAAGCCTTCTCAGCATTTGCCCCGTGGTGTGGAATTCCTCGTCAGTGTGGGCCCAAGGCAACCTCTCTTTTCCCTATTTTACAGGTGAGGGAAGTGAGAGCCAAAGGGTGTCTACAAGCCCAGGTCACAGGAAGGGAAGCTGGGACCAGGGCTCTCCGTCTCTTCTGTGCCACCAAGCGGACAGCCTTTGATGAGAACCCAGACCCTCGCCACAGGCTCGCGCTGAAGGCCCGCAGCATCTGATGAGGTCCATACTCCTACCGTGGTCACAGATGGGCAGCAGAGGACAGCGGGACGGCGGATGGCACCCACGTCATGACGAAGGTCAGGCAGCAAAGGCATACGGTCGCCCTACAGCCTTGCTCCCTCCACCCAAACACTGCCTTAGATCGAGCCCACTCCCCAGAGTGCACAGAGGGGAAACTGAGGCTGTCCAGGGCAGAGAAGGGGCCTGTACACAGAAGGGCAGGCACTCAAGTCTCTGGACTCCTGTTCTGCCCAGGTGACAGAAGGGCTCAAAGTCCCTTGAAGCAGAGCCCAAATGTGCCCTCAGGAGACATCTGAGGGAAGAACTAAGCCCAGGGTTCCTGGCCTGGCTCTGAATCCCACTATCCAAACCGACCACAGGCACCAACAAGGGGTCCATCCTGACCCCCGGCTATTTCTGGAAGAGGAAGATGCCTCTGACGGCTCCCCAACATTCCCCACTCCCCCTCTGGGGGCTTAATCCGGCACCCCCTTTTCACAGATGCAGGGACCAGAACACCCAAGGCAAATGGCATGCCAGTGGCCCCCACTTCCCAGCCCACCCCTCACACCCCCACCCTTGACACATCCCTGGGACACAGCACCCCAAGACAATGTCCAGCCCTGGTGCTAAGTGTCTTGGCGAATTTTCACTAACCCCTATGAGGTACGGCTTCCACATGGAAGAACCAAAGCTCAGAGAGGTTAAGTACCCTGCCTGAGGCACCCAGCTTGGCGTCAGAGCCCACGCTGTGCCACCATGCTCTCTGGGCTCCCCGAGGGTAAGCCTCTCCCCGCTCCAGGCCTCAGTCTGAGTGTCAGTCCCTCCCCCTTTCTGGATGCTGCTGTCTCTCATCCCAGTTCACAGGCTGACCTCCACTTAAACTGTCCCGGACAGCACCAGGTATTCCTAATTTTTGATGCTAAAAACCAAAGCCAAGCCCCTGCCACCGAGTGAATTCTGACTCAGAGCAACCCCATCATATAGGATGAGCAGAACTGCCCCGCAGGGTTTCCAAGGCTGTCAATCTTTATGGAAGCAGACTGCCTCCTCTTTGTCTCATGGAGCAGCTGGTAGGTTTGAACCACTGGCCTTTGGTTAGCAGCCGAATGCTTTAACCACTGCACTACCAGAGCTCCTTTTGCTGCCGTTACCTGCTGTTGAGTCGGGCCTCACAGAGACCCTGTGCGCGAGAGAACACAACGCCGCCCCGTCCTGCTGCACCCCCGACCGAATGCAGACCGGACGGCTGTGCTCCCCTGGTGTCCTGGGTCTGGAAGCCCCACCGAACCCCGCCCAACATCCCAGCAACACGCGAGCCTCCACTGACAGACGGACTCGAACCCAAGTCCTGTGTGAAAGCAGGGGCTCTAGCACTGAGCCGCCTCAGCCCACAGGCCCCAGCTCCTCCCTCCCTGTCCGCAGGACCCTTACTGAGCTCAGCGTTCTCCCCGCAGGCCGCTCCAACCCAGCCTGCAGGAGGTTTCCGGCAACGGCCCCCCAGCCTCGAAGGCAAGCCCCGTCCCAATGCGTTCATCCCTGTGTCCCTTCACCCCCCAGCACCCTCTGACACACAGTAGGTGCTCAACCCACACCTGCTGAGCAGAATTGAAAGGCACCTCCTACCCGCCGCCCCAGGAGTGGATAAAATCCCGCAGCGGCGCCTGCCCCGCGTGTCAGCACGGTGTGGCAAGAACTGACAATTCCTCCTAGATAGACAGATATCTGGAAAGAAGTCGGAAAACAATTAAAACTAGAAGCTAATAAATGATGAAGAAGCCCGTGAGCCAAGGCCTGGCCCACTTCCCAGTCTTCATTCATGCATCAAAAAACCCCAGCGGTCGGAGGCTTCAGGGGGCAGCTGGGCAGTGGGGCTGTCCAGCGAACATTAATGGGAATTAGATAGGATCGAATGTACTGAGAGCTCCCCACAGCAGACACAACCTCCCGACACCCCCTCCTGCCTCCCCCAGGCGAGCCCCCTTCTTAGGAGCACGTGACAAGGGATCGGGTAACCAGGCAACTGGGGGAGGAAAGGTTCCCAAGTTCCTCCACATGAACGAGGACAGCTGTGCCCAGATCATGGTGGCTTCCAGGACGCAGCACAGTCAGACCTCCTCCTGGACCTTACGGTAACAGAGGGGCGCACCAGCTACTCCTCTCAATCACCCCCCAATATGAGCACTGCAATGCACCGATTCGCCACTTCCTCTCCTGAGCCTGGCCAGCCAACCAGCTCCCTGTCCTGCCCAAGGACGGCCAGCAGTGGGCCCCAACGAAGTGAGCTAGGCCACAGCTCTTCCAGAAAGGCCCCCATATCACAGTGCCTCCGGGTCCTGACCGTGTACCGTCTGCAGCTGTCTGACAAGAGCTCCCAAGACGCCAGGGTATTGAAGCCTTGGGTCAGTTCACTTTGGGAATGTTTGCCTCCCTTCAGAGAGGACGGAAAAGCAGTCTTGGGGTCCTGCCCCCAGAAAGAGGCTCTGCGTGCAGCGAGCATGTGCACCCATCCGCTCGGCAAAACCCAAACACACTCGGAAGCCACAGTAGCACCTCGCACCTCGAAAGCCAAGCTCTTTAACCTAAGTACCTGGCGGAAGCCAGGTATGTTCACAGCCAAGATGGGCCTGCGCCTCATCCACTGGGAGGGGATGATAATCATGGTGATGAGGACCGACAGGAAGCACCTACCAAGAGCTGCTGTGTGTGCACGATAGTTAAAGCACTAGGCTGCTAACCAAAGGGTCGGTGGTTTGAACCCACCACCCGCTCCACACGAGAAAGATGAGGCAATCTGCTTCCATCAAAGATGACAGCCCTGGAAACCCCATGGGGCGGTTCTACCCTGTCCTCTAGGGTCACTATGAGCTGGAATGGACTTGCTGGCAGCGACGGTTTTTGACCATATGTGAGGAACATGTTGTCGTGAGTCGCCATCAAGCCAACTCCGACGCATGGGGGCTGCATGCATGCACAGTTGAGCTGCTCCCAGGGGTTTTCACAGCCGCGACGCTACAGACACAGGTCACCGGGCCTGGCCTCCAAGGCCTCTGGGTGGGTTCAAACCACCAAACTTTCTGGCTAGTGATCAAACATTTAAATTTATTCTCACAAATGGGAGTGTACCTGTTTTCCAGGTGAAGGAAGTGTGGCTCCAAGGAGGCTGGAGGCCTGCCTGAGGCCCAGACCCAGAAACCAAATGCATGACCGTCTCCGGCCTCCCCGGCCTGTGCCGTCTGCACGGAGACTTTCATTAACAGCCACTTCATCCTTGAGCTCTGTTTAGGAATTACAGTTGGTGGCCGTGGGTCAGGAGACGCACGTTTCAACCAGAGCAATGAGCAGGTGACTGAGAAGAGGGCGGTGGGGCAGATGAGCACGTTTGTGGAGGCCCTGGGTGTACCAGGCACTGCCTGGGTCCAAGGAGCCCCCGGCCTCTCTCTTGCCAGCCGGCTGGAGTCAGCATGCAAAGTGGGGACCAGACGCCCTGAATTCATTGCAAAGCTGCGGTTTTTTCTCTCACTTCAATATCCAATAACAGCACAGTTAATAAAGAAAGTGGGTGAAAGTGGAACATTGCGAATTGGAAAGAGAATGTTTTTTTCTCCCCTTCTGCCAAGGAATCCTCTGGGCCGTCCCTCGGGGTGTAGGGGTGAGTGAGGGGCAGTCCAGGGAGGAAATGAAGACCTGGCAGGGAGGGGCCTTGTCCCCGTATCTGATAAGGCTCTCGGGCAACATCAAGATACGGTCTGCCTCACGCCGGCTCTTCCCGGCTCTGGGACTGGCCTGTGCTTATTGCTAATGTCTCTAACTGCTTGGGAGCAACCTCAGCCAGAGACTGGGCGGACAGCTAGCGCAGAGGAGACGCAGAGATGGTGGCCAGCAGCTCAACAGCTGGGCTGGGGGCAGGGGCATCCTCTCAGGGGTCCCCATTTCCAACTGGGAGCCCCAAGCAGGATATGAAATGTTGGTGTTAGTCACTGTGGATTCTGACTCTGGCCACCCCGGGTGTGCACACTAGGACTGCTCCGCGGGGTTTGCAGGCTGTAATCTTTACGGGAGCAGTCACCAGGCCTTTCTTCTGCAGTACCACGGATGGGCTACGGTTCTAACCCTCAGCCTTCAGGGTTAGTTGTAGCTGCATGTTAGGTGCTGTCACGTTGATTGTGACTCCTGGCAAAACCGTGTGTGCCAGAACAGAGCTGCTCCTTGGGGTTTTCGGGCTGGGACTTCTTGGAAGCAGACTGCAGGCCTCTCTGCCAAGCCGCCTCTGGGTGGGTTCAAACTGCCAACCTTTCGGCTAGCAGATGAGTGCTTAGCCATCTGGGCCACCCAGGGTCCCCGAGTGTGACAATAACACAGTGAAAGGAAGGACCCTCCCCAGCACCCGGGACAGTGAGCTGTGCTGAGAAGCCATCCATCAGAGACAGCTGACGAGTGTTTTCAGACCAGACCGTCTCCCCCTACGACATCTAAGGGCAGAATGGTTCTCTGGGAAGTGGAAGGAGCTGATGAAACTCCCGCCTGACAGTGGCCAGCCCAGGTACCTGACTTCTCCTTTCAGTCAGCAAAGCCCACAAAACCTTTTCCAAGTCAGCCTTATTGCACATTTTCTGATTTTAAAGAACACTTTGCCCTTTTTTGTTTTGTTTTGTAGAAAATGTTACCAGTAGAGCCCAGTGTACAGAAGATGACAAAAACACCACCGGGACTTGTGTTAAAATTCCGATGTCACTTTCCAGTCTCCGCAGACGCCCACAGATGTCCCATCGGGAGGCCTCGTGTAATTCAGTGGGTACCATCCTCACCAGGCATTACTCGGAACGTCCCCCACATCACCGGAAGTGTCATGAAACCGCTGTTTGCCACCGCTGACTAACTTCTCAAGCACAGCACACATGTATACATGTTTGTATGCATGCCCCCAGCTCATCTCCTAGAAGCAGGACTCTCAGATCAAAGGGCACCCCATCGCAGCCTGCACCCCAGCCCTGCAGACTGTACCACATTCCATCCACCCTAATGGGGCATGAGAACACCTGGGGACCCCCACTCTGGTCAGCTCCCAGGGAGAACACCCTCTGCCTGATGGGTAACTTTGGAAAACCCTTCCTCGCTGTCCTGGTCGGCTCGCCCCTCTCCTCCACCCAGGCCGGCCTCCTGCGTCTGGACACAGCTGTCGCCAGCGTGCACCCCGGGAGCACATACAGCTCCGATGACACCCCACAGCCCCCAGTGAGGCTCCCCGGGTGCAGGCGCCCTCCCTGCGGACTGACACTGTGCCTGCAGCCACTGTCTACAAGCAATCAGTTTGTGAAAAAACAAACAGAGAAGGAGCCTCACTGGCACTTCTGCGCGATCTTCGTCCACTTCCACAAAATGCAAGACAATGAATAAAAATGTTCATTACGGGATGGTTCCCTTCCCTCCCGCTTCACGTCCTGGCAATTACCGTGACCGGCCTAATGAAAACGGCGACAAACCGGAGGTCAACTGGCGCTTACAAGTGTTCATTTTCATTTCAATGTATTCGTCTCTGGCTCCTAATGGCCTCATTTTCTCCCATGCTCCTTAATAAATACCACTGAATTACAGGTTAAATAGCTAAATTAAATTATTGCAATTACAGCGTGCAGAGCCCTGGATCTGGGTTTACCTTTCCCGGTTCAATTAGCGGCGAAGTTTCAACAGCGGCAGAATTCTGACTGCTATCAATACTCCCAGTTGCCTGGGATCTGCTGGACGCCCAGACATTTGGTGAGCGGGTGGGTGTGCGTGTGTGCACGTGTGCATGTGTGTGTGTGTGTGTCCCTTCTCATTTCTGAGCCCCTGATTGGCGCGCTCTCAACTGAAACAAGACCACATAATCACAGCTGGGTTTTGGAAAGTGACCACAAGGCATAATTGATCTTTACTACCAAAGAGGGTGAAGAGGCAGCAGGGTTCTGGCTAGGTGTCCTGTGTGTGTGCGTGTGTGTGTGTGTGCACACGTGCACAAAAGACACTTTCCATCTTCTGACGGGAGAAGCACCGTTCGACAAACGCAGCAGATCCTCTCTCCTGCACGCCGCTGGCCGACACCGCGTTCACGGCTCCACAGTGAAGAACCTCCTCATTATTTAAATATATGCACACGCTTGTTGCTACTGCCTCACCAGAGGATTAATTATCCCACATCCCCTATAAGACAGAGTGTCTTAATAACACCGAGTGCTGGGAAGAAGAAAGCCTCGCCCCCGCCCGCTCCCCAATCCCAGGGTGCAGAGCCCATCTTTGGTGGAAGAGCTCCCCCTGACTTCTTCATCCTCACTTCCAACAGCACCAGACTCCACTGCGCCGGCGTGCGTCTCCTTCACAGACAATGTCATTCTCACATGGCACGCACGGGTGAGGGGATGTCGGGCCCACACTCGCCTGAGTGGCAATCCCAGGTGCTGGGGGGTCTGTGTCGGGGAGCCTGCTCAGGCTGGAAGGAAGAGTGGTTTGGAACGAGGGGGTCGTGTGGGGTTTTGTCATCTGCTCAGCAAGGTCGGCCACGGCCATGCGCTGAGAGCTCTGCTGGAGCCAAAGGCCGGGGCAGTGGTCATCGAGGTTCACTCTGCTGTCAGGACAGCAGACAACTGGAGGCCCTCCAGCCCAGCCAGGCCCCCTTCTGGGGTCTGACAAGTCCCATCTGTCCCCCAAAGTGAGGGGGACCTGGGCCAGGGCCAGGGGTGAGAAAGGGTACTTATACCTCAGGACCTTCCCCTCCAGGCAGGGCCCTAAGAGGGCCCAGAACGCCCAGCACCGCCCACGGCCCTGGCACGGGGCAGGAGGCCTGCAGGCAGAGTCAGCTCGGATCAGTCAGAACCAGCAAGGTCTGCGTGTGGCATCTCCGGGGGCCCGGGGCCCTGGCACGGGGCAGGAGGCCTGCAGGCAGAGTCAACCCGGATCAGTCAGAATCAGCAAGGTTTGCGTGTGACATCTCCGGGGGTCTGGCACAGGGCTGCCTCGGACAGTCTTTGCTGACCCAGTGCCCACGGGCTGCCAGGGGGCCTGCCGCCCCTGCTCAGTGGCACCTTGGCAGCCCTTGGGGCCTGCTGCTCCCAGACTGCACTCTGCTCACACAGGGAGCTGGGCCAGCCAGACCTGCACAGTTGGGCAAGAGAGGTATCAGGGTAGCTTACCCCACAACATTCCAGCCCCTAGCGTTTTTCTAGGAGCGAGGTCAAAGCCACATAGTACCCAGGTCTCCAAGACAAGTGGTCAGTGGCCCCTACAACCATTTCTAAAGGAAAGAGCAGCTATGGCCGGGCGTGCCCATCCCCAGGACGCAAACCAAGGCTCATTGCAAAGAACGTGAGAAAGACGAGTCCATCACCAAGTGGTCAACACTGACCAGCAGCTGGGAAGCTGCCAAACAAGGAACGCTTCCAGTGCCCTCTGTGTGGTGTATGTGTGAGGAGGGGACAAAGCCACCCTGCCACACGCTGGCCGTGCTCACGCCTGCGCAGCCACCTGGTGAGACCGGTGCCAGCATGACCAGGATCATCACCACCCCAGTTTACGAGTGAAGAACAGAAAGCTCAGAGAGGTGGGGTGACTGATCCAGGGTCACACAGCCAGGAGCCCCGCCCCCACCATCTCCTATTACAGGGCTCCCCCAGGGAAACAGCAGAGCCCTAAGTCTGGCCTTGCCCCCGTCTTGCTCAGCTGTGCTCCCTCTGCATCCACCGCAGGTGACCTGACCTCTAGCCATCGCCAGCTCCTTACAAGTTCCCAAAAGCCCCTCCTGCCAGTGCAGACCTCGCCCGGGCACCCCCTCTCCCTCGGATGGCATCCCATCTGCCGCCCTGGGAAGTTACTGCAGTCCAAGCTGAGACCCGCCTGGAGCCACCAGCTTTCCTGTCGTCTTCCCTGGATGTGCCACCTGTCCCATGTCCTCACCTGGGTGGCCCCAGGGCTGCAGAAGAAGCCGAGAGCAACGCTCCTCTCCGACCAGGAATGGACCCACTGCACTGGTCAGACCCACCAGACAGCCAGCTCCCGTCAAGGCAGCTCTTGGCCGCCCCACGTGTCAGCACAGCACTGGGCTTCCTGGTGTGTTCAATGGCTAACTCCAGACCCGAGTCACCAGGCCTTTCTGCTGAGGAACCCTGGGCGGACCTGAACCCCCAGCTTCTGGGGAGCAGCAAGGCACCGTCTGCACCCTCTAGGCACTCCTTCAGGAGCCGGAGCCACTTGTGCTTTATATGTGGTGAGAGTCGGAGGGTTCTCTGCCCCAGGCCACTCGCCACAGCTCACCACGTTGGCTGGTGGCAATTTGGGGACCAGCTGGCAGTGTTCCCTGGCTACAAGGGGACAACCTCCCCCTGGGGAAGAAAACAACTGAACGATTCTCTCCTGAAGCCACCGACCACCCAGGTGTGGAGCTGCAGGCTCCCGCTAGGAGAAAAGCCATGACTGTGGCAGGACCCCACTTTCCTAGAGCCAGAGAAGGCAGGAGAGCCACAGCACCCGCCTGGTCTGGGTGTCACGCAGGCCTGCTGGTACCAGGCTATAGTGGGCGGGGCCAGAGTGGGGCTGGACAGTCCTGGGTTCTGGTGCCAGCTCCACCCCTGCTGAGTGGCCTGGAAGTCCCTTCCCCCACCAGGCTGGGGTCTCCAGCCAAGGAGGGAGGCCAGCCTGATGGCTCCTACCTTCCAATTCCAATCCCCTGGCCAAGAGCCCCAGCCTCGCAGGCCAAACGCCCAAGGGAAGGGCAGACCCCAACAGCTGTCTCCACGAGGCCCTGCACACGGGCCTCCTTGGCCATCCAACCCCATCCCATGCTGTACAGTCAGCAAGAGCTGCCTCTTCCGAGCCCCTGCTGCACCCACGTCATGGAGGAGGACCCCGAGGCTGGGAGACCGAAGGGAGACTTCTCCGGCCCCACACTGCCCACTCTCATCTCCTGCGGCCTCAGTGGAGGCCCCCACCCCGCTGGGTCCTGTGAATCCTGCAGGGACGAGGGGATGGCACACACCTCACAAGACAAAGAGGCGCTCCCAAGGGCAGAGCACTCGCTTGACCGCAAGGGCTCTGAAGTAGCAGGGACGCTGGAGTGCACGTCATCGGCAGGCACCTTGTGAAGCCACGGGACCCTGGCAAGGCCCTGCCCTCCTGGAACAAATCCATTCACTCATTCACTCGCTCATTCAATCACCCATTCATTTACTCACTCACTCATTCTTTCTTCTCTCACTTCCCAAGCACCTACTGTGCGCCAGGCGCTGTGAAGCCGTGGGGACCCAGGCAAGGCCTGGCAAGGAGCAAATTCATTCATTCACTCCTCATTCACTCACTCATTCTTTGTCCCTTCATTTCACAAGCACCCACCCACTGAGCGTCTCTGTGCTGGGCCCAGCTTTGAAGGGAAGCCCCCCAGACCTTCGTTCCAGGCCAGCTAAGCAGGGCCTTTAACATGAATGTGAACAGAGGCCCAGGAAGAAGCGGCTGCCTCTTGAGGCTTTGAAGTAGCAGGGATGCTGCAGTGCACGTCATTGGCAGGCACCTTGTGAAGCCATGGGACCCTGGCTAACCCGTCCCCCACACACACCCCCATTCCAGGCTCCAACAGGCCTGGTGGGGCAGTCAGCAGTGTCCCAGGGGTGCCATGTGGCCCCCGATCTCCTCGAGGCCATGCCGATGGACAGACCAGGCAGCTTCCCTGCACTGGTCCTACCCAGATCCCTAAGCCAGCCTTTTTGCCCCTGCTCACACAGGCTGGTCCTGCAACAAAAACGCGGCTTGCAGGGGCACGAGGGGAGGGTGCAGGCTGAAGGAGCAGCCACTGGGCAGGTTGTTGAGACAGGACCAAGGCATGAGCTGGGAGGGGGCAGGGGGCAGTGCAGAGGCTGGGGACCCTGGACCCCCTAGAGCTGTACCTGAGGGGCCTCGGGCTCTGTCCATCTGAAGGGCTCAAGGCATCTTATCCGACACTGGGCAGAGAGGCTGGGGCCAGCCCAGGCTTTTCACAGCGCAGGGGCAGGGGGGATGGAATTCAGCCTCCTCCATCCCACCTCATCATTTCATCCCAATAGCACACAGGTACGGGGGTGGGGGCACTTGCCATTTCACCCCAACAATGCAGGGAGACAGGGATGGCAACCTCCCCCTCTTCATTTCAGTGCCAAGGGAGGCAAGTGGGGGATGGGGACTTCCCTGCCCACAATCAGAGAGAAGGGGGTAGGGACCTGCCAACCATCAGGGCCATCGCCCTGCAGGTATCCAGCCAGTGTCTGGCAGCGGACACTCAACCACTTGCCCACAGACGCTTAGTGAACCGCTCGGGCACAGTTCAGAACCTTCCCCTTAGCCGGGGCCTCCCTCCTTCCCACACCCCAGCAGGGCCCGGCAGAGCTCAAGCCCGAGCAGCGGAGGGAATGGCCTTAGTTCCATCTGTGGTTCCCTGCAGGTCACCATGAAGGGCAGGGTGCACCCCATGTTCAAAAACATCCAAACATTACAGTAAACTGTCGCCTTCCGCACCACAAGGTCAAACGGGCAAAGCAAACCACGGCTGCTGCTTTGGGGCCTGAATTAAGCCACTGGTATATCAAGGTCACTGCTGTGGTCCAGCTACCCTGACATCATCAAGGGCCACCTGGGACATGAGGTATGCCAGGTGCCACACCACACATGGGCAGGGGTTCAGAGAAGGCATCTCCATTAAACCGCTCTTAAAAGGAGTGTGGGATGGTCACCACTCAATGGAAGCATTGAGGTGGTGGAGGGGAAGTCAAAGAAAATAATGAAACGGTGGCTTAGTGGGCAAGGCATTTGGCTGCTGACCAAAAGGTCAATGGTTTGAACCCACCAGCCACTCCATGGGAGAAGGATGAGGCCATCTGCTTCCATAAAGATTTGCTGCCTGGGAAACCCTCTGGGGCGGTTCTGCACTGTCCTGTAGGGTTGCTACGAGTCGGAATCAACTCAATGGCAGTGGGTCTGGATGTGGGCTTTGGTCCCGAGGCAGCAACCAGTAGGACCATTTCACAGGGTGGAGAGAATTCTGGGGCTGCCCTCAGCTATTTCTTCACAGTGGTGTGGCCAGAGGGTCTCGAGACCCGAAAAACACACTCCTGGGACAACCCGAACTGACACCATTAGCCTTCACTCCCCTGTGCCCTGGGGACCCCCACCCATGACCCCTGCAGTTTGGAAAAATTAAAAGACTGACCCAAAGATGGCACTTGCCACTCCTGACAGACACTGAAGAGGGTTGTGGTGCACGGTGTTGGCCACCCTGGCATCTGAGGAAAGAGAAATGCCCACTGAGCCCCCCCGAGGGCCAGGCATCTCCCCGCGTGCTCCTGGCATCCTCCTCGCGGCCACTCGAGTGGCTCCATTTTCCAGAGCAGAAAACAGTGGCTCAAAAGAACTCCGTCTGCAGGGCCCCTCACACCCTCGGCTCTCGTGGAATGGGATCAGAGTAAGTTAGGAAACAAACTGCAAGTGGCGGGAGTGTGTCCAATGCCCACATTCTGCCCCCAACAATCAAAGAGACACCAGTCACATATCTGTGGACCTGCATAGCTCACTTCTCAGCCACTGTGCAGCCAGGTACCTCAAGACAGTCCTGAAGCCATCATCAGCAAGCTCTGTCAGACACCTGTCTTGTGCAGAAACTCACTGCTGCAGGACGGTGGCTCTGTCCTCTAGTGCTACTGTCACAGAAACACCCCAATGGGCGGCTTCTCTCACATGCGGAGGCTACAAGTCCAAGTTCAGGGGGCCGGCTCCGGCGGGGGCTCTGTGGACTCTGGGGGAAGGTCTTGTCTCTTCTCAGCTCGGTCCTTGGAGATCCTCAGATGGCATCTCACTTCCCCATTTGTGCTCGTCTGCTGTCCCAGTCCACACCTTTTGTATCTCACAGGTGACTAGCTTAAAAAACCCTCTACACTGATATCCATGGCATCGAGATTGGAGGAAGAATCATTAACAACCTGAGATACGCTAATGACACAACTTTGCTTGCTGAAAGTGAGGATGACTTGAAGCACTTACTGATGAAGATTCAAGACTACAGTCTGCAGTATGGATTACATCTCAATATAAAGAAAACAAAAATCCTCACAACTGGACCTATAAGCAGCCTCATGATAAATGGAGAAAAGATTGAAATGGTCAGACTTCACATTGCTTGGTCCTACAATCGACGCCTGGTAGCATAGTGGCTAAAGCACTTGACTGCTCACCAGAAGGCTGGCGGTTCAAACCCAAGGAGGGGTCGCTATGAGTCGGGGCCGACTCAACGGCACATAACAACAACAACAACAACAATCGATGCCAATGGAAGCAGCAGTCAGGACATCAGGTAGGGTATAGCACTGGACAAATCTGCTGCAAAGGATAAGTGCTGAAGAGCAAAGATGTCTCCTTGAGGACTAAGGTGCACCTGACACAAGCCATGATATTTTCAATCATCTTATATGCATGTGAGAGCTGGGCAATGAGTAAGAAAGACCAAAGAACGATAACATAGCAAAGTCCTATTCCCAAATGGAATTATAAAACCAAACCAAACTCACTGCCGTCGAGTCGGATCTGACTCACAGAGACCCCTCCTTGGGTTTCCGAGGCAGTATCACTATGGAAGTACATTGCCCAACCTTCCTTCCCAGGAGTGGCTGGTGGGTTTGAACCTCCAGCCTTCTGGTTAGCAGTCAAATGCCTTAAGCACTACGCCACAAAAGAAAAAAAAAAAAATTGCCATCCTGTAGATTCCAACTCACAGCACCCCTAAAGGACAAAGAAGAACTGCCCACAGGGTCTCCAAGGCTATTACCTTTACCGAAGCAAAGCCCAAATGAAACCCACTGCCGTAGAGTCAATTCCACTCACAGCGCCCCTAGAAGACAGAGTGGAACTGCCCACAGGGTCTCCAAGGCTGTCAATCTTCACGGAAGCAAAGCTCAAATGAAACCCACTGCCATGGAGTCGATTCCACTCACAGCGCCCCTAGAGGACAGAGTGGAACTACCCACAGGGTCTCCAAGGCTGTCAGTCTTTACAGAAACAGGCCTTTCGGACAGCAGCTGAGTGCTTAACCATGTGCCAGCAGGGGTTAGGAATGTATTTGTGGGAGACACTAGTCAGGGGCAGAGAAGCAGAGTGAGGGCCAGGGATGTCCAGCAAGAGGGCCAGGCCCTCACTCACCTTCATGTTTCATCATGACTTCTACAGAGAAGTGATAGAAGATGTCCACGTTTCTGTGACCTGTCAGTGTGAGAGACACTACTCCTCATCTCAAGGGTCTACTACAGGCCAGCTACCCATTTTTTTTTGTAAATAAAGTTTTATGGAAACATAGCCCTAACCATTCATTTACATATGACCTCAGCCAGGTTACAAGTCACAAACAACAAGAGTTGAGAGTCAAGAGATCTTCCACCCACAAAGCTTAAAGTAATCACTACCTGGCACTTTATGCTGAATAAAGACCTGCCTGGTGCTTTATGCTGGATAAAGACCTGCCTTATCTAAAGGACCATGGGATGAAGTCCTTCAGGTTTGAAGTTGATGCAAAAATCTCTGATGTGAACCACCACTTTCATAAGCTAATCAGAATTCACATTGCTCTTCTTGCCAAGGCTACCAGGAAGCTCAGAGCTCAATTCTGTGCTCCGCTGCAGTGCAGGTTTCTAGAACCTTCCCCACCCCAGGACTGATTCTACAATGTGCATTTTTCCATCACAGTCTGTTAGGGGCTTACTTAAAACAAAAGACTTCAAATTATTTTTATTGTGGGAACAACTATGGTATCATTAACAAAGAAATTGAGGGAAGACAAAGGGTACCCAGCTCAGGGTTCCCCTTGGCGGGGTGCCTCTCCCATTCCTTCCGTTCCAATCCAAATTCCCTCCGGCTGAGTCCTCTGGCCGGCAGGGAGCTCCCGGAGGAAGCTGGGAAAGTAGGGGCCGTCACTCTGAGCATGCCCAGTGCCTTCCTGCTTCTGGTGGGCACGAGGGCTCTAAAGACACCCCTCACCCACTCGTCTGGGCACTGGGATGGAGACAGGTGTGCCAACTTGCACAGCCCGAGGCCCTCATGTTCTGGGGAAACACACAAGGGTATAATGTGATCACTAGTGCCAGGGGTATGTACCAAGCTGCCTGGGGGAGCTCTTCCCGGACATGCGCTGAGAGCCGGCACTGGGGGGGTAAGCAGGAGCTGCCGTGGGGAGGGGGCCTGCTGGCAGAGGTGCCCCCAAGCCCCTGTCCCCATGGCTCAGGGCAGCAGAGAGGAGGCTGGGCGTTCTGGTCGAGCAGGGCCCCAGCGCCAGCTGCAGAGGAGCCACTGACCAGGGAGTGGGGTGACTGGGAGGTCACTAGTGTCACAGCACCGCTGGAGGACACGGGTGACACGCGCGGCACCCAGGCGCTGTCCATGTGGAAGCTGTGACTGGCAGCCTGGGGTGGGGGTGCCCACAGGGCAGCAATGGGAGAAGCTCTGTGCTATGACTGGACTGTGTCCCTAGGTCCATGCTGCAGTCCTCGGCCCTCCACCTGTGGATCCCACGGGGAACGTGGTCTTCTTCGTCTTACTCCTGAGGCCATGTCCATGTAGGCATGTCTCAGTCCTAACCACTTTTCCGATCTCACCAGAGCACCCTGGGCACAGAGACAAGCAGACACGAGTCGGGGAAGGAGATCGCCAAGGACCTGAGGAATGCCAGGCTCCAGAATACGAGACCAGCACCTCCCCAGAAGCTGAGGCCAGGCCCTGCCCCTAGAGCCGACAGAGAGCCTTCCCCTGGAGCCTGGGGCCTGAATGCGGACTGCTAGCCTCCTGAGTGGTGAGAAAATAAATTTCTGTTCAGTAAAGCCACCCCCTGTGGTATTTCTGTTATAGCCGCACCAGGGAACTAAGCCACTCATCGGAAGGAAGGTTGGGCATCTGCTTCCGTAGGATGCCGCCTCGGAAACCCACGGAGGGTCGCTGTGAGTCGGGGCTGACTGGACGGCACATAACAACAAGGGAACAAAGACACTCCTCAGAAGGAAGGTTGGGCATCGACTTCCATAGGATACGTCTCGGAAACCCAAGGAGCGGTCGCTGTGAGTCGGGCCGACTGGACGGCACAGAACAACAACAACAGGGAACGAAAACACTCCTCGGAAGGAAGGTTGGGCATCTACTTCCATAGGATACGCCTCGGAAACCCACGAAGGGGTCGTTGTGAGTCGGTCCGACTCCACGGCACATAACAACAGCAACAAGGGAATGAAGACACTCCTCAGAAGGAAGGTTGGGCATCGACTTCCATAGGATACGTCTCGGAAACCCAAGGAGCGGTCGCTGTGAGTCGGGCCGACTGGACGGCACAGAACAACAACAACAGGGAACGAAAACACTCCTCGGAAGGAAGGTTGGGCATCTACTTCCATAGGATACGCCTCGGAAACCCACGAAGGGGTCGTTGTGAGTCGGTCCGGCTCCACGGCACATAACAACAGCAACAAGGGAATGAAGACACTCCTCAGAAGGAAGGTTGGGCATCGACTTCCGTAGGATGCCGCCTCGGAAACCCACGGAGGGTCGCTGTGAGTCGGTCCAACTCCACGGTACATAACAACTACAACAAGGGAACGAAGACAATCTGTCCTCGAAATGTGAAGTTCTCCACGTGGGGCACACTTTCCTCCATGGGTGCTAGGGACCCTGAATGTACTAAAGCAAGGCGTAAGGGTCTACCTTTGCCCCGCCCCCATCGTGAACTGCACACCGGACCTGGGATTGGGTCACTCAGGCCCAAGGCCCCAGCCCCTCTCACACTCCTAAGACCTGCACTGGTGTGGACAGGAACCCTGGCCGGCACAGAGGCCAGAGTGTCAGGAGCCACCACCTGCTAATCTCAGGGCCATGTACTTGGTGTTCATGAGACGGTGGCCGCTGCCGTTAGCTCTAACGCTGACCCCAGCTTCTTGAGGACTCCTGAGGCACTGTGGGGAGTAATGAAAGGCTAGCCCTCGTATGGACAAGGCGGACCAAGGCCAGGCACGCCACCCAGGGAAAGGGGTCAGCGGGTCCCTCTGGGGTCCAGCTTTGTGACAAGGGTTCGTAACGTTTGCTTGGGAGGCAACATCCATCCATTGTGCCTGGGGAACCTTTCCCAGAACTGGGCCGGGCCCTTGTTGGAGACTTTCTGGCTACTATGGCCCCGGGCAGCAAAGGGGTCAGCAGGAAGGTTATCACCCACCCACCCATCAGACAGTCCCAGGCCCCTTCAGACACAGGCAGAGAGAAGAAACAAAGGGGTGGTCAAGTGGCAGCCATGTGCACAGCAGGGCAGGCCAGCAGGGACGTGGCACCAAGACCAGTCGAGAGGAGGCAGGGAAGGGCTCCGTGCGGGGCCCGCGGGTCAGGCCCTGCCGAGTTCGCAGGGAGGTGTCTAAGCAAAAAGGAAGGCCTGGCTTTCTGTGAAGGCCCTGACCTTCCCGGGCCTCAGTTTCCGCATCTGTGTAAAGGGGGTGGCACCCCCACACCTCCCCCACCCCCGCCCAGCAACAGAGCTGTGGATTCAATGAGGTAAAGAGGGCTGGGCCTGTGACAGGCAGTTGCCATGGAGATGAGCTCCAACCCTTCTCGTAAAGTAAGCTTGTGTTCCTACTGGACCCCAAAACTCTGCTACTTGTTGATCAAAACATGCAGCGTCACTGACATCAGCAGGGAATTCTTGGGCATTGGAGCACAGGGCACAGCCCTGGGGTGGAAACCCATGGAGACCGCGAGGCCGTGTGAGGGAACAAGCTGCCAGAGCGGCCAGGCGAGGTCAGTGTGAAGCCCCAGCCCTGCGCTGGGCAACAACAGAGCTCCGGTGATGACAGGGACAGCCAGGGGAGGGACCAACCGCTATACGGAGTGGCTGCCATTGGCATTCACCCCTTAAGGCTCAGTCTCTCAACACAGGTCCCATCCCTGGGGGGCGCAAGCTTGGCATGGGGGAAACCTCGGCCCCAGGCTGACAAGGAGACCTGGGTGAACAGGGCTGGGGCAAACCCGGAAACACAGCTTGGATGAGGGGTGAGAGTCCGGGCCGGCCCTCCTCCCTGCCCCTTGCAGGTCTGGGTCCTCTGCACCTTCGCCTACTAACCACACTCACAGCCCCTCTTCCAGAGGCCAAGCTGGCAACGAGGCAGGCCTGGCACCAAGAGCCCTCGATGGGGTGCTCGTTAGTTTTACAGCCTCTACATGTAAGTCCAGGCCTCCCGCTAATTCTCCTCAATGGTGCAACCACCAGTAAAGACCAAGAGCCCCCCAAGACCCCCCAAGGACAGAGGGAACTGGGAGAGGCGGTGCTTACCCTCCCACCACTCCCTGGTGCCAGGACAGAAACAGAGGGTCAACCCTGGACTCTGTGAATGATTACTAGTGGCTGCCTCCCACATCTGCATGAAGTGTTCAGGGCCCAGGGGACAAGGTGCTGTGATCTACAAGTGATGTCTGCCACAGATAAAGCAGGAAGCCATGGGGCACACGTGCTCTGTACACACCCGGCCCTGATGTATCTCTTGAACCACAGCACCCTATTACTTTCCAAAGAAAGAAAAAAAAAGACAAGTTAGAGTTAGAGAAAACAGAACGGTTGGGAAAGATGGTCTTTCAAAAAGATTGGCTGAAATCAGGGGAGGGAAGAAGGAAGAGGGGCCTAGCGGTTCCATAAACCCTTAGACTTTCTCGGCCAACAGTAAGCAGCAGGCCATGGGTTTCTCCCGTCCATCTTGGCTGCAGAGGTGTTTACGGAGAAGGATCCCATAGGGAGAAACAACAGGCTACATCTCTCAGCTCGCCACTGTCTCGCTCTGGCCCCTCTGCTCTGGGTCTGGAACAGGTTCCCAAAGCAACTCTTGCCTCTCGGACTGAGAACTCCCAAGGCTGGGTCCCCAGCACGGAGCCCCACCGCCCGGGTATGGGGGGCCGCCTGACAAGAGACACCGCTGAGCAAAGCAGGAAGCCAGCCTAGTACAGGGTGGGCCAGGCCCAGAGACTGAGGTCACAGATGTCCCCAAGGCCAGCAGGCTCCAGGCCAGCGCTGTCATCCCGGGAATGACAGCTGTAGCCTGGACACTCCAGACCCTGGGTCTCCACACCCGTGTTGGGTCCAAACTCAGAAACCACACTTTGGATCAGATGCCAGATCCCAAAACCTTCTCCCATCTTTCTTGTCAACTTCAACTAGGACGTAAGAGGGTCTGAGATGGGAGCCCAGCCTCAGGGAGACACACGTTCCCTCCTCAGTGACTAGCACCATGACAGTAAGAGCCACAGCAGTGCCCTTGCTGGCACCAGAGGAAGCCAAGACACACCTGTGCCCAGGTAGCCACCATTATCTCCTCTGGGCACATCAGGAAGTCGAGACTCAGAGACAGAAGGAAAGGCTGTGGTCACTGTGAGAAAGGACCAGAGAAGGTCCAGCCAGGCCTGCCCCCCTGGGCCAGCTCACCCAGGCAGCTGCACACCCAGGAGACAGGGAGCCTGCGGCCAGACTTGGGCATTGCCAAGGGCAGAGTCAGCCACTGGGATGTTGTTTCTGGCCCTGCCTCCCCGACCCCCATTCCTGTGGGCTTTCCAGGCCCCTCCTCTCACAAGGCATCACAGACCAGCTGGCCAGAGCACGGTCCTCAGAATGAAGGACACATGCACACACATAGACATGGGTCACATCTCAACATATGTGCACACACACACGCACGTGAACACATAGGTGCACACAGGTACGCATGCGTGCAAGTGAAGACAGAAGAACACAAGTGCAAAAAGGCACACGTGAATCCATGCATGCAAGAACATGTGAACACGCATGAGAACTGGTGCACACACAAACAAAACATATGTACACGTGAGCACCTGTGAATGCACATTAACATACGTGTGCACCGAAACATGGGTGTGCATGTGCACAGGTGTGCTCAGGTGTGTGTACACGTCATGTGTACAAGCATACACTTCCTTCAGGACCCCGGAGCCTGTGATCCTTACCCCCAGGGCCCCACCTGACCTTCACACAATGCGCCCCTATTCCCCACCAGAGGGTCCCATCACAGGCACCCCCCCAGACAACCCCCTCGGGCTCCCCCGTTCTAAACCCTCATTTATTTTATGGGAAATTTAACGAGTAAACAAGCTCAACTTCTCTAGCGCGACTCGCATCACACACATGAGCCTTCCGTGTTACTCACAGAAACAGGAAGCTTCAATTTAACACAAGTACATGAACTTGAACCCTGCCCACTTCTCTGCACCCGCCTCCAAGTAAAAGATGTGCTGGTTCCGAACTCAGAGACCACATTTTGAATCAAATTCCAAACCCAAAAGCCTCCCCTCCATCCCTCCCCACCAGCCGGGCTCCTCCTGACTCCCCACCCCCACCCTCCATCTTCGGGGGGGGGGGCCCTTTCTGCCCAGGACTTACCTGAGCGCTGGGCAGGCGGCGCATCTTGTTGAATGAGGAGAAGCCAAAGCAAAACAGACCGCCCCTTCCCCCAAACAAAGCTGAATTTCCCAAACTTGGTGGCGTTTCCGGAGCCCGACACAACTCTGGCAGGTCTAACAGCTGCATCTGAGCCCCCAGTGTTTCCATTTCAGGCAGCAGGTCACCCAGCCCCAGGCAGCCGGCTGGCTGCACGCTCTGCCCAGGGGTCGTGCCCCACACGGCTGGACCTCAGTTCAGATGCCTTCGTCTCACTTGGGCTCAACAAGCGTTCACGGACAGGCTACGGGAGCCAGGCCCACAGCCACCCGCCAGCCCACAACCCCATGGCCCAGGCAGGTGACCACATCAACAGTGACCCGTGACAGGCGTCACCTCAGGGAAGTACCAGGACTTCCGGGAAAGGTCAGCAGGGTCAAAGTCAGCAGAGACTTTCCAAGGACCTGCCCTGGCACCTGAACCTGCAGGGGGGGCCGGCAACCCCCTGTCCCTGCTGGTGCCCCTGTCACGGGAGAAACAAGGTCAAGCAGCCAACCCCAGGTGCACCACACTCCCCAGCCCCTGACCTGCCTGGGTCTGCATCCCGCTGCAACACCTCCTGCCTCGGTCCCTGCCTGGGTCACCTGAGGCTTCTGGGGACAGCATACAACCCAAAGCTACAGAGCAGTGTCCTTGAATGAACAAGACTCAGCACGACTGCACTCTCACCAGAGCGGGAAGCTCACGGGGCAGGGGGACCCTGGGCTCTGTGCCAGGCACAGGTGAGGAGCGGGACACTCACACCTGCACACAGCCCAGGGGGCAGTCAGACCAGAACCTTCGGGACCGGACATTCATCATCGCAGAGGAGCTGAGACGAGGGAAGGCGACCGGCCCTGAGAACGAAGGAAGCCCCGCTCAGGACACCTCACGACCCTGGTGTGCTGACCCAGGAAGGGGTCCCGAGCCCGCCCTCTGCTGCACGGGTGCAGGGCCCAGGCTGTCATCGGAGAGCAATACCAAGGGCCCAATACCAAGCGCCCAGCACGATGAGGTATAATGAAAGGATTAACGTGAATGCAGGGTTTCCTTTCCAAAAATTTGAGGAATGCCCAAACAGCTCTCGTGGGGGCTGTGATGACTCACGGCTTTTATAGAGGAACTTAATTTTCACTTCTGAGGAGTCCGGGCTCACGGAAACATTGTCTGCAAAACACTCAACTTACTGTGTGGACAGTAAGTCCCAGCACCCAGAAGTGAAAACAAAGGTCCCCCAGCCCGTCCTCTGTCTCCCAGACTCCACTTTGGCCCAGACAGTGCCACTCCACTGGCCTGGACACAGCTCGGGGTTCAGGGGAAGCGGGGATCTGCAGTCAGTGGGGCGGGGCCTAACGCGGCATGGCCTGGGCCTGCCCCTTCTACTCTGTGCAGCCACGCCCAGGGCATCTGGCAGTGCTATGGGACCCATGGCAGGGCACCCCGAGGGGCCGTGTGGGCAGCGCCTGAACAGGCAGGGGGACCCAGGCCAGAGAGGGCACCATCTCCTGCTGCCATCAGCCTCCCAGCCCTCAGGCACCCCTCCTCTGGTACAACTGGTCCCAGGAGAGTGACTGAGCCCAACACCGACTCCTCCCTCTCCCCAAGGCCCCACTCAGAGGCGAGAGGCCAGGCAGCTCAGCCTCTGGGCTCAGAAAACCTGTGGCCACTCCCCAGCGGCCTCCTTAATGCAGACGGGCTCCCCACCGCCAGAGAGACTTCTCACAAGCTCCCAGTCCCTCCCAGTGCAGTGTGACCACAGCCCTGCCCGCCGCTAACTAAGGGACCCCACAGCCACACCGCCTCCCGGGGGCTCCCCCGCCCAGCCCATCCTGCTCAGTACTCTAGTCATAGGGGAATTTTATCTCAAAACCGGACTCAAGACGGGCCTCGGGGTGCAGGCCTCTTATAAGCAACTTCACCCCAGCAAGACACTGGTCTTCCGCCTCCACCTCCCAGCCGTAACTGGGGCCTACTGGGGTCCACAGCAGGTTCCCAAGTCACTGGCTTCCAGCTGATGGGTGGTTTCTATGGGAAGAAGTCACAGGGCCCCGAAAGAAGGGCTGGCTCAAGGCTGCTGGCTCTGAGACGCCCCCATGACGCAAGTGAGAATGTCCCCTGAGCGTCTCAGGATTGAGGATACTCCCCTAACAGCACTGTCCCACAGACATCCATGGCCGCGGCATGGCCACCCGGACGTGTTCCTTCCCCACAGGACCCCACAGTGCCCAGGAGGGCACCACCAGCCCAGCCCCCACCCTGCAATTGAGAACAGATATGCACACCGCCCTCCCCACGTCGGCCCCACCCCTGCCCCAGCCACGGGAGAGGCAGCCATTTATAAGTTGCAGATAATGTCACCCACCGTTCATCCAAATATGTCACTGACATCCCATTAGGCTGTAATTATTTTTTAATTAAAACTAAGAAAACTGGCATGCCTGTGCCGACTTTGTGCATCTGTTATGGGTTAAAATAGCTTTTAAAAAATGTTTCGGGGACCGCAGTCTATTGTGGCCATGGCCTCTGCCAAAGAAAACGCAAGCTTGCTTATTTTCTCCGCGGGGCGCAGCAGCGCCTATGTGTGCCGGAACAGAGTCGGCTGGCCGTGAAAAGAGTCCTAAATAAAACACAAGCATGGAATTTGGCAACGCCACAGAAGCGAGCTCAAGACTGATTCCCGCATGTGGACGGCTCTCACATAGAAGGCTGGCTCCGGCATAAGCGGAACCAGGCGCTGTGGAAATACCAAGCAGCGCTGGAGTCCGGCTTAAAGGGGCAGAGCGGGGCACCGGCCAGGGCTGACGAAGCCAGCGCTCCCAGGCTCCGGGACACCGGCCAGGGCTGACGAAGCCAGCGCTCCCAGGCTCCGGGGCACCGGCCAGGGCTGACCAAGCCAGGGCACCCAGGCTCCGGGGCACCGGCCAGGGCTGACGAAGCCAGGGCACCCAGGCTCCGGGGCACCGGCCGGGGCTGACGAAGCCAGGGCACCCAGGCTCCGGGGCACCGGCCGGGGCTGACGAAGCCAGGGCACCCAGACTCCGGACATGCAGCGGCAGGAGCTGTCTGCTCTCGGCCAAGCCCTCCTCGAAGAGACGTATATGGAGGGGACCATCACTCTGCACTTGACTCATACTCACAGGCCGAAGAGAAGGCTCCCAGAGCCCTCGAACACGCACCAGCCCAGAGCCGGGAGGGGTGCAGGCTGACGAGGGATAGGGAGGCAGGGCTGTGGTTCTGGGAACAGGGACAGTAGCCACCCAGGAGATGGCAGTGATATTCAGAACAGGGACAACAGCAACGCCCACTGCCCCCACTGCCGTCCACAGACCCGTTGCTGCTGAAGGCACTGCAAGGTCACAGTGACAGGGCCTAGAGGACAACAGGCCCCAGAAGTCATCTCGTTTTACAGATGAGGAAACAGGCGGTAAAGCCTCCGTCACCAGCCCACAGGCGGTCACATGCTTGTAAATGTCAGAGCCCAGTGGACACTCCTGCTCACATGCCTCAGGGCGGGTCAGCACCAGAAGGCTCGCTCCAAGGGTGGGCGGGGCAGGAGCGCAGGCTCCCCTGGAAGGCACTGAGAAGCCAAGTTCACCCCCAGAGTCACCCCAACAGCCTCAGCAGGCTCGGGGGTGGGACATACCAAGGTCCCGGAAGAATCACAAAGGGAAGGGAGGAAAAGATTGGCAATCTACTTCTGTGAAGATTTACCGCCTGGAAAACCCAAAGGGGAGCCCAGAGCACTTCCATCACACACACACCCAGGGCAGGGGCGGGGCGGGGCGACCCTGTGCCGACCGTTGCCTCACACTGCCATACACATGTGAACGTACACACACAGCACATGCATGCACACACATGCAACATATGCACGTGCATGTATGCGTGCACTCACGCACATATGTACACATGTGTATACATGTATACGTGTGTGAGCGCACACATGCACACAGCATATACATGCATCCACATGTATGGATGTGTGTGCAAACACACAGCGATGTGTGTGTATGTAACATGCACATGAGTACATGCATGGCATGCACACATGCACGTGTGTGTGTATATAAAAATCAAACTCACTGTCATCGAGTCGATTCTGACTCATAGCAATCCCCTTTGGGTTTCTGCAGCAGTAAACCTTTACAAAAGTAGATTGCCCAGTCTTCCCTCTGCAGAACGACTGGTGGGTTTGAACCACCAACCTTCTGGTTAACAGTCAGATGCCTCAGGCACTACGCCACCAGTGTGTGTACATAATGCATATAAAAACATAGATACATAGCACACATGTGGACAAGTGTACACACGTACGCATGTATGCAGATACACATGTACATAATGCACATACTCGGACACATGTACACACATACACATGTACACACAGAGAGCACATATATACATGTACACAGGGGCCTTTCCCTATGGAGTGTATGCTCAAAGACTTGGCAGAGGCGATGGGAAAAGCAAGGGAGAAACTGCACAAGGTGATGCCTGGCCCAATATGAAAAGCCGTGCACTGTTTCCCACAGGCCTGCTCACACCCACACCATCCCAGACGAACGCCCGGTCAGCCTAGCTCAGAGCCCCGTGCTCTCCCACCCCCAAGCCAAGCCAGGCACTAGTCCTCTCAGATGGTTCTGGCTACAGGCAAAATGGGGCCAGGCCATCCCAGGCCACCCGCACAGCGGAGGCCAAGGGCAGGCTACTTGTGGAACCTCCCCTCAAATATACACTTGGCAAAGTGAGCCAGGGACCGGGAGCTGGCCCTCCAGCCTCACAGACCATGCTGCCCAACTCAGTGGGCGTTTCAGCCTCCCGCTCTGCTCTTCTTGAAAAGATGCGCAATGTCTTAGGAGAGGCAGACTGAAAATACTCCTGGCTGCTTCCACAGACATGGAATTCAAGGCCCGTCAGGCCCAGAAACTCCGTCCCATGCCCTCCCAGCCCAGCCAGGTAAACAAGGCCCACAGAATGATGCCCAAAATCAAAAATAATTATACATTCTTTTTTGAAAATGAATGACTGGCAAGTATGTGTCCAGCTATTTTTAGATCCTATGGGAGCTCTGGTGGCATAGTGCCTAAGGCATTTGACTGTTAACCAGAAGGCTGGAGGTTCAAATCCAACAGCCACTCCTCGGAAGGAAGGTTGGGCAATCTACTTCCATAGGGATACTGCCTCGGAAACCCAAGGAGAGGTCACTATGAGTCGGGTCCGACTCGACGGCACATAACAACAGCAGCAACAACAGTGGAAACCCTGGGGGGCAGTTGTCCTCTGTCCTAGGAGGTCTCTGAATTGGAATCCACTTGATGGAGGGGACTGTGGGTTACTGGACTGATAATTTCCCCTTGTAATGAGCCGTGCAGACTTCTTTAAAACCCCAACCCCTCCTGTTAATAATTGTGTTCTGACTTGGCATGAGGACAAGGGTGGGCGACCAGGTCTGACCACAGAATCTTCCACGAACCTTGGAGGCTAGAGGCCAGGCCACAGGTGCCAGGCACTGGGACTCACACGTCCTTGAGGGAGAGGGTGCAGGTGGCCATCCGTCAGGGACCAGCTCCAGACAGAAGCCAGCACACATCACGGGTGTGGGGCTCTGGGCCTGGACCTGTTCTCAGAAGACCAGAGTGGGGTCCCTGCCCTGGGGTCCCTGCCCCAGCACGGGCCAGGTCATGGGTTCAAGAAGACGCAGCTACACTCACATGCAAATTCCTGGGACCTGTGCACACACCTTGTTTTCAAAAGGCTCTCTGCAGATGCCATTAAGCTAGATCCTGAGATGAGACCATCCTGGGCTGTTAGGTGGGCCCCAAAGCCAACGACAGGCATCCTTACAAGGGGCAGAGAGCGGAGGGAGGCGGCTTCAAGCCAAAGTCAGCTGGCAGCTGCTGCCAGAGGCGAGAAGGATTCTCCCCTCGAGACTTCGGAGAGGGCGAGGGCCTGCGGATACCTCCATCTCAAGCTTCTGCCCTGGAACTGGGAGAGGAGACGTTTCTGTCATCTGACACCACCTAGTTTGTGGTCATTGGCTGCAGCAGTCCCAGGAAAGCCATGCAGCAGAGAGCAGCCACGGCCCGCAAGCACTGCCCAGGGCAGCGCACAACGACCACCCCACTCTGTCGCTGCTGTTGTGTGCCATCGAGGCGACCCCACGTGATGGAGCACAACTTTCCCACTGAGTTTCCTCGGCAGGGATCTTCACGGGAAGTGACTGCCTTCTCAGAACAGCTGGGAGGTTTGAACCACCAACCTCCCCATTGAGTGCTTCACCACTGCTCCACCAGTGCTCCCTCCCCCATTCCACACACACGGACGCCAGGGCCAGTCACGGCTGCACACCCCCGCCCACACCCTCCCAGCCCAGCATGTAAGCCAGGCCCAAAGGGGTGCAGGGTGTGCCCAAGGTCACAGGGCAAAACCAACTTCCTCCAGGTGTTCGGACCCTGAATCCTGTCTGTCCACCTGCACTCAACACCTGGGGACACAGCAAGAGGGACAGCAGCATTTTTCATTTGCAGGATCTTCTCCCCAAACTCACAAACGAGGGAAATGTTTGCTGACAGCCATCTGAGGGGGGGTCGACACAGGGAAGCGTTTACCAGATGCCCACGGTTACAGACCCTCAGACCCAGCGGCTGAAGATGGAGGCGCAGGCATTGGTCAGAGCTGGGTTCAAATCCAGACTTGGGATTATTAGCCTCATAATGTGGCCAGCTGTGTCCTGTCCCCGAGACTCAGTTCCCATAGTCATAAAATCCACCAATCTTATCCTCACAGGGTTGGCTTAGTAGAGACGGTGACAGTGCAATCCGGGGCATATGGTAGGCCCTCAACGAATGGACCCTTTAACTCTAATCAAGAATAAAATGAAGCAACTGTTAATGACACCCAAGGGACTAGGAAGAAGACCTGACAGTCCACTTCTGAAAACTGGCCGGTGAACACTGTATGGATCACACCTGATCGCGGGGTGGCGCAGGAGCCAGCAGCATGTCCTTACATCATTCGTGGGTCACCAGGACTGGAGCCCAACTGGCCGGCAGTCACACAGCCTCCCAGCAGAGAGGCAAAGGTGGAATGTGAGCGTGTGGGCAGCCACTGCAGAGGCCTGACATACCACCAGCGTGGAAACAGTGCCTCTCAAGGACCTGACACGCCACCAGCGTGGAAACAGTGCCTCTCAAGGACCTGACACGTCACCAGCGTGGAAACAGTGCCTCTCAAGGACCGGGCGGCCGGGTGCAGAGGACCCAGTAGAGAGGAAACCCTGGTCAGTGCTTCTTCCTCCACCAGCGACTACACACCGTGGTCACATCCCAGCCTCCAGCTCTTGGTTACGATGTCCACAAGGGGCACTGGAGTGACAGACAAGGTCCAGTTCCCAAAACAAATGCCAGGCAGTGGGACACCCATACGGGCGGACCCTCCACCCCCGGGCTGCCCCCTACCGCCTTGGTGCCCTCGGCCAGCCCTGTGTGGGTTTGCATAACTCCATCTCAGTCTCCACTATCTGGATGGGATTGCGAGACGTGCACAGTGCACAGCCACCCATCCCCACCCCGATCACAGGTATGAAAACGCCACTCCATTTTGCCCACCTCCCCAGCCAAAAAAACAGAAACAAAAAGAAGCCCCCAAGCTTGAAGGACAAGCAGGGCGCCTCTCGAGGCTCATGGGCTGTGCGGGAACACCGAGCGGTGACCTCAGCACCTCTGGGTCCTTCTGTGTCCTCTCCAGGGAAGACACTGACTCCTCTGGGTCTTCACTGACCACCGGCCTTTCCTGAGCACCTCCTGGGGCCAGGCCCACCCTGGGCACTGGAGAGACATGGACACAGGGCAGGGGACAAGCTCTCCCCAGGTCTGGAGAGACACGACCTCAGGGCAGGGGACAGGCCCTCCCCAGGTCTGGAGAGACACAACCTCAGGGCAGGGGACAGATGTCAGCTGGCAAAAGCACAGCAGAGCCCAGCTGCCAAATCCCTGATGCCCAGTCAGACCCCAGAAACCCAAGTGGAGGGCGGTTTGACAAGAAAACGTTCCTCCCCCTCCAGGTCTCTTCTTCAATGTCAAAACGGTGGTCTGAGGGTCAGTCCCTGATGTCCCCCGAGATGATAACACCTCAGACCCCCTCAGGGGCCAATCGAGGCTGGAAGCGGCTTGCCATTGAACAGTGGGACACCCCCCCAAAAGCTCCCCACCATGAACCACACCCGGAACTAACTCGGGGTGGTCTGCAGGAAGCCCCTCCCTTCCGTGGCCTCACCTTCCCCATGTCAGGCCCTGGGAGGTCTCTGGGCAAGTCTCATTCAGAGCACAGGGTACCCACTGCCACAGTATCACAGTGCCTTGCCCTTCCAACTCCTCACACTGCGTTTTCTCTCTGCTTTCCAGGAAGCTGGTGGTGGGCATGGCCACACCAACATGGTGGCAAGTAGAGGGCCCTCCACTGGAGGGGTGGCAAGCCACTACTTCCAGTGCCCCATCTTACAGCTGAGCAAACAGACTTGGCAAGAGGAAGCGACTGGACCAGGGTCACAACTCACACCCAGGCAGCCCAAGAAGGCCAGGCACCGAGAGAGCCAGGAGCAAGGGCTCCACTGAGCTTCCCATAATACCCGTGGCTGTTCCACGACATTTAACTTTCATCAGGGACCCACGCACAGAGCCCTGAGGAGAGACGGGGCGGCCAGCCATTAAAGCCACGGGATGTCACTATCCCAGGACGCGGAGGGATACTAAGACTGCAGATATGGCAAAACTGAGGTTCTCAGCGGCTAGCCACGGGCCGCCCAAAGCCACCACACTGTCTGCTGCCAAATACAACTGCCCGTTTCCTGCTGAGCCTTGTACAAACACACAAGTCCATTTTTAAGTGGCTTCAGCGAGAAGGTGAACCCCCCCCTCTGGTTTCCAACATGAACTCAAGAGGGGCGGTGGTGAGGCCTTGTGGGCAGAGCCTGAGGGACCCGGGTTCGAGTCAGCTCCGCCACCTGCCTCAGTTTCCCCATCTATGTAATGAAGAGAGTAGATCAGGTGGTCTCTTGGGAGCCCCATCCCCGACCCTGGATGGTTACAGACTAACTCGAGCTTGCAGGTCACCCGAGATGACCGATTCCGGGTCCAGTTCGCCTCCTTGGCCAGTTTCGGGTTCCCCTTAAGGACACAGGCTGTGGCCGCCTGGCTCTGAGGTCCCTGCTCTCGTGGCCGGTGCTGGCTCCTCACACCCACTAGCTGCTTTAAAGCGCGGCATCTAGCACTGCATTAAAAATTAATTACACATGCTATTTTACTGCGAGTGCATAATGTAATGAGCGCCAGCTGCGCTCAACAGCCAAACTCCTTTTTAAGACAGCCATAAAAAAGGAAGGAAGAAAGACACTGTGGTCCAAATGCCGCCCCGTCAGAGCAGAGAGACACCAACATCTTGTACAGATCGCAGCAGAGCACTGTGACTCAGCTCTGCCTCCCGGGCATCGGAAGGGCCGGCTCCGAGAGGCCGAGGGGGTCCGGCGGGCTGTGGGGTGTCCACTCCAGGACACGCTGGGTGCCCCGTTATCTAAGGCAATCATGCTGGGACGGGCTTTCTCTGGCCCAGATCCCTCTCCCCAGCTCCCTAGGTCCCCTGATGGCACCAGAGGGCATGTCTGTTACCTGCCTGCCATGTCAGCCCTGTGGAGTCCCCCAAAGCCCTGTGTCCCACCACCCTGGGGGCCCGCCACCCTCCGTTCTGGGGCCTGCCAGCTCTCCAGGGTTGCAACGGACTTTGATCAGCTCTGGAAGAGGCGCCTAGGTTCTGAAGGAAGGGGTGAAGGGTAGGCCGTACAGTGGGGTGGGGTCCCGAGGAGAACCCACCGAGCAGGCATCCACGAATCACTGTTGGATGGCAAACGGTGGGACCCCCAGCCCTGGGGTGACCTACACATGACAAGGCATACAGGTGGCTCTCTGAACTTTAACAATGTCCCTCAAAGCTCGATTCCTACAGTGAGCCACCGCCCTGGGACCTGGCTCAGCCAGAACGACAGGGCCCGCAGCGGTGCTCGGTCAGGGGCATGTTCTGGAACTTCCCCTGACGGCATTCCATCCACACACACTCATGCACAGACACACACACTCACACACATACTCACATGCACACTCACAGGTATACACCCATGCACACATACTCACATACATATAGGCACACACACATACACATTTACTCACATATACTCTTACATATACACACACACCCATGCAGACTCATATATATATGTGTGCACACTCAATGAACAGTCACATATACTGTTACAAATACATATACACATGCTCTTACAGATAGATATGCACACACGCACATACAGTTACATACACTTATATACACATTCACACAGACTCACACAGACTTTTACATACACATACACAGGTACACATACTTACACATATACATGCATGTAAGCACATAGACACACTCAGACTCTTACACATATGTGTGTATGCACATAGTTATGTACATGAACTCATTTATACACACATACTCATACACACATGTACACAAACAAGCACGCTTACATACACTCATGCACATACACAATTAATTCACAGACATACACTCATGTACACAACTGAAGACTTACAAATTTGCACTTAACACATATACATATAGACACACATTCACACACAGACACATACACATATACATGTACTTATAAAAAACCACTCTTACATACACACACACACAGACATGCTTACATGTATACACATATTAACATGCACATGAACAGAGACACAGATACTCACATATGCTCTTGCTCACACATTTGCACATTCACACTCAAATACACATGCACATATACACAGTTACATATACACATGCACACATTTACATACACTCACACACAGTCTTACATGTGTACATACACATGCACACACCATTACATAAACACATGCATTCACTCACACATTCAAACACACCCATGCACACATACATTTACTCATCTAGACAAACACACACATGTGTGCTCTTACATACATACCTACACATATTTACACAAACACATGGACACTCATATACACACACTCCTGCCAACAATGTTATGTACACACTCACACATTTACACTCACACACACACACACACCACACCCTCATACACTGACACTCACACACGGCCATACTCGATACACTCTTACACACACACACACATCCCCTCTTGCTCACATACACACACTCACACATTTATAAACACACCTGCACATGCACACTCACATACACACAGTCACATCTTAACACACTCACATTCAAACACACGCATACACACATACACACTCTTACATACATACACACCTGTGTACTCACATATATACACACACAGTCATGCACATACACTCTTACATACACACTGATATGCACTCACACATACACTATCGCACACATTCATAGACTACATCCCCACTTGTTCACACTCACACACACACTCACACACACATTCCATGACCCAGAGGACTGTGGGCACAGGCCACGTGGGCTGGTTACACACACACGCACACACTATTGGTTCCTCTTTACCCCCATACTCACCCTCCCTCCAGGGTGTCCTTAGAGGCCCCGCCCACAGGGGCACCCCTGACCCCCCTACCCCAGAATCAAGGGCATGTGCAGCCCTGCCACCTCCATCCACATCGCTGCCTGGCTCCCCGGTGACTCTCCGGTGTTAATCAAGCCCAACCCGCAAAGAAAATCCAGCTTACTTCTCGCTCTGCTCTGCAATGTGCAAAGCACAGACCATATCATTAACAGAAAACTTCCAGAAATAAGGCCGCCTTCCAGACAGACTGTATTAATTGCATCAGGCTCCCACAGCAAGGGTGGTCTGACTCACCACGCCCCACTGGATGCTCAGGTTATAAAACCAACACAGAGCAGGCCCTGGGGTCGAACTGAAGAAGGAAGCAACAGCTTCCCCTGTTCGAACCTACTACGGACTTCCAGGTGTTCTTTATCTTTGCTGTCCCTTTAACCCGTGCCAGGAAAGCCCGCCGTGGTTACACACTGCGGCAAGAACAATTTCAGCAGGAAAGTAAATTGAATTTAACTTTACAAGATTGCCCTGTGGTTTCAGCATCTACTAATGACTGCAACTGACCCCTCAGTTAAATCCAAGCACCTCCACTTTCCTGAGCGGGGAGCCTGCATGTTCCTGCATGAGGCCGTGAACTTCACCGAGTGCACATTTTAATCACCATGGCTGATGACCGTTTGCGGCTTTTAAATAAATATGCGATGAAGCGTCTTGGTTTTTCCTCTACATCGTATGGCTGTACGCGATCTGAGCCACCGGAGAGGGTGAGTGTCTTTAAGAATGGAAACTGGGGATGGGTCTGAAGGGAGGCCTCATCCATGCCAGACACGTCACAATGCAACAGTGTGAAACCCACCATCTGCATGAGCCATGACTTACATGGGCTTATTCAGCGTCTGCCCCCTACGGCCTCACTCGTTCCTCAGCGCAACCCTTCAATGCATGGACATTGATTACTCCCATTTATAGACGGGGAGGCTGAGGAACAGAGCAGGGACAGGGCGTGTCCGAGGTCACAAGACAGAGCAGTCTGATGACCACTCCCAAGCATGGAAGCCTGGGACATGGAAAGGGTGGGGTGGGGCGGGGCAAAGTGCAAAGGTTATCAAACTGTTTTCTGCACAGCGCCTGCCCACACTAGCCCTGGGATCCCTAGCTAACCCCGTGCCAGGCTCAACCATGTCGATCTGCTCTAGAACTCAATATTGCTGTCGTCAGCTGCCGGACATGCAAAATGGACTAAAACACTGCCCGCTCATGCGCATGCCCACGATCGGCTGTGGACGGGACCATGTGACCCAGAGCGTTCTCACTGATTTGGGGGAAGGACCTCACCAAGCCCTCCTTCCTAGTTTGTCTTAGTCTGGACGCTTTGCCAAAACCTGTTCAACACCCCAGCAACACACAAGCCCCCATCAGGCAGGCGGTGGCTGTGTGACGCACACTGGCCGGGAAGCGGGAAGCGAACCCGCGTCTCCCGCACAGGAGGTAAGAATTGCACCAATGAACCATCATCGCCCCCAGCAGTTCTGTTCTACAAAGTCCCTGGAAAGACTAAACAACAAACCCCCAGCCAGCGTTGTTCACCCTCAGCTGGGAATTTTTTCCACCACTCTGAACATGCATGTCTGCCAATGACTGCAAGAACACCTGGAGTATTTTTAGCAAATAGGTAAACTCGAAAATCCTGAATCCGGGAGTAATCACCATGGACGTGTGTGTGTGTGTGTGTGTGTGCACACTTGTGTGTCTGGATGGTGCTCCGGAGGCAAGGGCGGCTTGGGATGCTGGCAGCCTGGGGTGTGCACAGCACTCGTACCTGTGTGGCTTTCCCCCACCAGGTCCCATCAGTCTATAAATAACTGCAGCTGTGTTCACAGACATGCAATTAACCTGCAGGAAACACGTCTACACTGGGGTTTTCTGTATTAATTTGAAGAGACGGGTTCAATGCACCTTGATCCAAAAAGGACAAGACAAAGGAAGGCCGAGGTCCCCTTCCCCCCTTACAGGAGGGACTCTTCTCCCGAACAGGGGTTACTGGGAACTTAACAGCTCCATTCCAACTACTCATTAAACAGACGCTGAAAACGCTTGAGCAAATAGCCCAGCACCGGTGACATAAGCACGTAGGGATAAAACCACCAGAATAGAAGGCTTTGGGGTACGCTCTCCCAACCCGGGACAGGTTAACTAGTGGGGAGCAATCAGACGACGAAAGATGGGTTCTGGGTATTGGGGCCCAGCGCCCACATTGAGAGCAGACCCCTCAGGAGCGTCAGGAGGCCCCCCTGCGGCCCAGACCCCAGGAACCAGACGTGCCCATCCTCATGCCCCTCCCCGACCCTTCAGTCAAGCGTGTGGCCTGCTGAGCTCGGAGGCCCTGAGCCCTTTTGGCTCGGGTACCTTCAAATCCAAGAAGGCCTCTAAGCCCAGAAGACGAGGCCACGCCAAAAGCCGGAGCAGGTGCTTGGAGCTGAGCGGCCGCGGACGAAATCCCGCCTCGGCCACTTCCTCCTCCTGGCCCTTCCTTCCCCTTCAGATCTTGAGTGCAGAGCCTCATCCCCGCCATATCCAAGCAGACTGCAGGCTACAGCAGACTGTCATTGAGCCATGCCAACCAGGTGACCGAGAAAGGGCTCCGGGTGGAAGACCGACTGCGTGAACGAACGAACGGATGTAGCTGTGAGACCTTGGCCTCTCAGAGCCTCATCTTCTCATCTGTAAAGTGGGGAGAGCAGACCTTGCCTCCTAAGGCTGCTGGGAGGATTCAATTCAAGAGTGTCCAGCAAAGGCCGCCCATAGTACCCACTGCTGTCGAGTCAATCCCAACTCATCCCCAGAGGCCTTCCAAGACTGTAATCTGAAGGGCAGCAGCCTGCCGCATCTTTTCCCTGCAAAGAAATTGCTGGCTTCAAACTGCGAAATTTCTGTTAGCAGCTGAGCGCTTTACCACTGCACCACCAGGGCTACCTCTGCCTGCAGTAACCACGACCAAACCTGTTGTGGTTGAGTAGATCCCAACTCACAGCGCCCCTAGAGGACAGAGTGGAACTGCCCACAGGGTCTCCAAGGCTGTGATCTTCATGGAAGCAAAGCCCAAACCACACCCACTGCGGTGGAGTCCATTCCAACCCACCACACCCCTAGAGGACAGAGTGGAACTGCCCACAGGGTCTCCAAGGCTGTCAATCTTCACAGAAGCAAAGCCCAAACCACACCCACTGCCCTGGAGTCCATTCTGACCCACAGCGCCCCTAGAGGACAGAGTGGAACTGCCCACAGGGTCTCCCAGGCTGTCAGTCTTCACAGAAGCATCTGCCTCATCTTTCTCCCAAGCACCAGTCTTTCAGTTAGCAGCCAAGCTCTAACCACTGTGCCACCAGAGCTCCACTGTTGTTGTTAGGTGTCGTCAAGTCACCTTTGACTCACAGCAATCCTGTGTAAACACTGCCCGGCCCTGCGCCAGCCTCACAATCTTTGCTATGCCTGAGCCCATCATTGTAGTCACTGTCTCAATCCATCTCGTTGACCCCTCTTTCGCTGACCCTCCACTTTCCCAAGCACGTATCCTTCTCCAGGGACTGGTCCCTTCTGACAACATGACCAAAACAGGCCCTCAACTTTAGCCCTGAGAAGGAGGCACCTTCAGAAAGTCACGGTCGAAGCCACGGTCCTCTGTACCGCCTCCCATGCACGCGAAAGCTGGACAAACAGGACAGAAGAGCTGATGCACTGGGTAGTGGTGTTGGTGAGGAGCACTGAAAATTGTACCACGGACGGCCAGAGGAACAAACAAATCCGTCTGGAAGGAAATGCGACCAGAATGCCCCTCAGACGTGAGGACGCGGGACTGCCACTCATTTACCTTGGACGTGTCACCAGGAAAGACCAATCGCTAGAGGAAGACATGGTGTTTGATAAAGAAGAGGGTCAGGGTTCAAACACACCAATGATCATGAGGAAGGCGCTGTACGACACACGACATCGTCCCCAGGTCGTAGCCTAGCATGACGGGAACCAACAAGGCAGCCCGCAGCAGTGCCGTGAAGGACATGCGTGAGGACACCTTGCTCGGGGTCCACCTGTTTGTCCCCCTGGACTTAGAGAAGAACCCCTGCTGGCACAGTGGTCAAGCACCAGGCTGCCAACCAAAAGATCGATGGTTCAAACCCAGCAGCCATCCTACAGGAAATTACAACCTTGGAAACCCTATGCTCAAACTCACTGCCACTGAGGCAATCTCAACTCATAGTGACCCCTCTTTGGCTTTCCAAGGCTATATCTCTACAGAAGTAGATTGCCCAGCCTTCCTTCTGAGGAGTGGCTGGTGGATTTGAACCGCCAGCCTTCTGGTTAACAGTCACATGCCTTAAGCACTACGCCACAAAAAAACAAACCAAACTCACTGCCATCAAGTCATATCCAACCCATAGGACCCCTCCTTGGGTTTCCGAGGTGGTATCACTATGGAAGTAGATTGCCCCATCTTCCTTCTGAGGAGTGGCTGGTGGATTTGAACTGCCAGCCTTCTGGTTAGCAGTCAGATCCCTTAGGCACTGCACCACCAGAGCTCCCTGGAAACTCTATGGGGCAGTTCTATTTGGTTTAGTTCTACTGGGTCTATAGGGTTGCTATGAGTAGTATCAGATTTGGTTCGGGTCTGGTTAGACTTACGCAATGGCAGTGTGGCTCAGTGGGAGCATGGGTGGCCATGTTGGGAGGCATCCCAGTTCTGCAGCCTTGGCCCAGTTGCTCAGCAACCCCGCCCCAGCCTTTGCTAGCCCATCTACAAATGGGGATGGTTATCACCCCAGCGCAGCCCTGCCCTAGGGCACTGGAGGGCTGGGCCCTCAGGAAGGAGGGGCCCGGGCCCTGGCAGAGTCTAAACCACTTCCCAGCTTCTCACAGAGCCAGAGCCAGCTCAGGGTTAAGCGAGCCCCAGGCTGCCTCTGCTGGGGCTCAGGTTTCTTCCTGCAGAACTTGACGGAGTCCAGCCATAAACACTGGGCTGCTCTCTGACAGTGGCCCCCAGCGGCTGCAGGGGTTGCAGCGCTAATTACAGGCAGCCCAGAGCTAGAGCAGAGCAGTGGCTGGGCAGCCAGACCGAGCAGGCCCACAGCTTAGCACTGAGGTCTCCTGAAGACTCCCAGAAGATCCCCAGAGCCAGCACCGGGGCCCAGGCACCCTGGGGCCAGGCGGCGGGCCTGGGGGCCTAGCTGTGGCCCCCGTTCCCTGAGCTTTCTGTCTGTGCATTCCAGGCAGAAGCCCAGTGAGAAAGCAGAATTTCAGCTGCCACCAGGTCCATGCCATCACTGTCTGTGTTGGGGGGCCTGAAGCTGTGCCCCCCAACCCCATAGCAAAAGCCCCAGGGAGCTCTGGCCTTGGAGCGGGGACTCCACGGAGACGGCCCCAAGCCAACTCCACTGGGAAAGGTGAGTGGGCCAAAATGAAGGACAAAACCAACCCAAGAAAGCCAGTTTTCTTTTCAAGGTTCAAGTCCAGAGGAAGCCGCACCACGCCTGATGACAAATCCAATAGCCCAGCCCCCTGCACCACCCTCTCCTTCCCTGGTCCCTGGCCCTTCTCCTTGTTCTCTGCTAATAACACTGAAACCAGGAGGAAGGGAGCTCACCACCCATCACAGGTGAGGTGGCCACGGCCCATACCAGGCACAGCGGAGGAGGGGCTGGGTTGGGAGGAGAATCTGGGGGACAGGGCAAACATAGCCCTCTGCCTGCAGAATTCCCAGGCACCCCAGGCCTGAGCAGTTGTTGGGTTTTGCCTTTGGGGGCGGGGGTTGGGAAGGGTAGACAAGCTGCCTGTCGAAGCCTGGTGGCCTCTCTCTGCTCATCTGTACAATAGGCGGCCATGCCCAATTGCCAGCGAAGGAGGGCGAAGCCAATGTAGACACAGATGGGAGCCCACCAGAGCCAAGCACACAGTAGGTGCGCAGCCCCCAGGTATGCAGACGGCTGTTGCTGAGAACAATGGAACCGTGTTGCCCTCCCCCCCAACCCCCACCCCCACACACACTCTCCCCACAATATCTCACTCCCTCCTGTGGCCACAGCTAAAAGGTTCCCTTTGATTCTGACTTTATCCCTCAGAGTTAATGGGCAACACATTCTCCCAAAGAGAAAGTCAGCAATTTGGACGACTCCAGCCACGCACGCAGACAACCAAGGAATCTTCTAGTCTTAGCAGGGAGGGGTGGCCAGGCCAAGGGCTGGAAACCACCTCAGATGTTAGGCGTTATCCAATTAAGCCTTAGCTAAACAGCCCAGAGAGATGAAATCTGGAGGCTGAAGAACTGCCTTCTGGGGGCAGCCTCTGCACAGGCGGGGGACCCCCTGATCCATGGAGCCAGGGCACTGGTTCCGGGACAGCTCTTACCAACGCCCCCTGGGGACCCCAAAAAACACCTCTTGGGCTGGGGCTGGTACTGCATCCCAGGTCCCCACCTTGGCCCGGCCCCCCTGGGAGCAGCTGCCACCAGCTGCGCCCACAGCCCAGGGGGGCAGCCGGGCGCCGGCCCCCCGCCATCCCGGGAGCCCGCCCCCCACCGCGGCGTCGTCTGTTACCTGACAACTGACACTGGCATCCAAAGGGGGCCGGGGCCTCCGTCTGACCCTCACCCTGAGCGCTGTCGCCCGAGAGCGGGCGCGTGCCGCAGCACGGCAGGGAAAGGCAGGGCGGGAGGGCGCCCAGCGCGCGCAGAGGCGGCGTGATCACGGATGTGTGAGGGTGGGAGGAGGCAGCGATGGGGGCCATCGCTGGCAGCTGGGCAGGCCTGCACGGCCCTGGAGAAAAAACAATAGAAAAGACTGGTCAGTCGGGCCCTGGACCGGACGGGGGCCGGGGGCGGCGCGGGGCCCGGGGCAGGGGCTGCAGGCCTCCCTTCCAAGGGAGTGTGGGTCCCTGCGGGGAGGACAGCTGGGGCGCAGGGCAAGACGGGGGCCAGGGCGAAGGGGCAGGAGCACGGAGGGAGGCCTAATTCCACAGCTGCCAGGTTGGGCTGTCTTAGGGCCAGGACCCCCGCCCGGAGGACCCAATGCGCGGGCGGACAGACAGGGCTGTCAGGGCCCCCAGGCCAGACCCCTGCAGGGCACGTCCTCTGAGCATCCGGGCACTGGCCACCCTCCAGCAGGGGCCCCTCTGCAGTCCACAGTCCTCCACGAGCCCGGGCACCAAGCACACAGCACCCCCGCTGGCGACTGCCCTGCAGAAGGCTTGGGAAGACCGACCGCTGGCTCCGAAAACCCTGGCACTGCCCAGCACCGCTCTGGACGCCTAGGCCTGGCTCAGGGCACCTCCCCAGGTCCGCCGACGACACACGCAGGGTCCCGGGACTGCCTTACCCCGCCCCCCGCCGGCTTCCTTGGCTCCCCAGCAAGGCCTGCGTTTGATTTGGCCATTTATCGTACACGGCGGGGAGACCACCAGGGCAAAACATTCGTGTGACGCTGTTCCCAAAACCACAAGTGAAGAAGCCCACATTCCCCGGTAAACAACTGAGCGGCGAAGCGTCGCTGAGAGAGAAAGAAACGACTGAAGATGACGGGCGGCCGGCCCAGCCGGTTCTGCAGGCACTCGGGCCGCTTCTTGCTCCCAAGCGGGGCTCCGCCACTCGGGAGCGCGCGCCCCCCGCGAGCCCACTGTGCGCAGGCGCCCGGCAGGCTTTAGCTTGACGGCTCCTCCCAGCAGGTCCTCGGGGCTGGCTTAGGAGCCTCACTGCACAGACTGCAGGCCCAGGACAGATACCAGCAGCCGCCGGACCCAAACGCGGCCTGCGGGGCGTCAAAGCCGTGCTTCTGCGTGTGCCTCCGTGCCCCTCTGCTCTCCAAAACGTGCGCTATCGAGCATTGCGGCGTCGAGACATCGACGGAGACCTCAGCTGCAGGCCACAGCTGCACTGCCAAGAGATGGAAGCTAGGGGCTGGGGCAGGTTGGGCCCTGGACCCGGGGCGTGGCCGAGCACCCGTGAGCAGTCTTAGCCCCAGACTTAGCGTGGCACCCCTTATCCCCAAGCCAGCCCTGGCCAGTCCTCATCCAGTGTACCCCAGCATGGACTACCTGCCCTGTCACTCCAGATCTCAGGTCCCTCTATCGGTCCTCCTTGCAGACTGTGGGGGCTCCAGACACCTCACCTTGGCTGGGACCTTGTGTTGAGTGCCTTTGACAACGGTCCTGTCACTTAGCTCAGCGGGGAGGACCAGCCCCATTCCACAGGGGAAGGCGTATGCTCAAGGAGACCTGAGGCAAGGCTGGAGGTGTCCCTCCTCCCTGTGGGGCTGCAGTGGGGGTGTGGCGACTAGGGAAGCCAAGGGTCCTGGGGCACGGGGAGACCAAGGCCTCAGGGCTCACTCAGGCCCAGGGAGGCTGCCAAAGGCCAGATGCAGGCCTGGGCCCAGGCTTCTGCGTGAGGCCGTGATAAGGCCAGCCCCACCCCCCGTCTGTCATAACTGAGGCACCACCAGGAGCACGTCCGGGCCTGGGGACTGTTTTCCCGAGTGCAGAGGTAATAAGCTGTGGCTTCACGGGGAAGACAGACCAAAGATCAGGAAGAAAGTGGCCATCCAGCCCCCCTCTCCTTCTGGAAAGGTCCAGGCAGGGCCAGTCTGTCAGGACAAATCATACAGCGTGACACCTCAGAGCCCCCCAACCGGGTGAGGGGCTTCCAGGAGGCCTCAGGATGAACTCTGACCTTGCTGAAGAACACGGGCCCCAGGGCCAGCAGAGGGGTGGGGGCAGGCAGCAAGGGCAAGGGGCTTTGCTGGGGCTCACCAAGGAACCTCTGCCCTGGGTGTGTGTTGTGGGGTGTCTGCCCCCTGAAACTCCTAAGCTCTATCCAAAGGCGGAAGCTGGGGCGCCCCTTCTGAAGCTACCACAGAAGCCAAAGATGGGGAAAGGAGCCGGGCGGAGGGGGCCGGGTCCTGTGTGATCTCATTTATATGAACCTGAGGGCACAGGCAAAGACTTAACAGCAGTGGCCCCAAGGCAACAGGCAAGGGCATTGGGACTTGAGGCTGGTGGAGATGGGGCTTCTTAGCGGGGATGAGCGTGTTCAAGAACCGGTGGTGGTGAGGCCTGCACAGCAGTGACACGGGCAGTAAAACCTGCGAAAGCCGGAACCACAGAAGGCAAGAACCTGTCAGAAAAGGAAAGCTCAAGTATCTCCCACCGGTAGTGCAGCGCCTAAGGCACTTGACTGCTATCCAGAAGGCTGACAGTTCCAACCCACCAGCCACTCCTCGGAAGGAAGGTTGGGCAATCTACTTCCGTGATACTGCCTCGGAAACCCAAGGAGGGGTCGCTATGAGTCAGGTCCTACTCGATGGCACATAACAACAACAGAGAACAAGAGAAAAGACTGTCCCCTGTCAAAGGCAGAAAACCTGTGAGGCCGGGAAAAACAAAGCAGTCATGTGGCTTCACTGTACTCAAAAGCCCTAAGAGTTGTCCACCTCAAAATGGCTAAAAGGGTGAATTTCATGTCATGTGACTCTTATCTCAAGAAAAATAATAATAATAAATAGGAATAAACTCCAACAATGAAGACTTTGTCTCTGGGCCCTGCATCTGGCCCAAGGCCCTCCGCATGGAAGGTGCAACTTGCCTTTCAAAGTGCAGCCAGAAATCCAGAACTGACCTAAGACAGGACTTGAGAGCCAGTGCAGCCTACGCCAGACACACGGGAGGCAGGAGCTCGGACGCAGGGGAGCCCGGGTTCCAATCCCTCTCCTACCACTTGCTGCCCTGAGACCAGGCTACGTCATTGATCACAGCCTCAGCTCCCTGTCTTTAATGGGAGGATGCTAGCAACCTGAGGCAGAGCCCGCATGTAGTAACCACGCAATAAACAGTGTCGGGCCCTCGTTCATCTTCAGTGCTGGGGTCTTCCTACTCCCAGTCCGTTCTCCACACGACAACGCAGACTGACAATGTCTGCAAGTGCACTGCGCGCTCAGTAAGGTACCGCCCAGCCCTGTAAGTCTCTCTTCTAGGTACACGCCGGTGCTGTCAGGAAGGCTAACAGACCCACCTGCACCAAGGCATGTGGGCGGGTGACACCAGGCAGACCGCTCAGCCTTAGGTGAGATCCCGAGGACTTAACAATGAGCCCCACTGGCCTGATCTCTTGTCAAGCAGGTCCACTGTGGGGGCACCGGTGGTTCTGTGGTAGGATTCTTGCCTTCCTTGTGGGGAGCCAGGTGGGATTCCCAGCCCATACAACTCCTGGGCACCACCCGTCCGTCAGCGGAGCCTTGCCTGTTGCTCAGATGCTGAACGGGTTTCGGTGCAGCTTCCAGACTCACACAGACCAGAAGAAAGGCCTGGTGACCTCCTGCTGACCGTGGGCCGATGGAAGCCCTATGGGTCACGGCATCCCTCTTCCCTTGTGCACAGCTCACCATAGTTGGGGGACACCCCAAGGGCTGCTGTCACCGAGAAGTCCATCTTAATGAAAGAAACAACACATGCAGCATCTCACTGTAGCCTAGCAGCCTTCCCGTGGGGCACCATGAGGATCTTCAGGCGGACACTGTGGCTGGGGGAGGTGAAGAAGTCTGCCTCAGTAGTACCAAAACATAAATAAACAAACGCCACGAAGCAAGAAAGCACAAGGCGCTCTGGGCGCGCCGTGATTAAGCACTCAGATGCGAAGCAAAAGGTCGGCGGTTCAAACCCACCAGCTCCGCTAGAGAAAGGTGTGGCAGCTTGCTTCCGTGAAAGCCCATGGGGCAGTTCTCCCTAGTCCTCTCCGGTTTCTAGGAGTCCGGACGGACTGGCGGTACACAACAACAACAACAGCAAATAACCACAACGTTTCCCAAGCTCCAAAACCGATTATCGGCTCGCTGCGTGGCGCATTCATCAGCCTGAGAATCCCCAGGGTCTGGACCCGTCTGGGCTCCAGAGGGACCTTACAGATGTGGCGGCCTCCCTCCCCGCACATGCGCACTGCATCGGCCGGGAACACGCCCACCCGCGAGATGCAGACACAAAAACACCCCGGAAAAGCCGGGGCCGGCTTGGAGGGGACCGGAGCTGGCGTTCCCGCCGCGGCCACCTCGCAGGGTCGCCCCCTAGCCACGAGGCTTTGCAACTCGGCGTCCCCAGCCAGGGCGCAGGGGGCAGCACTGAGACACGTCCGTTATTCTCCTCGCAGGTGCCTGTGGGCTGGTTCATTTTTGAAGCCGAGACCTCCTGACCATGCAGGAGTCTTAGATCAGGGCAGGGGACGGGGCGCGCGGGCGCCTGGGAGAAGGCTCCTGGCTCTGCAACCTGACAGTCCCCGCGCCCCCTCCCCCCATGCCAAGACATTAATTCTCACAAGTCGGAGAAAATTACTATGCATGAATGCAAAACGCATGATCAGGAGTAATTAACATGGCTTCATATGCAAATTTTATTAATGCAGAAGTACAAAGTCATTATGCAAATGAAACTTACGTCAACTCTCTTGACAAATATTCATCTCCGAGGCTCAAGTTTCTGCCTCCTATTTATTTATTTAATTTTTTTCTCCCTCTTTTTTCCTGGCCCCCCACCCCCCGGGGAGGGGGCAGAGCGTGGGGGGTGTGGTGCTGGTGGCCGCGATGGCGGCGGTAGCCACGAGGCCTATTTGACAAGTTTACAAAGTTGTTTTTCAACCAGAGAAATTTATTCTTGTATTGTTGATTTTTTTTCCCCCCGTTGTTGGCAGGTATAAGACAGCTCATAGGAGAAGGAGAAAAAAATTAAAAAAAAGCTCTGGGTAGCAGGCAGCCAATCGGAAGCCGGCGCCTGTAATGAGGGCGATTGATGGCTGTTTGGCTTTTACTGCAGGGTAATGAACTAGAATCCAGTCTGAGGAAGGGGGGAAAATATGAATATTCATGAGGCTGTGCTCCTGCCTTTGATGATTAAAGAAATTTTTAATATTCAAATAAGCGCTTGCCAAGTGATTAACAAAGAACAAGCACGCAGAAATATGGAAATGGGAACTGGAAGATTGGAGAGGCGCAGGGACCGGCAGCAGAGGCAGCCCCAAATTTCATCCACAAGATAGGCCGATAACCCAATTCGCACGGGGGCAAATAGAAACAGTTCTTTCTGATCGCTTAAATATTTGCCGGCTACTTTGTCTTAAGGGTGATTAAAATGCTATGTACTGAGGGGGGCTGGATAATGTTCAGTCAGAGCCAAGGCGCAGCTCCCGTCTGAGTCATTAGCCTTCTCCTAGCCCACCTCCACCCACCCCAGCGGGAAATCCATTTGCCAGAGACAGAAGATGGCGGTGCCGCCAGCTCCGACAGGGAGACCCATGGCCTGGGTCTACGCTGCCCTGGGTACCGCTCGGCTGTGATCCAACTCCGAGTGCACATCGGTAACAGTGGTCATCTAGTGCATGAAGGCAGGCCTGAGTCTGAAGCCAGGGCACTGTGAGGTGTGGGGCTGGGGGTGTGGGGGTGATTCTTGGGGTACATGGTCTAGAAAGCTCAGGGCTTCCTCCGGACTCGGGCCCTGGGATAAACGCATAAAGGAAATAGTCACAGCGACGCAGGCCCTTCTGGGGGCTTGAAAGGACTCACACCTTCAACACCTGGCCTGGGCTGGCCATCCTTATGGCCCAGCTGCCACCGGGAAAGCGCCCCACCATCCCCGCAGGCCTCATCAGCTGCCTGCGAAGGCCACGCGCTCACATTTTACCAGCTCCACCATGGCCTCACAGTGGAGCACATAATAACAGTATTAGCTGGTAAAATGATCCTGCAGTTAAAATACATCTAATTAGCAGCCAATGACATCCATTTTGGCAATTTCCTATTTGAAAGAAGTGGAGTGCTACCTTAAATAAGACAGGCACTGAGTACTGGCGGGACCTACCTTCACATCTCACATCGTGTCTCTCTCTCTCTCCCTTTTTCTGGTGGGGTAGGAGCTGGGGGGGTAGGGTGGGCGGGCAGGGGGCAGGGATGGGGAGTGGCGCAGACAGTGAGAACACAGGGCACTGACACTAGCGGGCCATCTTTGTTGCTTGCTTTCATATTGGGGGCTACCCAGGACATAAATGCCTTCACTCCACAGGGACCATTCCACTGCTGTTGCTGAGGGCCCCCCCACCCAGCTTTGGACTGGACCTTATTTTCCATTTGGTTGTGAAAATAAATAATAAACGAACAGACAAAATGGCAACCCAAATCCAAGGGCTTATTTAAATGAACAGGGGAAGTCGCCTAAAAAACCTGCCAGCCCGGGGCACTTCGTGGACAGACCCAGAGGGCACACCCAGAAAGTCTGCAGGAGGAGCTGGGGCTCAAGTCCCCCTCCCCACTCCTGGACTCCTGAGTCCATGGCCCTGAGGACCATCCCACTTCCTGGTGCCTGCTGCACAGGCTTGGCTTTGGGGGGGCATTGGGAAGTATCCTTTGAAACGCAAAGGCCCATACGGGGCTCCTCGGGTTGGCACAGCTGTGTTTAGGGTTCCTTCAGAGGCATGACATGGGGACACACAAACTGTTGAGAGCCACATCCAGCCCGGAGAAGGGCTGTCCACTGTTAGACCGCAGCCTTTCAGGGGCTGAGGAGAGTCGGGAAGAGGCCCTACAGAGCCTGACTGGCTTCAGCTGCCATCTGGGTACCCCAGGGGTGGCGAGCAGGTGGGAGGTGGAGTAGCCAGGGGCCTGCAGGAACACCGGCAAGGGCTCCTCTCCGGACTTGCAGCTCCTCGACCACACTGCCCCGTGTGACCACCGGGGCATCCCTGCACAGCCACTGGGGCGGCCTGCCCGCCCCCAGAGGAGTGAGAGGCGTATCTCTTCCTGCCCCCAGCCCAGCTGCCGCCCCCTCAGCTCCGCCCTCCCCATGTTCTCCTGAAGTATGTCACCCTGAGTCACTGCGACATGCCCAGCAGGCCGCACACTTAACGCATTCCACGGGAGACGAGAGGCAAGGGCTCGGGGCCCCACCACACTCGCAGACCCACTGTTCCTCCCTCAGCTGCACACAGCCCTTCTCTGGGTCCAAACGCCCCTGTTTCCATGGCTGCCAACCTCAATTTCCTCAAGATGCAAGCAGCTGGAATGCTGTGGGGCAGCATATCCCCAGTCTGAGCCATGAGCCAAGGAACGGTGAGGGTGCCGTGCCCCTCAACCTCTAATGCCCAGGAGGCGGCACGGAAAGCGCAGACGTGCTGAGGAGGAAGGGCGTCTACCCTCTTCCCCCAACCACGCGGGGTAAGGAGTGGGAGCCCAGCAGCTGGGCCCGGCTGACCAGTCCAGCCCCTAGGCCAACATCTGCAGGAAAAACTGGAGCCTGGGCTCTTTTCTTCCTGGGGCAGCTATGTGAGCTGCAGGAATGCAAGTAAACCCCACCCACTCGTCCTCCAGGCTCCCAGCACAGTCAGAAAAGCCCAAGGACTCTTCTGTGTGACCTTGAAGTAGGACCAAATGCAGCCTGAACTCTGACTCCACTCGGTTTCAACCTCAGCAGGCACCAAACCAGTGCCCACGATCCTGGAATGGATGGGCCTGGGGCAGCAGAAGACGAATGAATGAAAATCACCCAGCAAGGCCTGTACTAGTTGGAAAATGTGCACACGCATGTATATTACATAGAGGTGAAATTCCATGTATGCACACACACCAGCAACACAGGCGGACATGTGAAAATGGCTATTTGCCCCCACGCAGACTATGGGGGCCCCGGACAAATGAGTTGACAGAGCCTCTGACTGTCACAGCAGAAATAGCGATCTGGTACCCAGCAGAGATGTGTCCCCTTGGTCCCCTGAGTCAGGCCTTCTGATCAGAATGATCTGGGAAGCCGCTGCATCCCTTAGCCGTTTCTGCCCTCAAACCCAACTTGTTGAAGCTCAGTTCGTCATTTCATCTTAGGTCCCCTCGGGTACCACAAGCAGTGTGTGCTACACGTGTCTGCAGGAAGGACAGCTGGATGAAATGTGGCCTGGAAACGCACGGAAGAAGGTGAGGACTCCCTGGCTTCCCCCACAGGAAGAATCTGGGGTCAAGAGGCCTGTGGTCCTTGGTCCGATCCCACTGACCAGTTCAGGGGCACCTTCCCCACTGATTGACAGCTGAGCCAAAGAAGGCAAACTAAAAGCCCACATCAGGATTTGTCGCACGAGAACAGACAACAAGGGGAGAGGATCCTTCACATTGGGGCCCACGGGGAGTTTAAAACGAGGCACGTGGTTTTGTCTCCCACCAGCATCTGTGCCCGACCTCTGAGGGATGACGTGGAAACACCAAACCCCATCTTCCGTGAAGCACATTTAAAGACCAGTGAGTTCAGGAAGTCGCTGTGGTTCCAAGGCCTCACAAGCTCCACAACTGGCTGCCGCCCAGCTGCCATGCGCAGAAGCGAAAATCTAGGGGAAGTCCGAGCCGTGAGGATGCCGGCGAACTCAGAAGGGCCACCCAGCACAGCCAACAAAAAGAACCGCGAGAAAGCCCAGCGCCCGGCGAGGAGATCCTGCAGTGACTCGGGCCAGAGCCGCAGGGCCAGGGTCCCACCATCTCAGGCACACACCGAGGAGAGGCTCCGCACGCATCACAAACCCTAGTGAGACCAGCCCAAGAATTACCCCCGAGCACTCAGGGAGCCGGCCTCAGGAAGGCTGGCGGGTGCCTTATTTCAGAAGGAACAGAAATAAACTTAGTGACTGGAAGAAAAAAAAAATGAAACTGTCCAAAAAGAAAAAGGGACCGTGCTACACTTTAAATTTATCTTTTGTTTTTAGTTGCACTTATCAGAGCTGTAGTCAATTCGTCTCCAGTGCTCGAATGAAAAATCGCGCCCCTCCAGATTTTGTTGCTGATGGAGTCTTTTTCCCCCTTCTTCTCATTTCTTTTTCCCTCTTTCCTAATGAACTTACAGAACAATGGCGTTCAGCGCTCTGGATCACATGAGAACAAAATCCATCCACGGCCTCTTCACGTTTCGAAGCCAGGACTGAAATGTCACCAACTAAATAAAAATTGAACAGGCCTGTAATTACTTCCAACAAAGTAGTTCCTTGAACCGGGTTTTCTGTACGTAGATGGCATTTAATATACATATTGCAAGCCTTCTTTGCAGCAGGAGCAGCGTTCATCGGCAAAAAATCACAAATTTCCTTCCAAGACAGAGCAGCCTGACAGCCCCTTCCTCCTGCTATTTTGACGTGAAACCTGCTCTCATCTCCTAACACACCAGTGGTGACTTCCAGTGTGTGCACAAGATGTGTAAAAATTAACACTTCACGGGATTAATTTAATAAAGATTGTTAGCACATTAACACTAGGAAGGCAGCCCCTTCCGATTCGATCTAGGCCGCTCCCCACGCCCCTGGAAGAGAGGCTTACAATCGGCTGAGGTTTTACACCGCTATTTAATGTAATTAAAGAAACTGGCAGCGCTGCCCTCCATGGAGATAGCATTTCTGTAGCCGAGTATTCCCATTAGAAATTGGGGGAAATCAGAGCACGCTGACTTTGATTGGGCTGTAATTTTTTTCCCCGTGGCTGTCTCTGAAACAGACTGCATGGCCTCAGACTGCATTGGCTGCCGAAGCCCAGGAGGGGAGTGTGTGATGACACGGGCAGGGCCTCCGGGAAGAAGCACCCAACATTTTCTTGACACGGATTTGACTGTGAAAAAAATAAAACTCCAAACCCCTGCAAGCCCCGTTCAGCTGTGGTTATCCGGGACACTCTCTGCCCAGCAAGCCGCACCCGGGAACCCCGTCCCCGTCAGGAAGATGACTCCTCAGAAGCCCCAAAGCAACACCCGGGACAGCATCGCCGAGGAAGGCAGGCCTCCGGGCTGTCCTCCCACAGTCCGTCAAGAACGGTAAGGCAGCGGGGATGCCAACAGGCTCCAATCCCCGGCTTTCGCTGGAAGCTTCCGTAATCTCCGCGCAAAAATGCAGCCCGCCGGTGGCACCCGGGAGACCTCGGGAACTAAACAAACACACACACAAAAGAGGAAAAGCATCTCTCTGCACCGCTTCATGCAAAATGGCAGGGAAATTAGGTCTTGGAACCGAAATGAAGATCTGAGTCAGCTCTCCGACACCAAGGCAGCCTGGCCTCATGGGCTGGTCACCTCCCGCCCTGGAAGCGCCAAGTGCCATCACGAAGGAGCCCTGTCTCCCAAGCTGTCCTCTCCCTCCGTGTCCCTGTGCTGGAGGGGCCTCTCTTTCTCCTAAGTGCGTTTTAATACCCTTATTCTACATCCTAATTTCCTTGAAAAAAACATCTGTGTCACTGAAAAAAAAAAAAAACGTCACTCTGTTTTTGCAATCCAGCAGCTTAGTTGGCAGCGAGAACGGCTGGCTGGCATTAGCCCCTCATTTGACAAAACTACTACTGTGGGCATGTGCTCAAAACAGGTAGGAAGCAAATGCTGCGAAATAAGGAAGTAGAAACAGCCAACAGATTTTTCACTCCCAAGAACGCCAAACGTAAACATGATTTATTTAGCTGTGTTTAACGTGTCTGTCCTGCACTCCACAAGAAGTCCACTTGGTTTTATGGGGAGAGTGGGGAGGAAGGGAGAGGCAAGGGGAGCAGGGAGGCTGGGGGTGGGTGGAAACAGAAGAGGTGGGCGGCACCTTGCAGGTACTTCCTCGGTGCCTGGGTTTACAGTTTGAGGAGAACCAGAACCTCTGCCCCAAATAGATGCAAACATCAGAAGGCTGTGCTAATCTGCCGGTTAATTAACGAGCTGCCAGTAACAAAAGATGGAAGACTTGGTTCCTACAAACAGCATTTACAGGGCGTAGCGCTGATTTTGTCACCCGCTTCCTGTCCCTTTTTGCAAACCGTGTGGGCTGGGTGCGGGGACAGGTGCAGAGGCCCATGGGGCTGGGGGGGGTGGTTCTGATCTTCCCAGCCCAGAATGTGAGGGAGAGAGGGGGAAGCAGCCTTGTCTTCCCTGCCCATCACAGAGCCCATGTGCATTTACTCAGATCTGTATTCAATTAAGGAGCGGCAGACAGCTCCGGCTCAGTGCCTGCACCAGTGCAGACGGGGTATCTGCCATGCCCCCCAGCACTGACGCCAGGGAACAAGGGCTCTACCCAGTCGTCGCAGAGAGGGAGAGGGCATCCCTCTCGCCCACCCTGACCCCCAAACTCAAGCCTGTGGTCTTGGTCCTGCCGGGGTGAACAACCAAACACGTAAAGCAGCGAGCTTCACGCTCTGAACCAGCAAGTTGAGACCAGAGCTTGTTGGCCCTGCCAGGGGTCACTGTGACTAAACATCTAACTCAGATCATGCAGCACTTGCTGCAAAAACAAACTGAGCGTTTGCAAAAGGAGAAACGACAAAGTAGAAGCCAGCCCACAACACTTGCGTCCCAGCTCCCTGGTCTCATTACGGCCAGCTGTGAGCCAGCCCGAAATGCCAATGTCTGCTGGCTTCCAGGGCGGCGGCGAAGGGGGCGAGAGACCTTTCCCCTCAGTCTGCACGGCCTGCCTGCCTAGCTCACCGGCACCTCCTGCGCCTGTGCACTTAGGGGCTACCTGCTGTATGCTTTCCTCCACCACCCAAAGCTACAGTGCCCCCGGCCCAGTTATCTCCCGTCCTTCCGGGGCCAGCAGCCCAATGTTAGCAAAGAGAACTTTCCTGGGGAAGTCTGGCCAAGGGCCACCGCACTGCCACACACAGCGTGTTAGGATTCTGAGTCACGTGACAATTCCCACCACTAACCTGGGGAGCAGTCGAGCTCTGTAACACATAGGGGCCTGAGTGGGGACAGACCCCACCGCCACTAACAGCAACAGCCAGGGGCGAGGGGCAAGCTCTCAAATGAACAGGGACGAGGAATCATTTGTTATCAATATTAGGTTACTAAACTGGAAAGGAGGAGGCACTTGACTGCTAACCAGAAGGCTGGCAGTTCAAACCCACCAGCCACTCCTCAGAAGGAAGGTTGGGCAATCTACTTCCATAGTAATACCGCCTGGGAAACCCAAGGAGGAGTCACTGTGAGTCGGGTCCGACTCAACGGCACATAACAACACAGCAAAACTGGAAAGGGAGACCTGGCCTCCGAACCTTAGGTGTGAATTCTTCCAGCCTTAACTATGTCTGCTCCACCATCAACTATACAGGTTCTTGGATGCCAGTTCTCCTTCTCAAATGCATCCCCGTCCCCCACAGGCAGAGTGGCAGTCTGCACTTCCTGCTATCTTAGAAATCAGCAATGACGTCACCCCCCCAGTGGTCTGTGTCATACCTGGATGGTGACAGAAAAGTAAACAAGTGGAAATCCCCGTTTTGTAGGGGCAGAAACCGAGTGACGATGTGCTTTGCCTGGGAGCAGAGGAAACAAACCCCTTTGAGACCAGGCAGCGCCGGGCCCAGCATCTCCATCCTGAGACCCGACCTCTGCGCTGGCCCCTAACGCTCCAGCAGCTACAGATGCCTTTCCAGCGTGGAGCCAGGACTCGGGCGCTGCACTGGGAGACCAGACTGGCAGAAAGCCACACAAGGAAATCCAGACTCTCGAAGGAATGCAACTGAAGACGCATCACAGCACCTTCGAAGGACGCCTCCCAGGATGGCTCTGGCCGCCAGTGCCACCGGCACGTGCGTGGGATCCGGCGGGCCAAATCCCCACTCCCAAGCACATCTCCCATCCATTCCTCCAGAACAAACCAAGGCCCGGAGGTCTACCTGTGCCCAACAGACACGTCCCCAAGCTCAGGACATGCCACCAAGGAGCCGCCGGCCTAGCCATGAGCTGAGGGCTGGCGGACCCCCTCACAGAGGGTCCCGGGCAGGAACCTTCCACCACTCTGCCCCAAGCCCTAACCCAAACCTAGAGGCTGAAATCACACATAATTATTGTCGCTGTTGAGCCGTCAAAATAAAGAAACCAGGAAGGATAAGTAGGCTTCCTCCATTAAGTCAACCGAGCACACATGACCTGTCTTTCAAGCAAACATGAACAATAGCCCACATACAGCTTGTCACCAGAAATTCTGAAATATACATCTCTATAGGAATGCAGCAACCTGGGACAGGGCCCCTCACACTCACACACACACACACACACACACACACACACACACAGAGGCGCACTTAGAGTTGCATCTTTCATTCTGTAAAGGAATTTGGTCACACACGTGTTCATCAAACACAGGAATCTGCCTTTCCATCTCGGGCCATTCTGCACACCGGATTGTAATCTTTTCCCCGTATTTACAGATATTCACAGGCAGATTCTGTCTTGTTAGCACTGTTACAATGGGCGTCTGAGAAGTCCTCAAGCAAGTTCAGGCAGATAGGAAAACCTCCCTGTCCGGGACTGGCAGCAGCGTGGCGTTCCCGAGTGCAGAAACTGTTCCCTTTTCCCTAGGCCTTTCAAAAAATAAAATTGACAAGGACCTTCAGATTCCAGCACCTGGAACATCGCCACTCGAAGCTGGGGTTAGCTAAACCTGAGATATTTTTAAGATCATCTCTCAGTGGGAATGCCAGGAAGGCACTGTTTACAAAATACCTAGGCCTGCAGAACACAGAAAGGGTAAGGTTGGACTGCTGACCCAAATCAGAAATACAGATATTCTTCAAAATAGACCCAAAGACTACCTGGACTCTTCTGGGAGCAAATCTCTCATCTCTGGTTCAGACCTATTTCTGAATAACAGAAAATAGAGACGTGGCTCCAACTCCAGGCTAGGAAGGCTGTCACAGGGATGGGAAACTTCTAGCCTTCTACAGGCAAACACCACACATTTTTATTTCCTGAGTAAAAGCTTTGAGAAAATGTTTGAACAAGAAATTAAGAGCTTTGTGGGAGATACAGGGAGTGTCCAGCCACAGCTTTTCTGGGACTTTAAGGCCTGTTGGGGTGCTTTAAACAGTCTGAGGCCAATTTTTAAGCAGCAAAAGTAAAGGAAGATTCCCAGTAAGGTGGCCCTTTGCATACCAATTCCGGGGAGGGGGCGCCATTGAAAGAGAAGCCAGGGGCAGGGGGAGTGACAGGAATTCCTGCAGCTCCTCCAGGGTGGAGGGTTTCAGGCCCACACAACTGGGAAAACACTTTTGTCCTTTAGGGCTTTAAAATTCCAGCCCTAGGGGGTCCCTCAAGAAAAGCAGGCTCCTTCTCCTCCGACTGGAAACAAAACAAACGGCCGCTTTGGGACAGGACCCTGGCCACTGCTGGACATGAACACGCAGGGCACCGTCCTGGCCTCACCTGCACCGGGGACAGCTGGGCACGGCCGGCCCAAGGCGGGCTGGTGGGGGCGCGATGGCGGCGGATGCAGAGGGGTCTCCAGGCGCCCCCAGGGCCCAGGACAAACACTGGGAAAGAATGCCCCACCCCGTGCGCGGGAGCCCTGCCCCGGCGCGCGGCGCCTTAGGGGAGGGGGCCACTGGAAGGAGTTTTCAGGAGTTCTGAAATGCAATTCCCCCAGCCGGTCAAGGTCACCAGCCCAGGCCTCGGGAGGGGGCAACGGACGGGGGAGGGGCGGCCCCGCGCGCGCACAAAGGGGCCCGGGCCGGCGGGCTCCCCGCCTTTGACCTTGGGTCTCCGCCTCCATCCATCTCCGCCGGCTGCCAGGGAGGGGGGCTGGCCCAGGGCCAGGGGCGAGCTCGCCCGGCGGCTGCGGGGCGGAGCGGGAGGCCGCCGAGGGGCCGCCGGGGGGAGAGGGCGCAGGGGCGCAGGAGCAAGGGTGCGAGGTTCCGAGGAGCCCTGCAGTCCGGTTGGCCCGGCGGCTGCTGCACGCCCCTCGCCCTCCGAACCAAAGCGCCACTGGTGCGGGAAGGCAGCCCCTCCCCGCTGCCCTCGGACCCGGGCAGGGGGGCGGGGCGCCGCCAGGGCGGCCAGAAAGGAGGAGCCGGCAGGTCAGCTGCGCGCCCCGCCGCCCCCGCGCTCGCCAGGGCAGCTGGCCCATTAAGGCCCGAATTATGCATGGCCGCGGCGCCCCTCGGCCTCCCCGCCCTGGACACAATCGCCGTGCGCGCCGGGCCGGGTCCGAGGAGACGGAGGAGAGGCTCAGGCCCGCCCAGCCGCGTGTCCGGAGCACAGGCCAGAGAGGCCGCAGCGGCACCGGCCCCAGGGCAGCGCTGCGCGGGGCGGGCGGGCCGGGAAGGGACACCGCCCGCGAGGAGTCCGCGCCCCATCTCCAAGTAGTCGAGGGTCCCCGCAGTGCCCGCTGCGGGGTCCCCGGGGTACGGTGGCCCTCGCGCCCCGCGGGGCTCCGCACTTCTCGCCTAGGGCAAGCCCACGTGCGCCAGGCCGGACGTGCCAAGCGGTACTAAGGACCTCAATTTCGGTGACCCCCAGGAGGGCGTCTGAAAGGCCCGGTTTTCCCTACCACGCAGGCGTGGGCCGCGGAGCTCTCCCTAGGCTCCTCCCCACCTGGTCAGGGGCGACAGTCTGGGATGGGGGTGGGGAGGAGCTCGGGCCTGGGGCCCTCCAAGGGCGAGGCTGGGGGGGGGTGTTGCAGAGGGGAGGGGCCAGACTTGCCTTGCCAGTGGCAACCGTCGGGCAAAAGGGAAACTGCAATAGCGGGAGGCAGGTGGCGCCTTGTTTCAGAGGAGCAGGGAGAGAGGTTTGGCCCCCAAAGAGTCAGGCTATGCAGACGACCCAGGCCCCCAGGGGCTGCGCTCTCCCGCCCCCAGTGCGCACAAAATGGCCATCTGGGCTTTCAGAGCAGGGCGCCCTGCACCGCACCTCCTGAGCCGGCGTGAGGACCTACTTTGCTGTTCTGGTGCCCGCGTTTTTCTGCAAACGACTTCTGCCTCTCTTTCCCCGTCTCCACTCCAAAGCGAAGGCCAGGTCAGGAAAATTATCTGCTACTTTTCCCCAGCGAGTAAAGTCGCCTCGTTGGCAGAGGAAAGTTTACAAGCCAATGATGTCAACAGCAGCAAGAAGACCAGAGTGTTTAGTTTTCTTAATTGGCTGGCTTTGAACCGGCGGTGGGAGGGGAAGAACCCACTCAGGCCCTCAGGAGAACTTGATTTTGTGGGTCTACCAGCCTCAACCATTTGAGCCCCCTTGCACTGGGGTGGGGAGGGGTCATCAAAGGTTTGTCCAGTTTTCCCTGCACGGAAAGAATCCATAGTGCTGCTTTCACGCTGAGCAAAGGACAGGCAGGCCCTGCTTCCAGCCCAAACGTGGAGCCCTCTAGATCCTTGGTTGGAAGCCTACACTTTCCAAAAGCCCTGCCCTCCCCCCAGGACAAGTCTGCTGCTGCCTGTGCAGCCTCTCTGGTTTCTTTCACGGCCTGAAGTCAGCAGGTATTTGTATTTTTATGCTACAGACCCTGCACTGGACTGTGGTCAGGGCTTGGGTGCTGAGGCACTCTGCCGCCTGCAGCTCTGAGGCTAAGTTTCTCTGGCTGCAGCTAAAGCTTTGTTCACACCTCCAACCCAAAGGACCTGAGGTCCCCAGCCCCAGGGCTCCAGACTCTTCACACATCGCCTCTGACTCCCAGAAACAACTGGCCATCCCAGACTGCCAGGTCTACCCTGGCCTTGGCCAGCACATCTAAGTGTCTCCCTCCCTCCTCACCTCTCCACACCAAACCAAAGCCAAACTCACTGTCCTTGAGTCGATTCGACTCATAGCGACCCCTCCTTGGGTTTCCGAGGCAGTATCTCTACGGAAGTAAATTGCCCAATCTTCCTTCCGAGGAGTGGCTGGTGGATTTGAACCGCCAGCCCTCTGGTTAGCAGTCAAATCAGGTGTAGGCAGTTCTGACTTCTCACCTCCACCCAGAAAGGTCTAGGGCCCCAGTGTCCACTCTGCCTGGGCAGCAGTTTCCCATCCCAGGGCCCTACGTCATTCCCTCCCAGGCCTCCCGCTGCCCTGCACTGGGCAGCACTCCACCCGAGCCCTCCTAGGACCTGCAGCCAGCCGCAGGAGGGGTCCTCGGAAACCCACTTAGAACAGAAGAAGATGAGCCTCGCTTTCTGCAGAAGGGCTTCCCCACCACCACTGAGCTCATGTCAGAGCCACCGGGGCTCTGCTCCGGACGACCGAGCCCACCATCACCCTGCCTTCTGGAAGCACCTTTTCCTTGTGCTCAATTCACCAAGGGCGGCACCCCCCTTACCACCTACAGTGCCAGGGCAGGGGCTGGGGCCCGAGGTTTGTATAATCTGGGGAGAGGGGCTCTCTCGACAGCTAAAGAATGCAAAAGCCCAGCAAGATTAGGGCAGGGCCTGGGCACCTGAAGGACCCTGCATTCAAACTGGTCCCCTCAGCGGAAGTCTGCCAGGTTCTCCCAGAAACGTCCTCACAGCTAATGGCAGAGGGGGACGCTGCTGACCCTTCAGTCTCAGGGCTGTCGTTTTTAGCTCCCCATTCTTCAACTTCTTCAACTCCCAAACCACCCAAACCCACTGCCCTGGGGTGGATTCCGACTCACAGCAACCCCAGGGATCGTGGGGAACTACCCCATGGGGTTCCCAAGGCTGTCGATCTTTCCAGAAGCAGACTGCCGCATCTTCCCCCCGCACAGCGGCTGGTGGGCTCGAAACAGCCACCTTTTGGTAAACAGCTGACCTTTACCCACTCACTGGGCCACCAGGGCCTCTGTTCCTAAACCCAGTATGTAACACATCAGAACGTCAGGGCTGCCCGCTGGGAAGGGGGTTTAGCAGGAGGCTGGGAGACCACTACGGCCGCCTCCACTGCACAGACTTCTCTGAGAGCCTCTCCACTGGGCTCTCGCAACTGTTGGGAACCACCTGCATGGCTCCTGCTGGTATTTCCACTCCAGAGGTTCAGGCCCAGAGACAGCAGGCTTGGCTCAAGGCCACACAGCATGGCAGCCACAGGGCTGAGTCCCCAGCTTCTCCCCACCCTGGGTCCAGGAGGCCTACCTGCCTGACACTACCTATCCCAGTGAATCTAGGAGCCAGCCGGCTTCGGAGGCTTTGCACGGAAGGGCAGGCTTTGCAGGGCAGATGGATGACCCACTGTCTCAGCTTTTACATCCCCCACTATGACCCAAGTCCGGGAGAGTCACTCTGAGATTCACCCCTTGTGTGCTCAGGCGCAGGAGGGGCCCGTGCCAGGCAGAATCAGAGAGCCGCACCCTCCTCTGGGGCCTGCATGCCTCCCTGTGAAGCCCTGGCCTGGCCGTCAGGAGGCCTGGTTCTGGGTGCTGCAAGCCACTGGCGTGCCAGGTGACTGTGCAACTGTGCGAGCCACTAACCTCGGTTTCCTTACCTAGAAAATGAAAGTAGCAGCTGATTTGCCATGTACGTCTCCACGTTGCCATGGTGAAGCTGCTGGCGCTGGGGTTTACACCCCGGGCCCTACTCTGTGGTTGTGTGAACTTGGGCAAGTGACCAGCCCCTCTGCTGCAGCTTCCTCTCCGTCAGCGCCACTAGCACCTGCCCCCCGGGATGGTCTGCGGTTGTGTGAGGACTCAGCCGGCTCATACTTGCGAAGGGCTTCCGCAGTGAGCGGCACATCAAGCTGGAGCGAGCATGCGTTCAGTTACAGATCCATATACACAAAGCTCACCAGACGAACCCAGGGGTCCGGGGTGCCGGCCCACCACCAGGGCAGAGCCTGCTCCTAGCAGATTCTGGAACTAGTAGTTGTGTATCAGTCAGGCATGGAAATTAGCAACGACGACAAAAAACTGTCAATTCTCTAATAAAAACCCTAAGTCAGTGCTAACCATTCTCTGTCAAAAACCTTAGAGCACAGACCACCGGGCACCAGAGGACCAACATTCACACCGAGGAAAAGCAAGACAAACAGGAGTGTACAAATACGAGGGGCACAGGGGGAGGGTTACAGGGTAGGGAGGGGAGGAGCCTGGCTTAGGGTTGGACATGGGGAATGGGGAATGAAACTGAATGTACATGTGACGCTGAATGTAAAACAAGCTCTTAAAATAAAAAAGAAAGATACAAACAAATCATCATAGCTGAGACCCAGTGCTGGTACGTTGACCCCATCCCCTCTTCCTCTGTCTTCCCTCACTCCCCTTCCTCATCCCTGAATTGCCCCTGGAAGTGGGTGCCCTATGTAAAGCAGTGACACAACAAAACCCCTGATCTTTAAAAAATAAAAATAAAAAATACCCTTCGCTGACCAGTACCTTTTACTGTATTTATTTATTTTTTTGATTCAGTGAAATTCTCAGCTACCACCCAGTGCTAAATTCATGTTTTGTAGCTGCGGAGACTCTATGGCTCCTGCCATGTTTATAGGATTTGCAACCGCCTTCAGTCTGTCATTTCCCAGCAAGGCCGGAATTACCCCATTTTACAGATAAGGAAACTGAGGTTCTGCAAGGTGAAAGGGCTTACCTCCAGCCACAGGGCTGGGCAGCCTGGTGGGCCAAAGCCACTTGCTCTGACCCAAGGTAAGTGAAGTCTGGCTGCAGCCCAAGGAGCTCTGGGGGTGCCATAGTTAAGGGCTCAGCTGCTAACCGAAAGGTCGACGGTTCGACCCCATCAGCTGAACCACGGGAGCAAGATGATGCAGTCAACTTCCATAAAGATGACGGCCTTTGAAACCCCATGGGACAGTTCTTCCCTGTTCTGTGGGGTGGCTAGGAGTCGGAATTGACGACCTTGGGTTTGGATGCAACCCTGCCAAGAGCCAATTATGTGACCGTGAGAAACGGGGAGACAGGAGCCACGAGCCTTCCAGCTCTGACCGGGGTTGGGAGCACTCCACAGTGCAGGCTGCTGCCGTCGGCTGACGGGGCTCTATCCCCACTCACAGCGACTCCCCGTACACAGACTAGAACTGCTCCACAGGGTTTGCAAGACAGTGGTCTTCTGGAAGCAGACTGTCTTCCAGCCTCTGGGTGGGTTTGAACCACCAGCCTTTCGGCTAGTAGGGGAACACTGAACCATTTCACCACCCACAGGGACCTATGACTGCACACCTTGCCCAGCCCAGGTGGGTTGGAATGCATCCGTCCTGCCCCCTTTGCTGCCAAGGCCTCTCCAGCTCCGCCAGGAAGCAGAGGAGAGTGCATGAGGGCACCGCAGGCAGTGCTCAAGGGCACATGAGCTGAGCACGCCACCATATCCGCGCAGCTCGGATTGGAGATGGCCTCCAAATACCGCCGTGATGGGGTCTGGGGCCACACCTGCCTGACAGTGGCTCTGCCAGCCGTCGGACCGTCGAATTCCTCTCCCTAATAGTCTCCAGACCCCGTGCTGTCCATGGAAAGCACACAGACCCAGGTCTGCCTCTGACCTTGGGCAAGTCGCCCACATCTCTGAGTCCCAACTCCAAAGTGAGGTTAAAAACCAGGAGTGTTTGAGTCAGCGCCGACTCCCGGCGACTCTGTGTGCATCGGAGTGGACCTGGACCCCTAGGGTTTTCAGTGGCTGATTTTCTGAAACTGATCCAGACCTTTCTTTGAGGCGGCCCTGAGTGGACTCGGTCCCCCACCTCTCAGCAGCCAAGCACGTTAACCATCTGCAGCATTTAGAGTTACCATCGAGTCAGTCCCGACCCACGGACCACATGTGGTACAGGGTACAATTGTGCTCCACCGGGTTTCTCTGGCTTAACCTTTATGGAAACGGATTGCCAGGCCTTTCTACCACGGCACCTCTGAGTGGGTTTGAACTGCCAACCTTGGAGTTAGTAGACCAGCACTTAACTGTTTGTGCCACCTTAAAGTGGGGCTAGAAATACTTACTTCAAGGGTCAAGAATTCAGGGGGATGGTCCATGAGAAGCACCTGGCACAGCTCAGGGTGCTGAGCAGCCCTCCTCAAGGTCTGCCAGCCCTCCCTGAGCTCCGGGATCACCCCTGTGAGGCCAACTGCCCGGCCTGAGCCCCAGCCACACCCCTGAGCAGAACAGCACATACTCCTGGGTAAAGACAGCATTAATAACAAGCTGTCGTGACTGAATAATGAAAAAGAGAATCCATGCCACAACACACATGGATTCAACTAATCTTAATTTGGAAGGAAAATAACAACTCTAAATATATCAAATGCATGGTTTTTTAAAGACAACCTGCAAGTGGGGTTTATCTCCAGCTTCCAGCACAAGCCAGTTACCGCGTTCCTCTCACTGGGAGAGTTTTTACATAAACCAAAAAAAAACTAAGCTTGCTGCTGTCAAATCAATTTGACTCATAGTGACCCCTCCTTGGGTTTCCCAGGCAGTATCTCTATGGAAGTCAATTGCCCAACCTTCCTTCCAAGGAGTGGCTGGGGGGTTTGAACCTCCAGCCTTCTGGTTAGCAGTCAAGTGCCTTAGGCACTATGCCACCAGAGCTCCTATCAGTCTATCTCTCTGTCTCCAAACTCACTGTCATCAAGTCAATCCGACTCATAGCAACCCCTCCCTGGGTTTCTAAGGCAGTGTCTCTACGGAAGTAGATTGCCCAGTCTTCCTTCCACGGAGTGGCTTATAGGTTTGAACCACCAGCCTTCTGGTTAGTAGTCATGCTTTTAGTCATTACTAAAAGTAAAAAGTTTACACTTTTTAAAAAAATCCAAAAATAACATTCTCATAGCAACATTTAAATCCTTTGGTTGATTGGAAAAACCTCCAACACATTTTGCATAGTGATGAGTCACTGGGACCCCAAAACCCCCAACGCACCCCATCTGTCCGTGCTAGACCTACTGCACAAACCCCTCAGGCCATCCCTGGCCCTCCTTGGGTACCAGACGAAGATGGAGGGAGAACAGGCCAGGACATCCCAGAACGGAATGGCCTCCCACTTCTGAGCCCAGGGAGCTCCACCACCTCCTGTCACCCACTGCCTGTCGCCAGCATGCAGACTGAAAACTGATGTTCAGGTTGGGGGGAGGGCAAAAATGGAAAACCCATGAGTGACAGCCACTGGCTAATTCTGGCCTGTGCCCAGGCTAGCTTCACTGGGTCATGCAGAGGGTGATAACAGGCCAACAGGTGTGACCTGTGACCAGAGCCATCCTTTCAATGGCTACGGTATGGAAACTCTAAGGTGGGGTCTCAGGGAAAGAGCCAGGAGAGAGGGCCAAGGGGGACTATGGAGAGCCTACGCCAGGTGCTGAGCTCGGAAGCTTCCACGTCTCAGGCATCTACCCTGAGCGACACTGCACTCCCTGAGTGCAGTACACAGCCCCTCTCAGGCACCCTCAGCATCACAGTGCAGGCTGGGTGCAGAAGGACAAACACAGGCCTGGCAGGTCCTTGCCGCCTAAGGTCCTTGCACCCGCAGACCCCTCCCCAGGTTGAGGAGCTGTCACTCTGTGACATCGGCAGCCTGGAGATGGCGTAGGCCTCAGTCTCAGTGTGCGCTTCTGATGCCAGGCACCCCAGACCCCATGGTTCTTCCCAGCTGTAATGGTGGAGCCAAGGTTACGGGGACCCACGCGGCTGCAATAGCAGAAAACGGCGGTGCCGGCAGAGAAGAGGCTGCCCGGGAGAGGGGCGTGGCGCAGGGTCCCAGCACGCCGACCCACGCCAGGCATGCAGGCTTAGACTTCCCGAGCATTCACAGATGACGAAACAGACTCAAGGTCAAGTTCTGGGTGCAGAGGGCAGGTCAGGGGCTTGGACGCAGGCTGTGTTCTTTTGCACTCGGCGCCCGGCCTCCCCAGCACAGGTCTTTGAGCCCCATCCACGTCCGACTCCCCTTCTTCCTCAGCCCTCCCAGAACCCCCATCCCAGACCCTGGACCCCGGTGACCTGTCTCCTGGGGTCGCTTACAAGTGGGCTATGGTCTCCGCCGGGAGGAACAGGTCCTTCCTAGGACACTAGACGGTACAGTGCATCCCCTCAGAACTATCCCAGGGACGATGCTTGCCACTGACCAGAACTCCAGTCCATAAACCCTACCTCTGAGCAGGCCTGAGACCTCCACCGTCCACAGCAGATGCTCAGGGGAAGGTCCAGGTCCACGGTCAAGGGCAGGACCTCTACCTGCTGGCTCTCCAGCCATGCCTCCATCAGCCTGCCCCCACAGCCACTCCGACCGTGCTCCTGCTAAGGGCTGAGCCCCTCTTCCTTCCCGGAGGCTCTGTCCTTCACGCCTGGGGGCAGGAGAGAGGCAGGTTGCTAGGTTTCTGAATGAATGAATGAATGAATGAATGCTTTCCTGGAGACAAAGCTTCAGAAACGCCCTTCCTCCACCATCCTACTTCTGTCATCCTTTTAGGTCCAGCTCAGAATGACCATGCAGGGCGCACACCCTGACCTGACGCCTGGCTGCCTCCAGCCGTCCTCACCCTGGGGACCCCAGAGGTGGGAGGGATGACCAGCAGGTCCATGCCTCTTGACACACCCAGCAGCCTCAAGGGCCAAGAAGAAAAGACCATCAAAGCCAATGCAGGGACCTCACTTCAGACTCCATCAAGACTGGGCAGCCAAAGCCTGAAGCAGAGTGCCAGCTGGGCAGCCACTGGCCAGGACCAGGGAGGTCCCGGGGACCACGGCGGGACCTGCAAGGGCTGGAGCCTCCCCTAGCAGCCAGGACTCGAGAGCCCAAGGCCCTGTCTCGGCGAGGCCAGCACTGCCAATGGCATGAGCAGCGGTGTGGGCATTTCTGGAAGCCCAAGTGGAGAGTGCCTGGGATTCCTAGCTGTCCTCTTAAAATGTTAAGACTCAATTATCTTCAAGCAGCTTGCTTTATCCGTGCATTGACACATTTATTTTACAATAAATAACGGAACACTGTCTGTGTTTCCTTTACTGTGAATCTAAATAGAAATAAGAAGGGCTTATCCACAAAAATGCAACGGCTGCAGTCCTCAGAATTCAATTACGCCAAAATAATTAATGCTCCACCATATTAAATCACTTTAGACATTTGAGCCACTGAAGTTAGATTCTTTAATCTTTCCTTTTTATTAAATAAAACGAATATAAAGAAAAAATAAAGTTGGCACCAAAATAGGGAGGGAAAAGGGAAAACAGGACTAGAAAGACAAGGATGGGCCGTTAAAACGCAGTGTCCTTCCTCAGCTGACACAGCATGGCGACGGTTTGTGCCTTTGATTAAAATAACATTTTAAATGCTTTGAACAAACATCTCTTTTTAGACTTCTAAGGGATGATTTTACATATTTCTTCTAAAACGAAGAAATCCATTCTTCCTGTTGCTGAACAGAAGAGCCAAGAATACCTCTCATCACACATATGATCAAAATACGCTGGTGGGCTGGGGGGATCACAACCCAAAACCAACAGGGGGCCTGGGGCAGGGGAGGACGAAACAGCCCCGAGACGAAGCCGGCCCTTGACAGGATCACAGGTTGCTTGCTGCCTTCTGAAACAAACCCGCCGCGGCTGACCTGCAACCCCACCTCGGGCAGCTCCTTCACGTGAGCTGAGGATCTCGGAGTGTTCTGGCGGAAGCAGACCCTTCCTCCTGACACACAGACGGAGGGCCTGAGTGTCCCGGGCTGTGGGCCTCACACCCTGCAAGGTCTGCGTGAGCCGTTCCGGGCCAGCAGGGAAGCCCAGCATCCAATCCCCTGGTGATAACTACCCCTCGAGCGTCAGACAAGGGGGACAGAGGGGTGGGGCCCCCAGCACCTCTCTCACCTGCTAGTTCGGGTCCTAATTGAGCAGCATCATGGGGGTCTGCAGCGAGTTTACACCCTCCCGTCTCCACACACCTCCTCCCTGCCCTTCACGCCGTTCAAGGCGAGTGAGCGGTATCGTGTGCTTGGGCACCAACCAGAAGGCCGGACCCGCGGTCTGCTCTGGCTCCTCAAGGTCTCCCACCAGGGTCTCCTGGCCTGGTGCCTGCAGGAACTCTGCAGACCCCCACAACCCCCGAGAGCCAGCTCCTCTCCAGGTCCCATTTGACAGGGGAGCAGAGGGAGGCCCACGGTCACGTGGCCGCCTTGTGGCAGAGCTGAGCTTGCGGGGTTACCCTGAGCTGACGGCCACCTGGGACGGTGCATCTCAACTGTGGGAGTGAGGTATGCTGCCCACGCCTGGCTCACGCTTCTGGGAGCACCCAAAAGCCTGCATCCCCGCCCCCCGCCCCAGTGCCCTCATTAGGCTCCAGGACCAGTTTTCCTAGCCAGCCAGCCATCGACTGGATGTGGCAGAGCCAGAGGGAACGCCGGAGACAAGTCACACGAGCCAAGCATCCAGGGAGCCCTGCTCATTTTGTCCTCCCACCAGCCCTGCTCGTGGTATCACAAGTGACAGGTGGAGAAACTGAGGCTCGGACCCAGGAAGGAGCCTGTACCACGCCCACCAGCAGGACTCCAAGCCTTGTCTGCAGGAACTCTAGCATCCATCTTGCTCCAGGACAGGCAGCCATTCCCCTGGCCTCCTGGGCTCAACAGTGGGAGCTAGGAGCAAATCCTGCCCCCAGGGAGCAGTGAGTCCCAGGATGGGGGACCAGTACCGCAGGAGAGAGGATACAGTGCAAACTCACGGGGTGCACAGACCCAAGTGGAGGAGGCAAGCCCAGGCCAGGAGCAGAGGGGCCCCCAGCCCTGCTCTGCAGAGCATGTGACAGGGCATGTCCACCCTCCCCCGGGGGGCAGTGTTTCAGCACATTCCTGTACAACCACCTCCAGAGCCCCTCAGACCAGGCATCGTCCCAAGGGGCTCAGATCAGGGGGTTGACCCCTATTTTCTAGGGGAAACTGAGGCCAGAAAGAGGAGGGAGGAGGACACGAGTGCTCCCATCAACCAACGCCTGCCCTGTCCTGCCACACACAATGGCTCATCTAATCCACATGGACCCGAACGCCATTGTACAGATGGGGACACTGACTTATTTAAGTTGGGAAGCACAGGTTTGAACCCAAGACTGCCTGGCTCCAAAGCCAGGCCAAGACCACCAGCAAAGCAAGGGCCAAGCAGACTTTCTGAATGTCCATCTTCACTCCCGGCTGCCCACAGCTGAGGCCCAAAGCCAGAGCCCCCTGACCGAAAGCAAAGCCACCTCGGCCTGTCCCCCACCTTCCGGGGGACCCTCAGGAAGGATGAGCCCCCGCTGGCGGCCCAGAGTCCCTCCCGCACCAGCCCCTGAGCCCGAGGGCAACCCTCAGAACAGCAGGGCGGACCCCGGCAGGGTCCCGGCGACGGCGAGGGCAGCAGCCAGCTGTGTGTGACAGTGCGTACCTGCGATGTTCTCCTGCTTGGGGCAGATGCCTTTCGTGGGCGAGAGCAGGTGGTCGTCTTCGTCAGGAGTGACCTGGATCCCGATTTCCACCGGCTCGGACACTTTCCTGAGCTCGGAGCGGGCGGTGGGCGGCGGGCTGCCCTTATCCAAGCCCTTATCATAGCAGGCACTCAGGCCGCCACACTGTTTCCTCTTGTGCTCTATGAAAACCAGGATGTCCCCCAGGGGGAAGTTCATCTGACACTGTCCACAGGTGAGCAGGTCAGGGTCGGGGCCACCCACTATCAGCCCCAGGCCACTGGGTTCCTCTACCTCCAGACCCTCGTCTTCGTCGAGGATGGTGGCCTCCACGTGGTCAGCCTCTGCTGGAGACAGAAAGGAGAAGGGGGGGCAGAGAAGACAGAGACGGGCTTAGGCAACAGCAAGCACCTGGCCTTCCAACCCTTCCCCACCGAGCTCACCAAGTCTCCCCATCCTTCCTGGAGACAGAGCTTCACCGTGCCCATTGGGCAGATGGGCAAACTGAGCTCCTGCAGCGCTGGGTAGGCTCCCAGAGGCTCTCACAGGACTGCTGATCGGACAGCTTTCTAGCTGATTTTCTGCCAGTTCCCTCCCAACACAGCGCATACACACACTCACACACACACACACACACTGTAGTTTCAAAAAGAGGTGGGCCAGTGCAATGCGGCAGACCATGACAGACCCACAGCCCTGGGGGGCCTCAAGCATCAGTAGGTTTTAGGCCCGCCCCCTCTAGGCTACCCTGGTGGGAGCTGAGGCCAAGGCCCAGCGAGCAGAGGCCTGCCCCTGCTTGGACAGTCTCCACCCGCCCTCCACTTCCACCTCCCAGTCATGTGCTCCCCATTCATGCAAGCCCTGCTCACATTCCTCCACCTGAGACCTGGCTGCACCCCAAACAAGGAGACGGAAACCCTGACGGGCATCAGCGGCCCATCTGCATGCAGGGAGGGGGCCCCCACGCTCACAACGCGGCACGTGAGCGCAGGTCCAACAGAGCGGAGCAAAGACCATGCAGGGAGGACACTGGCCGGCCGGGCAGACACCAGTCTGGGCAGCAGCACGTCACTGTGCCAGTTTCCCAGCACTCATCCACTCCTCACTGTCTCCTTTTGTGGACGGGTTTTGTTTTCACTCCCAAAAGAAAAAAAAAAAAAAACTCTTCAGACTCCAGAACCTTTTCTTGGCAGTTCCCAGCCACCTTCCCACTTCCCAATGACCTACATGTTTTTCTATTTCTTTAGCAGCCCATATATTTCCTTTCCTTTCTGTCTTTTTTTTTTTTTTTTTTTTTTTTTTGGTAGCAAGCAGAGCACCCAAGTATTTTTGAAGCTAATAAATCCCTTCAAAAGCAGCCACCCCTTGAGGGACAATCAGAAGGCTTGGCGGCCCAGTGTCATAAATACGAGCAGAGGACAGGAGGTTTCATATTCCCCCTGGTTCCCAGGTCTGAGAAAGCGCGGGCTGGGGTTTTCAAGGGAAATGTCAGGCGTCCCAGCCAAGGGCCGGGTGGTGCTGCCTTCAGAGGAGCAAGGGCAGCCATGGGTATGAAACTCCAGCAGGCAGGTCGATTTTAAGGGAGATGGCATTTTACGAAAGATCAGGGAAACCACAGAAGATCTGGGAGGAAGACTGGACAAAAAAGGAAGACATTCCGTGTAAGTGAAGTTACGGACGGGCCGGGGCCAGGGAACAGATAATTTAAGGAAAAAATTCTGTGGCATCCTCCGTCTTCCACATAAATCACAGCTGTGTGTTTTCTGAACACCAATGTCTTCATGGCCCACACACACCCCTGTGAATGCAGAACATGTGACACACGACATGCAATGTGCACACGTGAACTGTGCACGAGGCACAGGTTTGCAGAATTTGCCTGTGGTTCCAGAAAGCAGACAGAGGCCTCGTTGAATGTCACGGAGCCACAAAGGCCTGCGACACGTGGCAGAATGAGATCCCCGACAAGGAGTCCCGGAACCTGTCATGTATGGATCCAGCAAGAAGAACCGACGACCAGGCAAGTAGGCCTCCCAAAGCCCATCCCAGAAGCCATTCACTGCGCTTGAAAAAGAAATCGGGGTTTCCTTAAAAAGGAGTTTGGAGACAATGCCACGTAATTAATTTACCAGTTTATTTTATGAGGAGATGCTTTGCCACGGTGAAGATGGACTCACACCCTCACAGAAAGCAGCATTTGGAGGGGAGACCAGATCTCTGTGCCGGGATTGTCGGGACGTAAAAGGTAATTATTCCGTGACTGTTCCCTTTAATGGTCTAACATAGAGCAATATTGTTTATATTGAAAAGCTTGCACCTTTAACTACCAATTACATAGATGTCGTTTCAGAGCCAAAGGAGAAGGCTGTGGAAACGGTCCTTTAGAAATATGAGGCCGTCTTGTGCGCATTTCTCAGAAGGGGACTCCAATAAGCAGGTGGAGGGTGTCAAAATATTGTTTTGTTTAAAAAAAAGAAAAGGCACCAAGGAAATGAACTAAGAAGCAAAAATGAGCCCCGTGGGGTGGAGAATTCAGATGAAACGGGACCATTCTATGGGGGTGAGGGTGGAGGGGTGGACCTGGCCCACTTCAGTGCTGTCCTGGCCAGCCGGCACCCTCAGCCAGGGCACGGCCATCCACCCCCGGCAGCCACAGCACAGGAGGGCACGCTTTCAGCAGGTGGGGCGCAAGTTGTCCTTTCAGGTGGTGTAGGGGGTCTTAGTCATGGTTTGGTTTACTTTGACCCTTGATTAACTTTCTCTGCCTCCTCCCTCCATTGCCCCTCCAGACAGGCACGGATAAGCCCCCTCTGCCCGCATGGTCTCAGCTATAAGGTCCCAGATTCATTTTCTAATTCAGAAGAGACACAGACGTTTCAAAATTAGCGCAGTTCCCACACGCCTGTTCACCAGCCTCCCTCCCTCTCCCTTCCCTTTGGCCAAGGACTCCATACCAGGACTTTTCCCCCTTTCTTTCTGGTTTTTTTTTTTTTTTTTTCTTTTTTTTGTAACATCTGGTATTCTTCCCTTCTGTTGGCAGCGTCTGTCTCTTCACTTTCTTCATGCAGCAAGCCCGTGTGAGCCACAGTAACAGAGTCTAAAAGTGTCCACAGCCGTTCACTGAGCTACGTCCTGACATCTGAGTCAGTGCCCCACGCCACCCGCCACCCTGGGCAGTGAGGCCCGGCTGGCGTCCCTGGCACGGCTCTGGGGTCATGCTGGGCTCCAGGGCCTGCCCTAAACACAGCCTCCCCTCCCAGACCCAGGACTCACTGCATTTCCGGGAGCTTGGGAGGAAAGGAAACCAAAACACCTCTTCCCCCTGCACTTTCAGTGCTGAAAGCAAAAGTCCTGGGGGGTGACAGGAGATGTGCATGAACCCCAAAGAATGGAGTCTCCTCGCCCTACCCCTCAGGCTGGGGCCCAGAGCTGGGGCCCACTGCATCCTCCACTTCCTAGGAAGTGGGGTCACCGGGCCCTCAACCTGTCAGAGACTTGTGCACCAATGTTCATGGCTGCACCATTCACAGTAGCCAAAAGGTACAAAGAACCCAAGTGTCCATCCACAGATGTTCGGGGTCAACAAAATGTGGCAAGAACACACCACGGAGTGTCACTCAGTCACAAAGAGCAAAGAGGTTCTGGTCCCTGCTGCGACACACATGCACCCTGGAAACGTGGTGCTGAGCGAAGCCAGTCAGATACCAAAGGACGAACCTCGCATGATCCCACTCAGAAGTCTTGGAACAGGCAGATGCACAGAGGCCCGCGTTTCCTTGTGGGCCCTGGGCAGCCGGGAGGGGGTGGGGAATGGTACTGAGCTTCTGGGAAGGGTGACTGACGAGCAGACTTGGAAGTGGACAGCAGTGGGGGATGGGGGACTGCACACCATGCAGGATGCCATTAATGTCGCAGAGGTGTGCATGTGAAAGTGAGCGAAACGGCCACCGTTCCGTTATCAACATCCCGCCACAGTTTAAAACAACAATAACAAAGCTGGCAAACTCCCCGAGCAGGGTGAGCGCGTGGGGCAGCTCCCAGGGTCTGAAAGCTCAGCTCGCTAGGAGCACCTCCAGAAACAACTGTGGTTTCGTTTCCGCTGGCAGGCGGATGCCAGGCTGGGCGTGGAGGGTGTGTGTGCGCGTGTGCGTGTGCGTGTGTGTGTGTGCCTGGGGCCGTCCCTACAACTGTATCCATAACGGAAGAAATAAAAGGACAAACAGCCACTCTGCCCAGCCTGGGGAAGGGCCGGTAGGGAATAAGCCTGGCCCCCCGAGAACCCAGTGGGCACCTGGGGCCTTGAGGCTCCTCACAGGCCCAGAGGATCAGGCCTCCCCTGCACCTGGCGGTGTGGTCCGAACCACCCCCGAGAGACAGCAGGAAAGCATCGCGAACAGGGCAGACAACAACAGCTACCAAACGCAGCCTTCCTCCTCCACGCCACTGGCTCCCACCACTGAGGCCTTACAAACAGAGGCCAAAGGTGAGGTTTCCCTCTGGGACTTGTTTTTCTTTGGTGTCCAGGCAATCCTACAAAGTACTGCTGCCCCCATGAAAGGTGAACCATTGAGGACAGCAATGGCTAAAACGTCTCAGTCCCACGAGGAGGAAAGAGCTCACGGAGCAGCCGTGTTCAGGGCTCAGATGGCCTAGGGCTTGGTGAGTTCCGAAACATTCAGCCCTGCGTGCACAGGCAAATACATGTTTACACACGCACACACGTGCGCGCACTCGCACACATACACACGGAGTTAAATTTCCTTTTATAACAAAACCACATTTTATTTATAAGGCTGGGCCTCCTCCCAGCTGGTAAACGCATTTAGAAGCAATGAATCTGGGGCTCACGGGTACCAGCGCACAGCACGCTCAGTGGTGGGGAAGGCCTTCGTCCAGAGGCCAGCTCCTCCGAGCCTCGGCTCGGCTGTGCAGCAATTTCGGGCAGGAGACAGAAATACCAAGAAATCGCTCTTGCTAGCCCAGCCAGGCCAAGAGGCCCTGCCAGCTTCCACAGCTCTGCCCAGCCTCACCTGGCCAGGGACCCGCCCCCCTGCCTGAACCATCTCTACCAGCTGTCTGCACACCTGCCCTTTGAGAGATTCCAGCCAGTGGGGCTGCAGCCTGCTGGCCACAGAGGCCCCAGCTCCGTCCCTGGCCCCTGCCTTGTGCACAGGTCCCTGCCTTCAAAGGCTAAGCCACAATCAGAGAGAAACATACGCCGAAATTAGTGTTTCAGTGACAGGGGTGGGAAAGAGGAGGGCGTGGGGGGGAGGGCTATGAGGCTCTTAAAACGGTGCAACACCCACGTCACAGCCACCATCCTGATGTGTCCTCGTGTTTACAAGAGCTGTTCGCAACACTAGCATCCATCCGCCGGAGCTCCCATCCAACCAGACTTCGCACCTGCTTCCTGCGAAGACAGGGCCCCTGCCAGCCGCCCAGCTCACCCGCACTCAGGGAAGGAGGTCTTTGCATCACCCTCCCCGGGAACGTTCGGGGCAGGCTGAACGAAACGCCACACACCACGCTCGACCGACGGGGCACAGCCCTTCCTGAGCTGCCATCAATTTTTAATTTATGGGATCCAAGAAAAAATAACCACCGCAGGGCGGGTGAAGGGGGGTCGTGTGGGGGAAACAATCTATGACCAGATGATGCTTCAAGGGGAGAGAAGAGCTGGCACGAAGTTCCCTCCACGGGGTGATGAAGGGCCTGGAGGACAAGGGGCCAAAGAGGCACCCAGACAGGGTCAGAGGATGTGCGCCCCACACCCCCACGGGGGCCAGGACACTGCCAAGGCCACCAGGTCCAGAGTCCGAGGCACAGCCAGTCCACTCGCCACACCCCACAGCCATCAAGGTCGGCTGCTGCTGTTGGCCGGCTGGGTCCCACAGCACAGGGACTGGCACACCAAGGACCTGACCCTCTCTGCCCACCAGCCTCTTCCAGGGCTCACAGTCCCTTCCCTGCTGCCCACAGATCTGCTGGAGGGACAGGGGGACACAAGGCCACTGCCTACAGAGGTTCTGTCTGCTCCAGCCAATAGCAGCACACCTTCAAAACAAAAGTCTCAGGAGGCCAGGCACCTGGGCAGAAGACAACACTGGTATGGGCTTCCCTTCCCATGAAGATAGGCAGAAGTGGGGCCAGCGGGGAGGGAGGAAGGGGTCTGGGCCCAGCCTGCACTCCAAGAAGGCCCTGGGGGGGCAGGAAAAAGCTCACAGAATTTGGGTTGATGGTCAGCAGACAGAGAAGCATGATAGGGCATGGACCCCCTGTACACACAGATTGTCCTATAAAAATCCAGCCAGGCCTTAGGACACTTAAGCTAATTTAAAAAAACTGCTCCCAGGAACACATATCCTAACTCACTACAGACTCAGTCCACCTCCTCCCCTCTCCACGCAGGCCCCCCAACCCTCACCCAACTTAAACCACAAAAAAACATGTCTCACAAAGCCGAGGGCCCCACAAAACGGGGACATCAATAAGGCAAACAGCTCAGGTGTACCCCCAGACCCTGCCCAACACGCCAAGCCCACTAACAAAGGGCTACACCTCCAAAGGACGCAGAGACCGATGCTTTGAAAAATAAAATACTTTTCTTTTTTTTTTTAACCACTACAGAAATCCTTCTAAATACGTTCAAGCAAGTTCTACAGAAATGCAAACACCTTAAATCTTCAGCGTCACAGCAGGGCTGATACCACTGTGACATAAAAGCGTTCTTGGTGGCCAAATGCAGAGATTTGTTTTATTTAATGCTACGCCTTTCCAAGGATACGCGCAGACAGAAGGGGAGATGTCCCCACAGGACGCTGGGCTGCAAGCTTTTCGCTGGAGACCAGGTCCCCTGCAGCTGACAGCAGAGAGCCAGGGCGGGAACTGCTTTCAAGGTCTCGTCCAAGGTAGGGGTTTACACATGACCCCGCGCTTGGTTTTGTTTTTTTTTTTAATTCCCAGCAGTGCATCCATGTCTAAGACACATGTAAATCACAGTGACACTGACATTCAACTTGCTGCAGTCAGTTTGGCTGTTGTCTTAGCAGAGAACTCATTAGTACATTTCATAAATGGATTGGTGTTTCGGCGGTTCCGGGGAAGAGGGTCTTTAAAAAGTTAGGTAAAACAGAGGATTTTTTTTTCTTTGAAGTTACTTGATTTTGTGTGGTCTGGGATTTCATGACAGTAAAATCGTTCAGGCTGCCCGACTCTGCACCCAAGCAAATTATCAGCTGCCTCAGAAAAAGCCAAAAAAGAATGACTTTCTTGAATTTAAACAACTACACAAAAGACTTGCGTCTGTCAAAACGCCGGCCGGATGGCCCTGTGAATGTCGTGCCATTAATCAAGCCTCGATGTGGCGTCACTTTGCCGGTGAAACGCTGCTGCTCTGCACGGCCCCCTCACTGGCTTGGGCTGGGGCGCGTGTCCCCTGCCTGCGGGCGTCTCCAAATAGCCAGCGCTCGGCACTTTTCCTCGTCTTGGGAAAACGGGCTGCTCGAGGGACACACTTCACAAGCAGCTTTCCACGGGGAAGGGCAAGACATGGGGCCCAAAACGTGAGCAGACCTCCCTGGCAGCTAGCGGAAGGAAGCCACAGGGCAGCGGGGGAGACGGAGCACGGAAGACCGAGGCCTGACACTCAGGGACGTGGACATCCAGTCCTGGCATTCTGGGTCCCCTCTCCATCAGCAACACACAAATGTGGCTACAGCCAGCCCCTCATCCAGAAAGGAAAACAGCCGCAGCAGCCACTCCCCCATGTTGGGCAGCACGGCCTTCCCAAAAGCATTTCTCTCCCCTTCTGCCCAGGTGTGGCACCTCTGTAAACCTAGAGGCCAGAGACAAAGACAGTCTCCTCTGCAGCTGGGGCTTCTCTAGACAGCCAGACAGGCCTCCCTAAGCCATGGGAGACGAAGGCCGTCCCCGAAGGACCCAATCTGCCCCCATCGCTCCCCTCCCATGGGTTTTTTTTCAGGCACAGTCATATCTGGGCTCTGTGTCGAATTACAGTTTGTGGATCATCTCCAAGCCCCAGTGCCAAGGACTGAGGGCTTCTGCTCCCCAGGCCAGAGGTCAGTGCCCAAGCCCAGGCTACAGGGTGAAAGTGTGTCTCTCCACCCGCGAGTTGTCAGATGAGCTCACTGCCGCGAGACGCTAGAGGCTGGCAGAGGCTCGATTCGAGCGTTCACTGAAGGAGAGAGACCATCAGATAAATCCCTGGCCCTCGTGTTTAAGAGTGAGGACTCTCTCTGCAGCTGATGACAGTGGCAGGCTTTTGTCTGACCTAATTTATTTCTCTCTCAGGTTAGAAGAAAGCACTCTTTCCTGTCACAGGATAATGTCCTCTGCCCATACGCTGAACTGAAGCAGCAGACACAGGCTACCGTGCTGTTTCCAGATGTCTTCAACTTGGAGAAGAAGACGCTAGGGACCAAGACACCCCATGATCAAAAGCACCCATCTTCTCCTGCACGGAATGACACGTTTAGGGGAAAGATCGTGCACTGAAAGCTACCCATTAGAGGGCCCTGTTTGGGTGGAGGGCATTGTCGATGGGGGCTCTCCCAAGCATGTATTCCTTGCAAAGAAAGTTCTCCATGTTATCTGAGTTCCACTTTATATCTTTGGGGAACGGTGTCATTTCCCTTTGTATGGTGGCAACAGTACCTAACAAATGGAACTGAGAATCCCAGGTTACAAAACCAGAGCTAACAGGACTGCCATTCATCAAGCTGTTTGGGGTAGACACTCCGGAAGCAGCGATTCTTGGCTGTTCTCCGGTCTGGGATGGGCAACCCAGAGGCGCAGCCCTGCCCGAAATAACAGCACACTTTGCACAGACCCGGCGGGCCGCAGCAGCCTTCACAGCCAAGGGCATTTTCAGAAATTCACGACTGCAGGCTCACCCCGGGAAACACACCCAGGCAAAAAGTAACCATTTTGATTGTTACAAAAATATACCAGCAAAATAGAAAAAGGCCCCCATCTGCCCAGTGTGGGCTTGTCCATCAGCGGCGACTGCTTCGAAATAGATTTTCCAAACTTCTATCCTCGTCTTGTCCAGCCTGGCTCTCTGCAGGAAAATCAATATCACAACTTCACACTTAAGACATTTTGCAGCAAGTGAACTGCCTCCCATGGCAGCCCATTGTGGACGGAGCGGCAAGCATGACACGGGCACGGAGCTCCCCCTAGCGGCCAAGTCGGCTCCAGGCGCCCTGCAAGCTGCCCAGCCTTGCCACCCACCCAAAGCCAGTTCCACCTAAAGTTTATTTTGGAAAGTACTTGATCAGAACCAGCAACTGAGAAGGCAAAGCCATGGAGCTCAGGGACCAAGGGGGAGTGGGAGGGAGAAGGCTGATGCAGGCTGCGTGTGGGGATAGAAACCCGTGTGCTCTCTGGAGTCCAAAACTGGTATCTGTAATCGATCTGCCTGACACGCCTGTATCACCTGAGACAGAATTCTAGTCTCTTCAAACATACGCAAAGCAGACAGCCCCTCCTTGGGCCAGGCCTGCATCCTGACCTCTCTGTTCCTAAGGCCGGCTTCATAAAAGCCACTAGAGCCAGCCAGCCAGAACCCCAAGATATGGAGAGTCTCCCATGAAGAAATGTTGTAAAAGGCTGACAAAAATCTCCAAGGTCAAAACGCAGGGCAGAGAGCATCTCCCATCCGGAGAAAGAACTATGTGTAATATTCAGAGAGAATATATATATATATATATATATATATATACACACACACATCCTTTAAAAATGTGAAAGCCCAAAACCCACTGCCACCAAGTCCATCCCGATTCCCAGCAACCCTACAGGACAGGGTCGAACCACCCAAAGCTGTTTCATCGTTCTCCCTTGGAGCAGCTGGTGGGTTTGAACCACCGACTCTGTGGTTGGCAGCCTAATGCTTTAACCACTGCACCACCAGAGCTCCTAGTTAAAAATATTAGGGGTTGTGAAAATATGCTGACGGCTATTTTCTCTCAGGTGTGAATTACCAATGAATAAAATCAGCCTGGCATAACACCTTTGATGAACACATTTCTGTCCTCCCGTGGAATGGAGCAGCTGACTTGTATCACACTTCTAATGACGGGGTTCCCTTCTGTGCAGAAGGGGACAGGCTATACCCCCCCTTGCCACCAACCACCAAAAAAAAAAAAAAAGGGAGAGAGGGCCCCAGTCCTACGAAACGGATCAGAGGCCTTATTTTGAAAGCTATGTGGACGACTGGAGATACACTATATATTTATAGTACACACACTCTCACACACACACACACACCCCCCTTAGAGAGTTCAGATAATTGTGAGCACTGCCATCTTCAAAACATACAGCTACAGCAAAACCTCATTGAATAGGCAACCACGGAATTAACACAGTTAGCCGAAGTTATGCCTCAAATCTCAAGTCTCAGGCTGTTTTGCAAAATCTTGAATCCATATGGAAAGTGACCAGTCTTCCGAGGAGACCTGTTGGTGGCTTGCCGAACAATCACCTTAACTGGGGCCGTGCCGTTTCTCCCCAACACCTTCTTTTTCTCTGAAAGCAAACTGCGCTCCTGCCTCCAGTGGAGTCCATTTTGCTTTCCCGGGCCCTGTCTGCACCAGCAGGCCCTTCCCTCTGCCTGGCCACTTTCATCTCCTTCCCTTCCCTCTCGTCCCTATTGTCACCGTGTTGTTTTGTGTTTGTTTTTATTCATCGCTGTGTCTGTCGTCCAGTTTTAAAAGCCATACCCATCTGGGTCAAACATTTGAAACAAGCCAGAAGTCCAGGTCAGCACCCCCAGCTGCCTCCCAAACTCTTTCTTTCCTAGCTCAGCCCTCTCGCGCTGGCCCCGTCCGTAAATTCAGTCAGCACGTCAGGGCCCAGGACAAAGATTAGCGATGCTGTCTGTGATGGTCTCTCCTCAGCAGTCAGTTATCCGAAGTTGCATCATCCCTGTGGAGGCTGAAGCTGCCGCTCCCCAGGCCGGAGGGCTGCCACCCAACGGATAAAGATGCACTGTTTTTGGTGATTTCTTTCACATTTACAACCTAAACTAGGAACCCAGGGGGACAGGAGACTGCCACAGCACCCACCTTGCTAACCAGCCTTCCAGAGCAACCTACACCCATCAGTGGCCTTGAAGCACTGCCACAGCCAAGCTGCCGAGAAATGCATTGACCCGGGCCTCTCGCCTGCCTGGGCTACCACTCCTGGGCAAATGCAAGACAGAGAGGAAAAACAGCTGCTTTGTGGTAGTAAGTAGCCTTCTCTGACAACTGGCTGAACTACTCTCCCTGCTCAAAGACCCTGCCCATGCCGTGGCTCGGGTGGCCCTGGAAGGCAGGCAGCCAGGTTCCCTTGGCCCCGCCATCACTCCTGTGTCCGCCGGCTGTGCAGGCACTGCGTGGAGCCGGGCTAGGAGAGACTCAGAAGGACTGCAGGATGGAGGTGCTGTCCGTGCACCCCTCACCCCCACGGCCAGCAGCAGCCAGTCTCTGTGGCCAGGGCTTTCTCCTGCTGTTCTAGGAATGCCAGGCAAGGCAAGGAGAGCTCAAAGGCAGGCCAAGCCTACCTGCCTCTTCCCCTGACACACAACAGCAGTCTCTCCTGGCTCCTGTCAGGCAGCCCGCCTGGCAATGTACCCCCAGCGACTCCCCCTTATACAACCCCCCCACCTCCCCCTCCTCAAAAACAGCCCTTGCAATTATACAGAGGCTACTAAAGGAAATTGCCTCCTGGAGAAATTAGGCGTCTGTAAGCATACATGTTTTAACAACCACCCCACCATTAAAAAAAAAACAGGGGAGGGGGTGCTGGCTGAGCGCTGGCCACCAATCTGGAAAAGAACGAAATGTCAACTGGAGAAAAAGACCTTGATCAAATCAGGCTCCAGTCTGGTTACAAAATATTTTGTTTCAAATGCAACCATCCAGTCTTCTTTGAAGCTATGATGGCAGAAAATGATAATAATAATAATAAAAGAGAACTCCCCTTCCTTCCCTCCAGAAAAGTATCCGCCCTCCCAAGCCGAAGCCCCCTTTAAGAACTAGCCCCCCATCCCCAAAAAATAAACAAATCCACAAATTCTTACTAACGTATCTGCTGTAACAAAGAAGAGCTCCCACCACCACAGCCAAGGCTCCGAGCAGATGGCTCCTGTGCCGGTTTGCAGGGGAGGGGAGAACCCCTTTATATATTTATTTATTTATTTAAATTTTTTAAAATATAACATAAATATTCGGCTCGCGGCCGCCTTGCAGCCAGTCCTCGGCGGCGGCTGGGCGCGCAGCCCTCCGCAGCTCCGCGCGGGCAGCCGGGCCCCAGCCCTGCGAGGCGCGCGGAGGACCTGCAGCCACACGGGCTGCCCGCGGTCTCGGTGGCGCCCAGAGGATGTTTTATTTCTACTGCACTCCTCTGTCTGCGTGTGTCTGTATCTCCATAGACATCCCTGCAAAGGGACGGCGACCCGGGCAGGCTCCGCCAGAGCAGGACGGCGGGCAGAGCTCGCGCGCGGCTGTGCGGCCGGCGGGCGGGCCGAGGCGGCGGGGAGAGCGCGGCGCCGGGCTTCTCCGAGCGGCTGTGCGGGGCCCGGGCGGGCTCCCTGCACACAGGGCACCTGGCCCGATCCCGCTCGCTGTTTTCCGGGTCCAGAGGCACCCACCCCGGGCTCTGGAAGCGGCTGCCTGACTTCGCCCGCCCCGCCACTTGCGGCCAATGCACGCGGTTCCCGCCGGTGGATTTCCACGGCGCCCTGCGTGTTTATTTGGATGCGGAGAGGAAGGGTACGCGACGGGAGCGCCGGCTACCAGATGGATGGGTAGGGCGCCCGCTCGCTCCCTG
>NW_006921715.1:1781464-1784714 GCF_000298275.1 Orycteropus afer afer | reverse complement strand
GGCCTGGCCCGCGCTCCCCAGCCCCGGGCGCCCGGAGCCCAGCCTCCGGCCCCTGGCGCGCACGCCGCAGACACTTACGGGTGATGAGCTCCCTCTGGGACAAGTGCTGCGGATTGCCCTGTTTGCGGCGGGACATTGCCCCGGCATCTATTCTGGCATTAGCCCGGAGAGCTGCTCGGATGGGGAGCCGGGGAGGGGTCGAGCCGCCGCCGCCGCCGCCGCCGCCGCCGCCGCCGCGCCTCCTCGGCCCGGGTTGGTGTGTTTTTTTTTTCCCTTCCTCTCTTGCCCTCTGTTCCTCCTCCTTCTCCTCTTCTCTGTTTTCGCTCTTTCTTCTATGTTGCTTTTTGTTTTGTTTGCAAAAAGAAAAAGAAGAAAAACAAAAGAGACCAAAGCCTCTTGATCTAAAATAGGAGAACGAGGCCAAAAATAAGAATAATAATAAAAACAAAAAACCTGTAGTCAACAGCCGTTGCTTGCCGCGGACTGGTTGCCTTAAAAATATATACCTTTGAAGGAGAAAAAAAAAAAAAATCTCTTGGACTTCTTCAAACTGCTTGGCCTCTTGGACTTCCAAATGTCTTCTTGAACTTAAAACCGGATTCTGCACCGGCTCCTGACACCTCCCTTCAGGGTCTGGTAGGTAGAGAGCGCACTTCTACCAGGAGGGGGGAAGGAAGGGGGGAAAAAAAGCAAACAAATAAAAAATAATAAAAGAAGAAAAAGAAAAGGAAAAAAAAAAAGCAAAGCAAACTTGGGGACTTGTCTCGTTCCCCCTCACCCCGCCCCCTCAAAAACCCCAAAGCAACGTCAAACTGCCCCGATTCGGTGGCTCCTGGGTTTTCTGCGGGCTGCCTGTCTTTTTCTCGGAGACTGGCCCTCCCGAGGCGCTGGGGGACCCCAGCATCGGCTCCTTCCCAGTTCACCTGGCAGGCTGGCGCCGGCCGGAGGGGCTGCCGGGTCCCCGCGAGCGCTCCCCAGCGCTCCCCTGGCGCCGCGGGCCCGGGGGGAGCGGGACGGAGGGGCGGCTCGCCCAGCGCGCCTGGGTCGGTGCGAGCGCGGACTGGGACCTATGGATTGCAACGTGAAGATGGCGGAGTCCGGGTTCTCTGGGAGCTCTCGGTCTCTCTATGGCTGGGGCTGCCTCTGTACAATGGGATAAAATTCAAGTTCAAGTGCGGACGTGACGTTTAATCTGCACTAGAGACAAAAAGACCCAGAGAGTCGGAGCACTGGGGGCGACTAGCGGTGGCTTTTTAACATTGTACCCTGCGAGAGAACAAGAAAGCACACACACACACAGAGACACGCGCGCGCGCACTCGCCGGTGCGCACACCCGCAGCCGGGCCGGCCACACGTGCCAACTGCGTTTTTGTGCGTCCCTCTTCTCCGTGTGCACGGGCGGGGCGGGGGGGGCAGAGCCCCCCGGGGGGGGCGGGGGGCAGGATATTTTTAAATAAAAGCAAATCCTTCTCTTCATCCCTCCTCCCCTCCTGGGAACCGGACCCCCAGAGAAAGGGGGCGGGGTGCTGTGTGCGTGGAGTAAGTTGGATCAAGACAAGTCCCCACCCATCCAAAAGCTCATTTTGGCTTGGGGGGGGGGGGGTGTGGAGAGAGTTGAGGTGCACATGGAGTCTGGGGGACAAGGCTAATTGCCTCAACTCCCTGGAAGAGTAACTGGGTTGCTTTTACTTTTGCTTTATTGGGGGGTAGGGGTTAAAGTTCCAGAAAGAACTTCCATTTAACCCTCCTGTTACCGGTCTGGACAGAAGCGGACACCATCCAAAGTGCAGGAGGGACCAACTAACAGCACTTGGGGATGGGGCCGTGGGCTCCAGAGCCTGTTAGGTCCCCAGCCGGAAGAAGGTTTCACCTGTCTGCGTGCCCGCCCTCCACCTCCTGGGCTCAAACACGCCCCTTGGCCACGCCGGGGTCTGTGGGAAGTGAGGGGGTGAGGGCAGGGAGCTCCACGTGGGAGGCGGACTTGTACAGCGCTGACCCAGAGCTAGGTGTGGCCGGTCCAGTCGCTGCAGCTCCCCGAGTGGGTGACCCCTGGGGGCCGCAGGCTTCCTCCCAGACCGTGACAATTAGAGCCACACGGAAGGGGTACCTCCAGCCCAACCTGAACTCCTGGGCCCAGGGCAGGACTTGAAATCGCCCGCCAGACTGAGCCGAGCACAGCTGCCTCGTCAGCCTTTTGATCTGCAGCCGGCGAGAAAAGGAGTTGTGGGGGCCTGTCCATGGCCCGGGGACAAGGCCAGGCCGCAGTCCCGGTGGACACCCGCCCTGCCCTGCCCCAGGCTGCGGCCTCCCGGGCTGGGCGCGCCACGCGGCCCGACCCCTCTCTCTCTCGGCCTCCGCCCCAGAAGCCCAGGGCGGGTCGGGGCCTGGCTCGGGGCTGGGCTTCGCGCCCAGCCAGGGACACCCGTCCTCCCAGCCCCTGGCCGCGCGACCCCTAGCGCGCCGCCTCCCGCGGGGCCTTCTCTCGAGGGGCGCGTGAAGGGTTTGTTCGCCCAAAGGTCTTGGGTGGGGCGCCGGCATCAGCAGCGCGTAGCGCTGGGGAGCGTGGCCTGAAGGAGCTCCTTGGCCACCGCAGCTCCCCCAAAACAACACCTCAATGAAATCCCCCCCCCCTCCCGTGTGCGCCGCAGCTCACAGTGCGCAGCAGGGTCTTGGGACCGCCCAAGGCGGTGGGGAGGCGGGCTGGGGGGCTCGGGGCTTGCACCTCCCCCCTAGGGCTGCAGGCGGCTGCCCCCCGCCCCCCAACCTCCACGTGGTCCAAAGTCCGAAGAAGCCTCGCTGTCCTGCCACCCCTCCCCACCGCGAAAGCAGTTCCAGGAAGGTGGCCTGCGCAAGGCAGCAGTGCCCGCACGCACCTTGCTAAAGTTCTTAAGAAAACCGTACGTCGCAACTCGCCCCGTGAGCCCGCTCTCTCCGAGACGCCCAGAGAGGGCCTGCATCCTGTCCAAGGTCACACAGCACGTGGGGGCCGGGGCCGCTGTCCCAGCCCCCGAGACGCCTGCTGCCCCGCGCCGCCTACCGTCTGGACAGACAGCCCGACGCCCGGCCCGCCCCCTCTGGGATGGATGGCGGGGGCCCGGGACCACTCTGCGCCGAGAGAGAGCGGGGTCACCCCTCGGGAAAGGGGGCCCCTCCACGGGCGCGCTCAGGTGCCCCGGCTGCGGCTGCCGCACTCGCGCACAAGGCAGGGCGCCGGGGTCTGGGGAGGGGGCACCGCGGCCCGGCGCCGGC
>NW_006921715.1:1774721-1781197 GCF_000298275.1 Orycteropus afer afer | reverse complement strand
CGCCCGGAGGCGGCCGGGCGCAGGCAGCGAGCGTTCCCAGCTGCCGCTCCAGTCTCCTCCTTTTCCCTCTGCCCGTCTGGCACGGGCTTCATTAGCGCTGAAAGCTGTTAATGTCTGGTCTCACAGCTCCCCCTTCAGTCTTGCCGCGCTCCCTGTCTCGCGTTCCAAGCCGGATCAATAGCCGCCTCTCGGCCGACCTTGACCTCCCCCTCGACCCCGCCTGGCTTCCGCACCTGGCCCACACTCTGGTTTCCCCACTCGCCTGATGCAGAGACAGCGGGCTGGCGGGGTGCACAGCCCGGTTCCCCCAGTTCCTCACCAACCCAGGCCTGCGGGGAATCCAGTGCACTGAACAGGTCAGGCACCCCTTGATGGACCAAGCCTCTGGAAACAGTCACCCCCACCCCAAAAGGGGGCTGCACATTTGGAGGGTGCGTGTCTTACACATGAAAATGGGAAAACGTGCAAGCGCAAGTGTGGTCCTGCTCTGAGCCTCTGTCACGCTCATGTCACAAACACTGCTGCAGGCCCACTGCGTGCCAGGCCTGTGGAGTGCAGCAGCCTGCACACCAGAATCGGGCAGAAAGGCCTCATCTTCCGCAGTATCTTGAGAACAAAGGTGGATGACTAGAAGTTTTTTTAAATCCCAATTATTTCCCTGCTTTGGTTTTTCCAGCTTCTCAGCTCATTCCTCAAGATAACCCCTCTATCAAGGAGTTCAGAAATCTAAATCCTTCCACTGAACCAGAGCACCTATTCACTAACCCTGTGTGTCTGTCTAATTCGCTATGTGCTCCGTGTAACGCACCAGGCAAGGGGTAGTTTAAGCAGACATGTGACCCGGAAGCCAGACTTGTTGATTGAAATTCTTTGAGCAAGTCTCCATACTTGCTTCATGGCGATTGGTCGCTCTCGGAGAGCCTGCAATGTTATCTTTGGCTTCGGAGCTGTGAGCATCCGTAGTACGTCTTCACGAAATTTTGGAAAGAATCAAGATAAGTGGTGTGAGTAAAAATGGGAACTTCCCACGTGGCTGCAGAAATTCAATCGACAAGTCATGTGTTGTTTTCTGGTTTGTTTTTGTTCTTTTGAAGCACAGATCCACCCTCTAAAATGCAGCCAGATGACCGTGTAGCGAGCTACAGCCTCAACAACACATCTCACCAAATCACTTTAAAAGGAATTTCATAAAAGAAAGGGGGACTTTGTTCATGTTACAAGTGTGGGGAGAAGGGAAAAGCCAACCATGTAGGTGATTTCTGTTTCTCAGGATCCAGGATGCTCTGGGCTAAAGAGGAGGACCAACTCAGTTCATGGACCCCATCAGGGTGGCTGGTTCTGACTTGTGAGGAAACTGCAATGGAGGCACCAAGCAAGTCATATCTGTGTGCATGTTAACACGGCTCCCACCACAGCCCTTCCTCACAGCTGTCAAGCCTCCAAGAGCTGTCGAATCCAGAAGCTCCAATGGAGGAAGGCGGCCCACCGGGCTTCCTGACATAACTTCTAGAACTCTTCTCCATCATTTCTGGAAAATTACAGCACACGTCTGGATGCCGTGAGCACTCAGCCAAGGCTGTGCCGGCTCTGCAGAGCATGTTGGCTTTGTCATGGAACAGCCGAGGCAGGGCCACCAAACGTGCCCCAACCGTCGCTTGGATGATTCGTTCCATGTACTGGCTTTCACAGCACTGCTTTGGTTAAAGTGTGACGTCATTTACCGTATGTTCTTCTGCAAGTCATGCTCGAGCTGGTAGAGTGGTCGAGTTCCAGCCCCACTCAACGACATGAAGGTGAGGAGCTCTAGGCAGACCAGGGGGCACTACTGCCTCCTGTCGCTATAGCTGCAGCCCACAAGGGGTTAAAGTGACTTCACTGTTCCTGAATCATGTATTATTTTCCTTAAAAAATACTTACCCAGCTCTCCGTAGATGAGAAAGGCTCACACCCACATTGAATGTTCTTAGTTCTGTCCCTGTCATCAGAAATGAGACTGAATGGCTCGGTACGAGGGGAGCTGGAACTATTTCTACAGCTTTCTCACCTCATTTGGAATTTTCTTGCCTTGCTAATTTTAATTCTTTAGTTGAGTCATCAATTCAAATTTGGTAGGACTGGCATCACCCAGGTGGTTGACTTGGGAGAAACCTTGTTTCAGGAAGGTGATCAGGCCCCACCACATGCCACCCCCACCCCCCACATGCCCGTGATCCAAATGTCTGGGTGGGTGGGTGGGTAGGTGTGACAGAAAGGGTCTCTGTGTTACATCCCTTCTTGCCGCTGGGTCTGCAAATCATGTACCTGGAAGGGCAGCTTCCCTAAAGGTACGGGAAGCTCGGTCTTGAACACGCACGCATGCACGCACGCACACGCACACACGCTCCCATTTGAATTCATGGTCTGGTGACCATCAGTCTGCCCAACTTCCAGCCAAAGGAGGAGAGTGAAAACGGTTCCTCTGAGCAAAGGTCTGAGCTCCCGCAGGGGATGTGCAGGGCCGGCTCTGGCTGCCGCCGTTGTGTTTGGAGCAGGGGCAAAACTGGGGTGTCTGGTGCTAGGAGCTGAGGAAGGGCCGGGCGTGGAGGCAGCTGCAGCACCTTCTAAGGGTTTCAGCAGGCTGTGCAGACTGATGGCTTGGTACCCTTGAGCCATCTGAAGACCGGGAGGCCTCAGCAAGGCTGAGCTGCAGGAAGTCTGACTCAGCCGAGAGCCCCCCACCCTTCAGCCCAGGCTCCGATGTCTGTGCTGAGATGCTGTACAAAGGAAGTGTGGAAGAGGGAAGTGAGGGAGAAGCTCTGGCTTGTGGAAGAACAGAGAGGCAGGGAGAGGCAGGCACGGCTAATGAGGATGCTGCATGGGGCGCTCACCAAAACAGAAACATCAGAGCCAGCCAACACCTTGTTGCAGATCCGCCTTCCCGGTCCGGTCCGGGAGAGCAGGAGGCCACTGGGCCTCCCCTCTGTCGTTCCGTGGTTCAGAAACTGCCATGTGTGCTTTCAAGCGACTTCCACAAAGGTAGCTGCTATCCTGGCAAATACTTCAGCGGCTTTCCCTCTATTTAACGGAGAAGGGCTAAGGTGGCGAGCTGACAAGCAAACAAGGGTCTGCAGCATAAACGTTTCACTGCAGGCGCATTACAGAAGATGGAATGATAGTATTTCTAATGTGTGGGGAAGTTATAGAAGTCATTCCGTTATGTACACATTAAAACACTGCATCTGCTTGAAGACACTCTTTCGGCTCCATTTACAAGGCAGACAATGTGCTGCAACAAAAGATAATTAATGCTGCCCAGGGAAACCGAGACCCTGGGCTGCTGTGCCTTCTGATATTAGCTTAATCTGGGTCCTTTAAAACGATGGTTTCCCTGTGATTTGAAGCCTTTGGGAGCATCGCAGCAACAACGGCTTCTGAACTGCGGCTGCGACAATCACATTTCCCATTTGAACTTGAGATAAAGCACCCCCCCTCCCACACGTATCGTGAAATGGCACATTGCAATGGAGCAGAGAGGCCCTGTCTGACCGGACCAGCCTGCTGATGTGCGTGTACCGAGGGCAGGTGTACGCTCCGGGTTTACAAAATCCATGCTTGGACCTCTGGATTCAAACGGGCAGAGTCGGCGGTGGTTGGAATTCGGCACAGGCACCTGCAGTTTCATTATTTGTATCTGCTTAACAGAAACAATTAGAGAACTGAAGACTGAAGACGCCTGTTTGGGGACCGGTTGAGTATTGTCCCCAGACCACACATTCCGGCTGGGAAGGAACACAGTAATGCATAAAGCATTAGTGGATTTAACGCTCTGCCTTGCATTTGGGGAATCGAATTGTTGATGTTTCTGGCAGGAGCTCACACTCCAATTGAAATCTATCAAACACCTTAATTAGCTCCGGGCACCTAAATGCACCCAACCCGGAGGCAAGTTGGAAAGCACCAGAAGGAAGAAGCAGGCACTGGCACCAGGCGGCGCAGGCCTCCCTCGGTTCCCCCCGGGGTCCTGTGGTCTCAGCCTCCAGACCAGAAAGCACGGGCCCTGGTGCAGAGTCTGGCAAGCGGTGGTTCTCACCGAGGCCGCTCCCGGGGACGTGAGGGACGTGTCTGATGTCCTGACCAGGGTTGGCTAATGGGATGGGAAAAGGCCACGGTGACGCAGACCTGCTGCCGACAGAAACTGGTACCTTTTTCCAAGCCAACCATTCCACCTGGACCTCAGTACAAATTATTGTTTTCAATTACCACCTGTGTATTCCTTCCCATGCAACTTATTGATGTAAAATTACAGCCACACCGGTATAAATAAGTTATGCTGCAGTTGTAAAATGGAAGAAATTTTGTTGTAGCAATTATGTTCAGCAAGATGACAAAATAAATTTCCAGAGCTGTGTCTGCAGTAACCTGGGGAATTTAAACCTCATAATTTCCATTCATTTCAGATAATTTGGAGTAATTTCTATATGTAATAACTTTGTAATGAAAAACACAGCGGTACTGAAGTGATTTCACTCCGTTTTTCCCTCCTATGGTATACATGGTACAAAATAAATGATAAAAATAATATTTCCTTTTTATATGTGTGTGTGTTGAGTAATTCCTTCAGCAAAAATCATAAACTAATACCCGGACTAAATTTCTGTCCACAAAATGAAAAATAAATTAAGTTAAAGAAAGTGAAAAAATATGAAAGGCTTCAGCTGCTCAATTGTGACTTGATTGAATTGTCTTACTCCCATGCTCTTTCTGATCTCAAAGGGCTACAGCTCCCAGGCAAGGGGCAGATGCAGGGAGCCCCCTCCCCAGACTCCCAGGAGGGACCCCCAGTGGCTACAAGACCCACGGCAGGTAGTGATCATTCCCCAGCAGCTGGCAGGAGAAGAAGTCTCCCGGATGTGAGTGAGGTCATGCGGGCTGCCGCTTCCCGGTCCCTATCGGGGTCTTTAGCAACAACTTTCCTGGAGCCAAAAAGGGACCTGTTAAGCCGGGTAGTGGTAACGTGTGTTCCCACGTACGGCCTCCTCCAATTAAAGGGATGGTGAGACAGCACTGTGTCCCGTCAACCCGGGGCTCTGTCCAACCCTGATGGTGACACCCGGTGACGGATGTGCAAGTCAGCAGAAGTCCCCGCTGCCGTGGTGGGGGGACGAGGACCACAGCAGCTGCCTCAGCTACAGCTCCATGCACTTAGCGTCAGCCACCGTCCCCACGCCCACGGACATTCCCTCTCATGAAACATGGAGGCTGGGTCCAGATGAGGTGTGCACCTCCTAGAACCGGCCAGGAGTGATGGCCAGGCCAGTGTCAGGCCCCTGCCCACCTCCTGGGGCCCCGAGCTACAGCCCACTGCCCACAGCCAGGGGTGCAGGACTGGACCTGCACCCAGGGCCGGCCTTACTGCTCACTGGCTGATGTCTGTCTTGGGCTCGCTGTGTCCTTTGTCAAATGGGGCTTCAGAAGCAAGAAGTGGCCCTAGGTAAGGGGCTGGCCAGGCCTCGTGCTTAGCATTCTTTAGGAGCACATGGCTCGCTTTTCCAACACGCGTTGAGGGGACGCCGGCGCAGTGCAGGGTGTTAGGACCGAGAGACGGCAGCATCGTATGGCCCTTGGAACCCAGGATCAGGTCGAGACACACTTGAATCTGACACATGGCCCCTGCTGCAAGGAACACGTGAGACGGGGAAGCCAGTGAGAGGCACATGTCGTCAGCATCATTGTGGGCAGTCATGGAGTCGGCCCTGGCTCCTAGTGACTCTGTGCACAGCAGAGCGAAGCCCTGCTGGGTCCTGCGCTGTCCCCGCCGTCAGGTGTGGGCTGGACCCTTGTGATCCGCAGGGTGCTCACTGATTTCCAGGAGACCCCCAGGCCCCTGCCTGGTCTGTCTGGGTCTGGGAGCCCTGCGGAGGCCTGTTCAGCATCCTGCCAACAGAAGCCTCCACTGACGGCGGCACAGGCGGTGGCGCACGGGACGGGAAGCAAAGCCGGGTCTCCCACGCGGAAGGCAAGAATTCCACCCAGCAAGTACACTGATGGCCACATGTCCCGCGGGCCTTGGGACACAGCAGGGGCCAGTGGTCTGGTCCCAGATTACCAAACTCCCCGAGACTCTCAAAGCCTGCTAAATCAAAGAGAGACCCTGCCTTTATTACACTGTTGGGGGGGTTATTTGACGTAATCCCCAGAAGCCAAGGACCTTCATCCCCATTTTACAGGACAGTCAAGGTCAGCGCCAGAGGCAGGGCCAGACCGGGCCAGCTTTGGCTGTGTACATGCCACCACACCGCTCTGCCACCCAGGCCCCATTTCCAGCCCTGCTGCACACTGCTACCTGGCAGCTGGTGACGTCACAAGGTGCGGGGCTAGAAGGGCACAGGCAGGTCAGCTCTGGACCGGGACCCAGAAGAAGGAAGAGGAAATGCCCCGGAGAAACAGGGTCCACGATGCAGACATGGAGCACGCTGGGTGAGTGGAAGCCTGCCTGC
>NW_006921715.1:1761991-1774451 GCF_000298275.1 Orycteropus afer afer | reverse complement strand
CCTCCCCCTCCTTCCCCTTCCCTCCCTCCTCCCGTTCTTTCTCCCTGTCTGCTGTTTTGGGTGGTGGAGTGGAATAGCAGAGCTAGGGAAACGTGACCTTGACTATGAGATCAAATCACTGCAGCACAGAGAACTGGGAGGAAGGAGGGAGGCAGAGGCACAAAGATCGGGGGCTTGAGCCTCAGGGAGGGCTGAGCAGTGGGAATGAGCCTGGCGGGTGCTGAGAGGGAGGAGGGTTGGGTAGACAGCCCTGCTGCTTACCTCTGGGAACAGACAAGTAACTGACAAGTATCGGTGGGGAGCTCTACAGGGCACAAAGCTGCTCCCCGTCCGCGATGAGCGTCTGTCCTCCCAGCAAACTTGGGACACACAGGGAGGGGCACACACAGCTATCGGCATTCTCCGTGGCCTGAGCTTCAGGTCCCCGCGGTGCCCGCTGGCCAGGAGACCCCACTTCCCTTCTCAGCAGTCCAGGCACGCCTGCGTTGTGCCAAGGCAGTTGTGCGGATCGTATGGGTAATCTTCTGAAAGCCCCGGCACAGAGCCAGGGGTGCAGCAGGCACCTCGTCAGTCAGCCGCTACGACGACGGAGGCCTTGTGATTGGTTCCAGGGTGCCTCAGGTCCCGCTTACTCAGAAGTGCACGCTCATTCGTTTCGAGAGCAAGAAAAGGAATCTTCCCCAGACTGGACACGTTCAGTGAATGCATTCAACCAGTGCTGACAGAGCACCTACTACGTGCCAGGACCGGGCTGACCTCAGAGCAACACGTCAGGTCTGACACTGTAGCAGGCTACAGGCATCTCATTGGGCTTTGGCTGCTCAGGGCAGACGGCCCTATGCGCCTCCCCTCCCCCCGGCAGGCATACAGTCCAGTGAACGAGCCCGCAGACCCAGTGCAAGACCCAATACATCACCAAAGAACGGGGTCACTGAAAAAGCCAGGCCCACACAACAAAGAGCAGGGGAAACCGCCTCGGCAGGTGAGCAGCGTAATCTCAGAAGTGGGACCAGGAGCCAGCTCGGCTTTCTGTTCTTAGTCTCCAAATGCCCTACCGTTGACATCTATGTTTTCTATTAAAAAACCAAGCCCGTTGCCAACAAGTCACTCGTGGCAGCCCCATTGGGTTTTCTTTGAGCAGACCGGCACCCCGTCGGGTTTTCTGGGTTGACTGAGCAGACCAGCACCCCGTCAGGTTTTCTGGGGTTCCAGAGCATACCGGCACCCTGTCGGGTTTTCTGGGGTTCCAGAGCAGACCGGCACCCCGTCGGGTTTTCTGGGGTTCCGGAGTAGACTGGCACCCCATCAGGTTTTCTGGGGTGACTGAGCAGACCGGCACCCCGTCGGGTTTTCTGGGGTTCCGGAGTAGACTGGCACCCCATCAGGTTTTCTGGGGTTCCCAAGCAGACCGGCACCCCGTCGGCTTTTCTGGGGTGACTGAGCAGACCGGCACCCCATCAGGTTTTCTGGGGTTCTGGAGCAGACCAGCACCCCGTCAGGTTTTCTGGGGTGCAGCCCTTATGAAAATAGATCAGCAGGCCAGAATGGACATGGAGCTGCCTCTGGGTGAGTCTGAACTGTCGACCTGAAGGACAGTAGCTGAGAGCAGACCTCTCGTGCTGCTCAGGGACCTGCGACTTTTATAAACAGCCAAAAATTAAAAGTTGTAGCAGCAGAATCTTTTAGCTAATTATTCAGAAAAAGAAATAAACAGATCAAAACCAAAAAGCCAAACTCACTGCCATCCAGTCAATTCTGACTCATAGCGACCCCATTGGGTTTCCAAGGCTGTAATCTTTACAGAAGCTGACTGCCTCATATTTATTCCACGGAGCAGCTGGCGGGTTCAAACTACTGCCTATCTGGTTAGCAGCCAAATGCCTTAACCGCTGTGCCGCCAGACCTCCTTGAAATGTATTAAAGATGTGCCGCAGGAACCAAGAGAGCGACCACTGAGCTATGGTGGGGGCTCTGTGTGTGTGTGTGTGGGGGGGTGATCTGGCCTCAGGACACAGATGTAGGAGGCCACTGTCCTGGAGCGGGGCCATGCTGGGCTTGGCTCCCAGCTGCACCAGATGGGAGTTGCTTTCAGAGGGACAGGCTCCTATGGGGAGAGGCCCTCAGCACCAAGTTGGATAAGACCCTCATTTTTGTGCAAGAATTTCCAAGGCTGTTTAGCAAAGTCCAAAAGAGCAGGTTTAAACACCACCTCTCCTCATTGGCTGGTGGACACAGCATAAAACCTGCCAAGCTCTGACTCCCCAGCCGGAAGCATCCAGTGGGCTCTGTGCCAAGTGTGGGCCACTTGCAGACAGTCATGGTGAAGGATGTCCTCTTCCCACCTTCTGTCACCGGGGAGAGGACTCTTTTGTTCAGCTTTCACAGAAGACTGACATATTCGACTTTTTTAGCAGAATAAATTTATGAAGTAAATTAGGGGGTGGGAGCCCGAGTGTCCTAGGCAGATTCAAGCTGGTGATTACAGAGGGACTGCTTACGGGTCCACCACGGCGCCCTGTGGAACGGGGCCGGCTTGAGGAGGGGTCCCATCCACCCTGCAGGGGACATTCTCCCTGGTAGCATGAGAAGCGTCTGCTTCCCGCCCCGAGCCCTCCAGGGAGGGGGGACGACCACGATTGACATCAGCGTTGGCGCCTGCATATTTCCAGAGAAAATCGCACTCAGATTCCCAGAGATGTAAAGTCAGAGTCCTCAGATCAGGGGACCTGACTTGGACAAGATGAAAACCGACGCAAGGCAGGTCTTCCTTTCAATCTGCGTCCTCTGCCCCAGATCCCTCCAGAGCGCCGGTTGGCAGCTCCTGGCCACAGTGTTGACATGATCACATTCCAGGTCGTCTGCCCTGCTTGTCCCTGTTTGTCCCTGGGTGGCACAAACAGTTAAGCACTTGGCTGCTAACCAGAAAACTGGTGGTTCAAACCCCCCGAGAGGCCCTTGGGAAGAAAGGCCTGACCATCTCCTTCCCCCAGATCAGCCTGACACACACGGGGTCGCCAGGAATCGGAATCAGTTTGATGGCAGCTGGTTTGGGTTTGGTTTGCTTTTCTCCTGGCTTGATGGGAGCTCCATGGGGCAGGGGTGGTGTTTTGTGACTTCTCTGTCCCCTGAGATCTCAGCAGAGCTGACTTCAGTAGAGGTGCTGAAGGCAGGAAGGACCAGCAAACACGCAAGTGGCCCTTAGAATAGAAAGACACTAGGTCTCACCAGAATGGTGACCATGCCCTTCCCACTCATCACTGTGCACTGGGGGATTGGACAAGTACACACCATTCCAGCGCTGAGCCCGCCGTTCCGCAGCTGCTCCCTCGTCCTCCACGTCCCCTCCTCCCCGGCGTCTCGTCACTCACTTGGTAAATACTGACTGAACTCCTACAATGTGCAGAGGAAGGAGCAAGGCCCCGGGGTGCAGAGGTGGGCAACATGGAGGCAGGCCCTGCCCAAGAGGCCAACCACAAGCCACAGGTCTTTCTGCGCAGCAATGAGACTGCAATGAGCCGGCTGTGGGTTTTGCACTTGTAAAGAGAATGTGGACAGGCATTGTCAGTCCACCTTACCACCCTCAAAAAGAAGCAGTCGTCACTGGACTGGAGATAATTTGAAGCCCAGGACCAGGTGTGCACCCTTGCATCCTGACCATCCCACACATGCACACCCCCAGCCTTTTGCCCAGGCTTAGCCCTCCGCACTGAGCTCAACCTCCAGTTGTATGGGCAGGGTTTGGGGTGACATACACTTCAGTGGATGAAATACTTGGTGGGGAGGACAGAGGACATTTCTAGTGACCTAAGTCACACCCTCCGAGTAACCACACACTCAGCGCCACAGTAAGGTCAACTCAAAGATAAAACTGCACCCACAGAACATCTCCAGGCACTTGAGGTGTGAGCTGGGTTTCACTTTCATTTTTGTGCTTTAATAAACAAAGATTTAAAAAAAAAGGAGGGGGGGCGCAACAGAGAATGAACTGTTTCTCTCTCTTGGTGATAGATTGCCATTCAGTGCCAAGGAAGAGGGGGTAGAGGAAAGGCATGTCTCTGGTTTTCACCAAAAACCATTTTGGACGTTAACAGAGTGAAAAAGCATGGCTTCCCCTAGGCCTCTGGGGTCATTCCATCAAATGAAAACACCCCTGCTCCTGCCCATGAAGGGTCAGAGGACCTCTTGTCCTTTCCCTCCACTCCCTCTTTACCGCTCAGGCAGGGTAGGGCCTGAATTCCCCCACTGGTGGCCTCTGCTCCCACGTGTGCCTGTCAGGGAGGCACTCTGAGAAGCTACATGTCTGAGAAGCACTGGGTCCACACTCCTCCACGGCCTCTTGCACGCTGGGTACCACACAGCTGGTACCGTGGAGCTGATTGCCAGTCTCATCATGGGGAATAACTACATCCAGCTCTTTGTGGACAGGAAGCCCCCAGAGGGGGTAGAGTTATAGGGCTGGTCATGAAGAGCTGTGGTGCAGCCTGTGGCCCTCCTGTGTACTAGGCACTGGGTGGACGTTTTCCATCTCTGCCAACACACCCACCCTGCCAGGTAGAGACTGTGATTTCATTATTATGAATTGAGTTGTGACCCTCCCCCAAATACGTGTGGGGCTCTGCTTTGGTCCTCTAGTGTTGCTTTAACAGAAAATACCACAAGGGGAATGGCTTTAACATACAGGGATTGATTCTCTTACAGTTTAGGAGGCTAGAAGTCCAAGTTCAAAGTGCCAAGCTGTAGGGGCTTGGTGAAAATGCCTCATCCTTGGGCTTCAGCTCTGCCTCTTGCTCCTGGCCCACTGAAGCTGGAGGCTTCTCTTCACTCAGGCAGCTGCTGGCTGCTGAGGCTGGCAAACCCAAGGTCAACAAGTAAAAAGGCACAGTCCCAAGATTATCAAACAGCACAGCAGTCTGCTAGTTCAAGTCCAGAGACAGTCCCAAGATTGGCGGCAGGGCATGGCAGGCTGCTTAATGAAGACTTGGTTACATGCAGGATCCAAGAGTGCTGAAAAGCTGCACAGGCTTTTCTCAAAATGTCTCCTTATATGCTGGACGCAGACAACATCCCTAAAGCAGTTACACAGCTGCTCCGGTAGATTCCACCATGGAGCTGATTGCCACTCTCATCATGGGGAATAACTACATCCAGCTGCCCAGACACTCAGAACCAGGCCCAGCCACGTTGACACATAACCTTGACTACCTAAGGAGCAAACCTGTGGATGGGATCCCTTTAGGGAATGGGGTTTTCCTTGTTATGTCAATGAGGTCATGTCACTGCAGAAAACCCAACCCAATCCACTGTTGACTTGGGTTGATTCTAACTGGTAGCAACCCCATAGGACAGAACAGAACTGCTCCTTAGTGTGTCCAAGGCTGTTCATCTTTATGGAAGCAGACCGCCACATCTTTGCCCTGTGGAGTGGCTGATAATTCGAGCTACCCTTTGAGTTAGCAGCTGAGCGCTTTAATCACTGTGCCACCAGGGCTCCTGAAGCACTGTAGAGTGTGCCGCAAACCTACTTACGTCTGAGGTCAGAAGAGCAGATCAGGCCCAGAAGCACACGCGCACAGATGGGGGGATCAGTGCCCACGAGGGCCGCTGAGGACTGGAGGAATGGCGGGGCTGGAGAAGCTGAGACGAGCGGACAGAGAGAGCCTCCCCCAGAGCCGGCCACCCTGAGTTCACACTCCTAGCCTCCTGACCTGTGAAAGGAGCTCTGGCGGTGCAGTGGTTAAAGGTAAAAGGTTGGCTGTTCGAATCCAGCAGCTGCTCTGCAGGAGAAAGGAGGGGCAAGCTACTTCCGTAAAGATTTATGTACTTGGAAACCTGTGGGGCACTTCGACTCTGTCCTCTAGGCTCGATGATCAGAATCGACTCAATGGCAGTGGATAACAGAAAATAAATGTCCCTTTCTTAAAGCCACCATTTGTGGGATTTCTGTTACAGCAGCACTGAGAAACTGAGGCACCCATTTTCCAGGCGGGGAAACCAGTTATACGATTTGTGCAGGGCCAGAAATGGCAGGGCCAGGGCCCAAAGGCAGGGCTTCTGACGATGTGGGCATTCTCCATTTCCACACTGTCTTGTTAGTCAGGTGATCTAGGCTGCGCTGCTGTAACGGATTAATCCCAAGAAAGGTGTCACTGTCACGTATGTCTTATGTTTGTTGGCAGCCTCCTCCCTGTAGAGCTGTCTCCTGGCCTCCGGGGATGCACAGCAGAGGAAGAGAGAGGGGGAAGTCACACTGGCTCTTAACTACCTCAGCCCAGCAGTGACCCACATCACCTCTGTTCACAGCCTATTGGCCAGAGCTAGTCATGTGACCCAACATAACTCAAAGGAGGCTGGGAAATGTATGGAGAGCTGTGGCTGTTTGCCACCATGTCCAGAAATAGTATGTGCTCTGGGACTATGTGCTGACAGAGGGAAAACAGGACTTCTCTAGAAATTTGTTCACCAGTTTGGACAACAGAGTGTGTCTCAATGCAAGGGAAAGCATCCCTGCATTTGTTGCATAACTGTGCTTATTATTATTATGTATTATTATTACTAAGCACTGTTAGCAATCTATGTTGACTCCTAGTGACCCTTCAGGACAGAGTAGAAGTGCCCACTGGGTTTCCAAGTCTGCCAATCTTTACAGAAGCAGACTGGCTCATCTTTGTCCCAAGAGAGGGCTGGTGAGTTGAAACTGCCATCCTTCTAGTTAGCAGCTGAATGCCTTAACCTGTGTGCCACCAGAGCTCCTTTACCTATACTTAGGGTTCTCATTCTGAGCTGATTGTTTTTTTCCACCTTCTGGTATTTACTGATGATGCTATTTGTTTAGCCATCACTATGCCTGCCCCCATCACATGGAAATGTGTCTTCCAAGGTGATACCAAGGTTCCTCATCTGGGAGACTTTATTTTTCATTGTGCAATTTGTCTTCAGGAGCAAACAAACTTGCAGGACTTGGAGCTGACCAGCTACCTCCTCAGAAAAAAGAGACTCGCAGATGGCACCACCCCCCTAGTCCAGAAATGTGTCCATTTGACGTGCCAATCAAAAGAGACTTTCGAACTTTGGAAGGTGCGAGGTAGGTGTGTGAGATAATGTAAAAACACCCAGGCTTCACTTCCAAGCCCTCAAAATAGTATTTGATGGATGGATTTGGAACATAGAAGTTTTGAGCTGGAAGGAACCAAACGGTAATGCAGTCCACCTACCTCAGGAGGGAGTTTAAGGCCCAGGGAGTGGGGGACGGACAGGCCCAGGGTGGTGCCTGAGCCTGGGGGTAGGAGGTGGGCCTCAATGCCTCTGACTCCTGTGCCTTCAGCGGCTGCCCTGTCCCACCCCCCATACCCCTTTTCAACCTATCCATCAACAGAAGAGGCTATAGGACTTTGTCTCTGGTAGGGCTGAAAGAGATCTGGGAAAGACACATGAATGTCAGTCACCCACAATGACCCGGGTGACAGAAAATGGTGGGTGTGGTGGAAGGCTTCAGTGGTAAGTGAAGGTGGCCACCCATGTTCATGGCAGCACCATCCACAACAGCCAAAAGGCACAAACAACCCACGTGTCCACCAACAGATCAACACAAGACGGTTACCAACGCAATGGGTCATCCAGGAACAGAAGCTGAGATCCATGCCACCACATGGGTGAACCTGGAAAACACGATGCTGAGTGCAATGAGTCAGTCGCAAAAGGAAAAGTACCGTGTGGCCCCACTTATACGAAGTATCTACAACAGGCAAATGCATAGAGACCTCATCAGCTGTTACTAGGAGCAGATGAGCAAGGAGCTCTAGTGACACAGTGGTTAAAGCATTTGGCTACTAACCAAAAGGTTGGCGGTTTGAACCCACCAGCACCTGGGAGAAAGACGTGGCAGTCAGCTTCCATAGAGTGACAGCCTTGGAAACCCTATGGAGCAGTTTGGGTGTTGCTAGGAGCTCTGGTAGCATAGTGCCTAAGGCACCTGACTGCTAAGCAGAAGGCTGGCGGTTCAAACCCACCAGCCACTCCCCGGAAGGAAGGTTGGGCAATCTACTTCCATAGTGATACTGCCTCGGAAACCCCAGGAGGGGTCGCTGTGAGTCAGGTCCCACTCGATGGCACTTAATGACTTCATGGTTGCTAGGAGTCAGAATTGACTGGATGGCAGTGGGAGGAGGGGCGGGGAGCAGAGGAACTGGGTGTGGTTGCTGAGCTGTGCTTCTGTGAAGGGTGAAAAGAAAAATGTGGGGATGGATCATGGAGATGGCTGCCCCACATGGTGACTATAATTCACGGCACTAGGTTTTATATGTAAAAATGGTTGAATTTGGAACAAAAATTCAGGGAAAGGAAGTGGGTGATCCGGGGGCTTCCTCCTTCAGTGCACAGTCACCACACAGGTGCACCAAGCCCTGTGAGAAGCCACAGACCATGCTCACCCCAGACAGGCTGTCTCTCTGCTGAGGCCCAGGTTCTCAAAGTCACCAGGGGCTACTCATGGGGCAGCCAGCATCCAGGCCGTAGAGCACCGTCCACCCCTCACGGCACTGCAGTGATAGACCCTTGGGACCCACACCCCGACAGTGTCCCCAGCAGTCCTGCCCCTCCAAGCCGGTCACAGGCCGCCCTGGCTCAGCCACTCTGTGGTGTTCTCGTGGCTTCTGAGGATCAGCATTGCCAAGCCAGGAAAACCAAATCACACCACATGGCCAAGGACCCCAGAATAATTTCTGAGGAAGCTCGTGGCCAAATGGATAAGGATGGATGCCGTTGCACAGCGAGGGAGAGAAGACTGTGGGCTTAGACTAGAAGGAATCCCAGGGATAAGTGGTTTAGCTGGTCATGTCAGGGATGGGAAATAGGCCCACTGAGGGGCAAGAGCGGACAGTGCCACACGAAGCAAGTCAGGTCAAGGGCAGGCAGGGCTAGGAGACTCTGGCTCCAGTTTGCCCATGACAATCCTCTTTCAGGACCTCCAGGTCCTCAAGGCACAGGGTCTCTGAGGGCAAGGGGCCCTTGGCTCCCGGGCCCTGCTTCTTCTGCCCCACCCCAAGCTGGACCAGCCTCCCCACTTCCCCTGAGGGGTCCCCACCAACCTAGCACTGTGCTCCTCCACAGTCCAGAGCCCTGCACCATCTCCTGCTGCTGGAAGCTCTGTATATTGTTCAGGGCCCAGCCGTCCAGACCCTCCTCCTCCAGGAAGACCACCCTCCTGACCCCTCCTGCCTTGCATGCAATCCTTCACCTGGTTCCTACTCTAGAAGTTGGCACCACATTGCAGGCACTCACAGTTGTCCACCCTGTCCCTCCCCTGGGCAGGAGTAACTGCAAGTAGAGACCATGCACCACTCCTCTGCCCAATGCCAGCACCCGACTTGAGGAGAAACCCAGGAGGGTGTGCAAATTCATGAGCCAGTGCCTCGAGCAATGCATGGTCAAGGGGGTAACTGAGAGGCAATCTGTTCGTGATCAGGGACTGAGTGGAGGGATGCATGAGGAGTGAGTGTGCACCTCAGAGCCAGAGAGGCCACCTCATTTAAGGACCCCTGGGGTACAGTTGGGAGCTCAGCTGTTGGGTTGGATGTTCAAGTCTGCCCAGAGGCACTTAGGGAGAGAGGCCTAAGCCAGGGCAGTGCTGTGAGATGGCAGGAAGGGCAGGTTCCTCACCAAACAAAATGCAGAGGCCTGCTGGGGCCTGCTGAGGCCTGCTGGGGGATTGGTGGGCCTTGTAGGGCTTGGTGGGGTCTGGCAGGGGCCTTCTTAGGCATGCTGAGGGCCTGGTTGGGACTGGTGGGACCTAATGGTGGCCTGGCGAGGTCTGCTGGGGCCTGTTAGGGGCTTGGTGGGGTCTGGCAGGGGCCTGCTGGGGAATTCAGGGGCCTATGGGAACCTAGTAGGGCTTGGTTGGGCCTGTGGGGGCGTGGTGGAGCCTGGTGGGGCCAGCTGGTACATCCAGGGCCATGCTGGAGACATGGTAGAGCCTGGATGGGGCCTAGTGCGGATTTTGCCTTTAGTGTCCTGGAGTCCCATCTCCCAAAGCACAGCCCAGGCTTCAGAGCAGGGCTCAGCCCAGGGCTTGGCCTACAGTGCATGTATCACATGGCTCCCTCCCAGCAGATCCTGCAGATGGGCCAACAGGGGTGCTAGGACACCTCCAAGCTATGTCTGCAGAGCTGGCCAGCAGACAGTCACCTCCTCTGGCTTCTGAGACACCAAGTCTTGCTTTGCCTTGTGTCATCTCAAGAAAACATTCCCAAGCCCCTACCATGTGTAAGGCCTATGAGTCGGGGACAAGAGGTGCTAGGTAAAGACTGAACTGGATATAACTGGGTGCTGTCACTTCCTTGCACTGTGACTTTGGGCAAGGTACTTCACCCTGCTGAACCTCAGTTTCCCGTTCTGTAAAATGGGACCTGCCTTGTAGGCTAATTCTGAGGATTAACTGAGATGATGTAGACAAACAACAAGCTTCACAACCAGCCATGGCAGGTGCTACATACATGCAAATAGAATCCAAAGAAAGAACCAGTGCCAAGGAGAAGAACTTTCTAAGAGGAAATATGTGATGCAGTGAACAACATAATACAGCCCTTCCAGCCAAGGCTCCACCACTCATCCGTCAGTTTGTCCTACTGTGGTGGCTTGTGTGTTTCTATGATGCTGGAAGTTTTACCACCAGTATTTCAAATACCAGCAGAGTCACCCCCAATAGACAGGTTTCAGTGAAGCTTTCAGACTAAGACAGACTAGGAAGAAGGATGTGGCCAAGTCTACTTCCGAAGAAATTGGACTCTGAAATCCTTATGGGTGGTAAGGAAACATCACCTGATAGAGTGCCAGAAGATGAACTCCTCAGGTTGAAAGGCACAAAAATACAACTAGGGAAGAACTGCCTCCTCGAGGGAGAGTCAATCTTAATGGTGTGAACAGAATAAAGCTTTCAATACCTCCATTTAGCATGGGTCAAAATGAGAAGAAATAGCTGCAAACACCCATTAATAATCGGAAAGTGGAAAGGAGGAAGCATGAATCTAGGAAAATTAAAAGTTACGAAGTGAAATGGAACGTATAAAGATCAATATCCTAGGCATTAGTGAGCTGTTTCATTTTGTATGAAACACCAGCCATTTTGAACCAGATGATCAAATAGTCTGCTATTTGCAGAGGAATGGTGTCACCTTTATTGTCCAAAAGAATATTTTGCAATCTATTCTGAAGTACAATGTTGTCAGTGATAAGATAATATCCATGTGCCTATAAGGAAGATGAGTTATTACTAATATTATTCAAGTTTATGCACCAACCACTAAGGCCAAAGATGAAGAAATTGAAGATTTTTACCAACTTCTGCAGTCTGAAATTGACCAAACATGCACTCAAGATATATTGATTACTATTGGTGATTGGAATGAGAAAGTTAGAAACAAAAAAGAAGCATTCATGATTGGAAAATATGGCCTTGGTGACAGAAATGACACCAGCAATGGCATGAAAGAATTTTGCAAGACCAATGAATTATTCATTGCAAATACATTTTTTAACAACATAAACTGCAGTTGTACACATGGACCTCACCAGATGGAACACACAGGAATCAAATCAAATACATCTGCAGGAAAAGATGATAGAGAAGCACAATATCATCAGTCAGAAAAGTCTAGGGGCCTGCTGTGGAAAAGACCATCAATTGCTCATATGCAAGTTCAAGGTGAAGTTGAAAAAAATTAAAACAAGTCCACAAGAGCAAAATTACAACTTGAATATATCCCACCTCAATTTAGAGACCATCTGAAGAATAGATTTGATGCATTTAATACCACTGACCAAAGATCAGACAAGTGGTAGGAAGACATTAAGGATATCATACATGGAGAAAGTAAAAGTCATATAAAAGACAGGAAAGAAAGAAAAGATCAAAACGGATGTCAGAAGAGACTCTGAATCTTGCTCTTGAACAGAGAATAGCTAAAAGAAATAGAAGAAATGATGAAGTAAAAGACTTAAATAGAAGATTTCAAAGGGCAGCTTGAGAAGACAAAGTAAAGTACTATAATGAAATGTGCAAAAACCTAGAGTTAGAAAACTGAAATGAAAGAACACACTCCACATTTCACAAACTCAAAGGACTGAAGAAAAAATGCAAGCCTTAGATTGCTGTGGCACAACTCAAAATGGGAGGAAACAGCTGCGAACATCCATTAATCATCGGAACATGAAATGTACTAAGTATGAATCTAGGAAAACTGGAAGTTGTCAAAAATGAAATGGAACGCATAAAGATCGATATCCTAGGTATTAGTGAGCTGAAATGGACTGGTTTTGGCCATTTTGAATAAGACAACCATATGATCTACTGTATCGGGAATGATAAATTAAAGAGGAATGGCGTGGTATTCATCACAAAGCATGTTTCAAGTTCTATTCTGAAATACGATGCTGTCAGTGATAAGATAATGTTCATACACCTACAAGG
>NW_006921715.1:1755707-1757601 GCF_000298275.1 Orycteropus afer afer | reverse complement strand
GTAACTATCAGGAGGAAGTGGGAGAGGAGCTGTTGCATTGTGTTAAATTGTGGTCAGTGTCATGAGACAAAGTGTATGTGAACTGCTGTATGGAAAGTGAATTTGCTCTGTAAATTTTTACCCAAATCACAATAAAAAAAAAAAAGAGAGAGAGAGAGAGAAAGAAATCAGATGACATATTGCACTGGGAAAATCTGCTGCAAAAGACCTCTTTAAAGTGTTGAAGAGCAAATATGTTTCTTTGAAGATTAAGGTGCACCTAACCCAAGCCACGGGAGCTCTGGTAGCATAATGCCTAAGGCACTTGACTGCTGACCAGAAGGCTGGCAGTTCAAACCCACCAGCCACTCCTCAGAAGGAAGATGAGGCAATCTACTTCCATAGTGATACTGCCTTGGGAACCCAAGGAGGGGTCTCTATGAGTCGGGTCCGACTCGACGGCACATAACAACAACAACAACAAAACCCAAGGCACGGTATTTCCAATTGCCTCATATGCATGTGAGAGCTGGACAAGGAATAAGGAAGAACAAAGAAGAGTTGATGCTCTTGGGTTGTGGTGTTGGCAAAGAATACTCAAGTGCCATGCACTGCCAGAAGAACTAACAAATGTGTCCTGGAAGAAATGCAGCTAGAATGCTCCTTGGAAGCAAGAGTAGCCAGACTTCATCTGACCTCCTCTGGTCATATTGTTAGAAGGAACCAGTCCCTGGAGAAGAATATGCTTGGTAAAGTGGAGAGTCAGTGAAAAAGGGGAAGGCCCTCAATGAACTGGATTGACACAGTGGCTGCAAGGATGGGTTCAGGTATAGCCAGGATTGTGAGGCTGGCACAGGACCAGGCAGTGTTTCATTCTGTTTTACACAGGAGTCACCATGAGTCAGAGCTGACTCAATGGCACCTAACAACAACAACATGGGCAAAATCAAAGCAAATCTGTCCTGGAAGAAATGCAGCCAGAATGCTCCTTAGAAGTGAGAATGGCCAGACTTTATGTCACCTATTTTGGTCATTGTCAGAAGGGACCAGTCCCTGGAGAAGAATATCATGTTTGGTAAAGTAGAGGGTCAGCGAAAAAGGGAAAGACCCTCAATTAGATAAACTGACGCAGTGGCTGCAGCGATGGGCTCAAGCTCAGCAGAGATTGTGAGGATGACACAGAACGGGGCAGTGTTTCTTTGTTACACATAAGGTCACTATGGGTCAGAGCTGACTCGACGGCACCTAACAACAACAGTGACTGGAATATTTAATGATGCAGGAAGCATCAAACGAAGATGGAAACAATACACGGAGTCCCTGCATCAAAAAGAATTGTTCAACGTTCAACCGTTCCAAGAGGCAGCACATGATCCAGAACTGATGGAATTAAAGGAACACATCCAAGATGCACTGAAGAAATTGGTGAAAAACAAAGCTCCAGGGATGACAGAAGCCCTTTGAGATGTTTCAACAAAAGGATGCACCACTGGAGGTGCTCACTGATATATGCCATGAACTGTGGAAGATGGCTTCCTGGCCAACTGACTGAAAGAGATTTGATATTTTTTTTGTGCACATTTCCAGAGAAACGGTATTCAAAAGAATGTGGAAATTATCAAACAATATAATTAATATCACACGTAAAAGTGTTTTTTTAATTAAAAAAAACAAAAAACAGAGTTGCAACAGTATATTGACAGGGAACTGCCAGAAACTCAAGCTGGATTCAGAAGAGGATGTGGAACAAAGGATATCATTGTTGATGTCAGATGGATCTTGGCTGCAGAAAGATGTTTACTGTTTTATGGACTATGCAAAGGCATTTGACTGTGTCACTCATAATAAATATGCCTAATATTGCAAAGGATGGGAATTCCAGAGCATTTAATTGTGCTCATCAGAAACCTGTACA
>NW_006921715.1:1751474-1755257 GCF_000298275.1 Orycteropus afer afer | reverse complement strand
GATAGATAGATAGATAGATAGATAGATAGATAGATAATGACTAAAGAAGACCACAGAAGAACTGATGCATTTAAATTGTGGTGTATTGAATGTTCCAGTGACGACTAGAAGAATGAACAAATTCGTCTTGGAGGAAGTACAGCCAAAATGCTCCTTAGAAGCGAGAATGGCCAGACTTTGTCTCTCATATTTTGATCATGTTGTCAAAAGGACCAATCCCTCGAGAAGGACATCATGCTTGGTAAAGTGTGGATCAGGGAGAAAGGGAAGAGCCTCAACAAGATGGATTGACACAGAGGCTGCAATAGTGGGCTCAGGCCCAGCAAGGATTGTGAGGCTGACACAAGATCAGGTGGTGCTTTGTTCTACACAAAATCACTATGAGTTGGAACTGGCTCGATGGCACCTGTAAAAAACAACCATAGCCGCATTCTTTGTGACTCCCACCAGATGACTGAGTGGGATTATGCAAATGGGAGGTGCTTGTGCCCCACCAAGGTGGCTGGATAGCTTGCTAATGCAAATAAGTTGCTTGGCACCTTTGTAGGGCTTGCTGTTGTCATTAGGTCCCATTGAGTTGGTTTCCACTCATAGGGACCCTATGTTCACCAGAACGAAACCCTGCCCAGTCCTGCGCCATCCTCACAATCCTTGCCATGCTTGAGCCCATTGTTGTAGCCACTGTGTTGCTCCATCTCATTGAAGGTCTTCCCCTTTTCTGCTGATCCTGTACTTTACCAAGCATAATATCCTTCTCCAGGGACCAGTCCCTCCTGATAACATGACCAAAGTAGAACAGAGGAAGTCTGGCCATTCTTGCTTCTAAGGAGTATTTTGGCTGCACTTCTTCCAAGACAGATTTGTTCATTCTTCTGGCAGTCCATAGCACATTTAATATTTTTCACCACCACCACAATTCAAATGCATCAATTCTTCTTTTATTCAAATGCATCTTTTATTCAAATGCATCAATTCTTCTTTTATTCATTGTCCAGCTTTCACATGTACATGAGGCTATTGAAAAGACAATGGCTTTGGTCAGGCACACTTTAGTCTTTAAATTGAAATCTTTGCTCTTTAACACTTTAAAGAGGTTTTTTGCAGCAGATTTGCCCAATTCAATACATCGTTTGATTTCTTGACTACTGCTTCCATAGGCTTCATGAGTGTGGGACCATAAGTAGGGTTGTATGGAACCCTAAAGAGGGGATTGGTAAGTTTTTCATCCCTGTAGGGTTAAAATGACCCATCCCATAGGCTGAAAGGAGAGATTTCATGACTATCAAGAGAGAAAAATCAGGAGTGGAATGCATCCTTTGGAACCAATGTCCCTACACTGAGCCTCTTCAATCCAGGAGACAGAGAGCTGTGACATCAGAGATGAGAAGAAGCAGTGGCAGAAAAGTGGCAGTAGAACCAAGGGACTAGCACAGGACAGACCAAGAAAGCTGAGTGCCTTCTGACAGGAGGCTTGCTGGCAGAGTGGGGTGCCCCTCCAGGCACCTATTTGCAAAGATAAAAGAACTTCATTGCACTCGCCTGAGCAGGGCAGAAGCCATGGGGTCATGGGGCCAAGAGGCTGAGGCCAGAGAGAAGCGTGCCTGTGGTATGGCTGAGAAGAGGCTGTCCAGATTGAAGAACTGTGTCCTGAATTGTTTCTGATCCAAAATTATAACCTGGTATTATCTAATAAAAACCATAATCATGAGTATTGTCTGTGAATTCTGTGTGGCCATTGCAACCAATTATTGAACCCAGCAGAGGAGTGGAGAGTGCCATGGAAGGGATGATTGGTGTTAGAATTGGTGTGTGTGGGGAGGGAAATGGACAGTGGCTGCATAGGAATCAGCCTTGGATTGTTGATCTTCATCTTGCCCCTTCTGAAGTTAGAGGAGGTCAGACACCTCCACCACACCATATGTACAAAATACAAGCAGAATACACTTCAGAAGCCAGGATGCCGACACTTTGACTCACTTACTTTGGACACGTCATAAGGAAAGAGCAATCTCCAGAAAAGGACACCATGGTTAGTAAAGTAGAGATCCAAGGAAAACCCTCAATGAGAGGAACTGACACAAGTCACAGCAGTGGGTTCAACCATAGCAAGGAGCACCAAGCTGGTACAGGACCAGGCAGCTTCTCCTTCTGTTGGACTTAAGGCTACCATTCGTTGGAGCTGACTTGATGGCAACCAAACCAAATAGAACAAAGCAAGTCCTGTGGAGCAAAGATGGGGTGTGGCACATGAAAATAAAAGCAAGACAACTCTGACTTGGCCATCATGTGGGGTGTGTTACATAAAAATAAAAGCAAGATAACTCTGACTCAGCCTTCATGGAAGGCCCCGTCACCTTCCCATAGGCTTAGCAGCAGCCTTCCCTCCAGGAACCCTCACTGACCACTCATGTGGCTTAGGTCCCTTGACAGGGCTCTCACCTGTCCCTGAGCTTCACCCATCATAGCACATTGCTCACTGGGTTGTCAAAATTCTCCATATGAGTCAATTGCCCCTGCATGGGGGGAGGGAAGGTGTCTCCTTCACCTCTGCCTCCCCAGAGTGACACAATCTCTAGTCACAGAATAAATGGAGCATGTAGTAATGGCTGTAATTAAAAACACCCCAACTTTCCCACATCTCTCCTCATTTCACCAAGAAGAGTCAATTCTTGAAACAAACTATCTATCTTCCCTCTGTCCCATTACTGTCTTCCTATTCCCTCTTCTCTTGGCAAGGTCACCAGTGACCTGCATGTTGCTAAACTCAATGGTCAGAATACAGTTCTCATCTTACCAGACCCATGTGGCATGGCTAATTACTCCCACCTCGCTGGGCTTCAAGGAGGCCGCATGTTGTTGTTGGGTGCTGTTGAGGGGGCTCCAACTCATAGCAACCCTACGCACAACAGAATGAAACACTGCCTGGTCCTGTGCCATCCTCACAATCATTGCCTTGCTTGAGCCCATTGTCACAGCTGCTGTGTCCGTCCATCTCATTGACTGTCTTCCCTTTTCATGCTGACCCTCTATTTTACCAAACATGATATCCTTCTCCACAGATTGGTCTGGCTATTCTCACTTCTAAGGAGCATTCCAGCTGTACTTCCTCCAAGACAGATTTGTTCGTTCTTCTAGCAGTACGTGGTACCTTCAATACTCTTCACCAACACCACACTACCCCTGAAGGCCACATACCCCTATATGTCTCTCCATCTCATCGTGGTCATTCATTTGCAATCTCTTTTCTGGTTCCTCCTCATCTCCCAACCTTGAACAGAGGACTGCTCCAGTGCTCACCCCTTGGACCTCTTCTTAACTTACACTCATCCCCTTGGCGATGCCAACCTCTCAAGTGGCTTTAAAAATTATGACTGCGCCTGACCCAAGCCATGGTCTTTTCAATCACCTCATATGCATGTGAAAGCTGGACAATGGGAAAGGAAGACAGAAGAACAATCGCTGTGTTTGAATGACAGTGTTGGTGAAGAACATTGACTGTATCAAGGAATGCCGAAGAACAAACAAATCAGTCTTAGAGGAAGTACAACCAGGATGCTTCCTAGAAGCGAGTATGGTGAGACTCCGGCTTGCCTATTTCAGATGCGTCATCAGGAAAGACCTGCTGGTAGAGAAAGACATCATGGTTGGTAAAGTAGAAGACTGCCAAAGGTGAATTGTTGAGATGAATTGACACAGTGGCCAAAAATATTAGATACAAATGGACAAAAAGAACTCTAAACAAATACTAAACTATAATTAGTAGGCTAATTACTCAAAAAAAAA
>NW_006921715.1:1726637-1751209 GCF_000298275.1 Orycteropus afer afer | reverse complement strand
CCTTCCTTCCGAGGAGTGGCTGGTGGGTTTGAACCGCCAGCCTTCTGGTTAGCAGTCAAGTGCCTTAGGCACTATGCTACCAGAGCTCCCGGTAGGCTGATTAGTAGGACTCAAACACACCAGTGATCATGAAGATGGGGCAGGATTGAGCAGCATCTTGTTCTACTATACAGAAGGTCACTAAGAGTTGGAGCCAACTCAATGGCAACTCATAACAGCAACAAATGCCAGTGACTCCCAAATTTATCTCCCCACCCCCAAACCCTGCTTCTGTGTATCCAGCCACCTGTTCAACCTCCCCACTAGGTCCCTAATAGGCACTTCATTCTTAATTTCTCTAAAACTTAGTTTCTGACTTTCTTCCCCCAAATCTGCTCCTCCTAGGATGTTCCCTATTTCAGCATGGTTGTTTATCAAGCCAAAACTCTTAAGAGTTGTCCCAGACCTTTTGCTCCCTTCCACACCTGACACTCAATCCATCAATACATCCCATTGGCTCTATTTTTAAGATCCTTCTAGAACATGATCGGTTTTCACCACCTCCCTGCTGCCACCCTGGACCAAGAGTCTCCCATCTGGTCTTTCACATACTCAAAAAAGAAAAGAAAAGCAACAAGGATGGGAGGATCTAAGTTAAAATTCAAGCAGAATATGGAGGTATATTTCAAATTGAAAAAAAAAAAAAAAAAAAAAACTTACTGAAAGAGAAAGTGGAAAACCAACCCGAGTGACTTTTGAACATAATATTGAATATATGTCCTCAGATCATAGACAAAAAGAACTCCACACAAATATTAAACTCTAATTTGTAGGCTTCTTTTTGCAGAGGAATGGGTTAGCAATTTTAAAACTACTCTCTGTACATTCTAGGATGGAACAAATACATAAAAATAGTGTTGATCATGGGAGCCAGGTTTTTCATTGTCAAGAAGGGAGTGACAGATAGGGAATGAGAAAAATCAAATGAACCAGGAGGTCTTTTCTGGAATTGGAAGTATCAGTATGAACTCATGGATTTTAACAGATGTAGAAGTAGGTATAAGTATGTGTGTGTACATGGATGTGTGTAAACACACAAGTGTGAATGTGTGTGTGTGTGTGTGTGTGTATAATTTCCAGCTCTGTCTGCTAAAAGGGTCCAGTACTAATGCACATATCGCATATTTATAGATAAGATCTTGGCCTCTTAATACCATCTCCATTAAGAGGAACAAGCGTTCTTGGAGAAATGGCTGATTCTAGGGCAAGGACAAGGAAAGTACGAGAGAAGCTTGTTGTTGTTGTTTGCCATCGAGTTGGCCCCGACTCATAGCGACCCCTCCTTGGGTTTCCGAGGCAGTATCACTACGGAAGTAGGATTGCCCAACCTTCCTTCTGAGGAGTGTCTGGTGGGTTTGAACTGTCAGCCTTCTGGTGAGCAGTCAAGTGCTTTTGGCACTATGCTACCAGAGCTCCTTGAGAAGCTTAGAACATACTATTGTGACAAATAATAAGGAAGTTCTCAAAGAACGATAAAGGAGGGTCAGGAAGCACAAGAGCCTGTTTGAAGGGGCTTCCATTGGCCAGATCTGGGACAATTTGAGCATCAAAAGATAATGATTCTAACCTATAGAATAAAGGAAGGATCTATGAGTTCATACCGACATGAATAAAGGAATAAACAAGAAGAAAATCTTTTTCTTCTAGCAGAAAGTCGACTAACAGAGGTGGAAGCAATGACAGAATTGGAAAATCACTATTTGGCAACCATGAGAGTAAGGATAATGATTAACTCAGGCAAGAATCCTCCATGGCTGCTGAAACCAGTGGATAAAAGTTCGAGAAATAACAGGATATTTACATCATCTCAAAGTATATCCCTGCATGATACTTTTTAATTATAAAGGAAAAAATAGTAACTATACTGGAGACTTGGCAGATACCGTCTTAACCAAACAATCAAAGTTAGCATTACAAGCAAAGGGACCAATGGGCAGCATGTGCGTCCTGATAGGCTGCCCTGAGAATGACTCTCCCCTCTGCTCTTCCCACCAAAGGGACCAACCCACATCTAAATGTGAGCAGCACCACAAACTCATTCTACAGACCAGCTCATCTCTGCTCTGTGGACGTGACCATGTCACAAAGTCAAAGACAGACTCAGGACTGCTCCAGAGGAAAAGAAACTGAAGAAACTTGACCAATTACTGCAACAGATGACCTTGGGTTTTCTTCCAGCATAGAGGTCACTATTGGGGTAACTGGTGAAATCCAAACAAGAGCTATTGTTTAGATAACAGTTTTGTATCAATGTTAAATTTGATCATTTTTAAATCAAATTTTGATCTAAAATTTTAGGTAATTATCCTGTAGTTATGTAAGAGAAATTTTTGTTTTTAAGAAGTACACACTGAAGCATTACAGGTAAACCAGCATCATCTCTTCAACTTACTCCTAGAGAGTAAGAGAGAACGAATGCAGTTAACTATTTGCCTTCAAGTGAATCTGGGTTCTGAAGTTTACAAGATTTCTTTGTTCTCCTTCTTTCTTTTCTTTTCTTCTTTTTTTTAATTGTGATTTGGGTGAAAGTTTACAGAGAAAATTCACTTTCCATATAGCAGCTCACACACTTTGTCTCATGACATTGACTATAATTTCCCACAATGCAACAGCTCCCTTCCCACTTCCTCCCCATAGTTACCTCTTCCCTGTGTCCTTCCCTCCATGCAGTCCTGCCCCCTGAGCTGTCTCCCTGTGCATACATAGCCCTTCTATTCTCCCATGATTGATATCTCCAAGAAGTGTGTCTATCTAATGTAAATGTTCACCTCATATGCCTGCCTTTTGTTTGGCTGGAGTCCACAGGAATGGGTTCAATTCCAGACCTGAAAGGCAGCTAGGGGCCATAGTCTCAGTGGTTCCATCAGGCTCTATCAGACCAGCAAACCTGGTCTATTTTATATATATATGATTTTGAGTTTTGTTCCACATTGTTCTCCCATTCTATGCAGGATCTCCTACAGAGATCCCCCTTCAAGTGGTTGACAGTGGTAGCCGGGCACCATCTAGTTCTTCTGGTCTCATAGTCATATAGGCTGAGGATTGCATGGTGTACCAGTCGACTGGACTAATTGTTTCCATGAATCTTTGGTTTTCTTCATTCTTCTTTGCTCTGGATGAGGAGAGACCCATCATTGCATCTAGATAGCTGCTTGCAAGCTTTTAAGATCCCAGTCGCTACTCACCAAAGTAGAGTGTGGAACAATGTTTTGTGTAGTATGTTATGCCAATTGAGCTTGATGTCCCCTGGGACTGTGGTCCTGAAGCCCACAGATCCAACTACTGTCTCCCTCTGGGTAGATGGCTGTGGCCAAGAGGTGACTACAACTTTGTCCCTTGTCAGCTCTCCTATATACCTGGGAATTCCTATAGAACATACCAAAACACTTGTAGAAACATTGTCTGCCAACCCTTACACATGGTGTTGAGCACACTCTGCCCTGCATAGACATACCTAATAGTTCAGCCTGTCCACCCATCTATCCACCTGTAGATCAGTGCTTGCCCTCACTAACAATGCAGTAGTGTATGTGCAAAAAGGTTCATCTTTCTTGTCTGTACCTCCCATGCACTCTCTATGTCTTCCTTTTTTATCAGTGCCACTGTGTTGATCACTCACATTTGGTACATTGCCCTTCTCTTCACCCAAATCAATCCTAGTCTTTACCTATCTAATAGTGTGCCCTCCTCTCCCCTCCCCTCCCACCTCTGGTAACCAACAAATAAAATTTCCTTCCATATATAAACCTTTCCTTGATTTTTTACAACAGACTAATACAATATTTGTCCTTCTGTGATTGACTTATTTCACTCAGCATAATGTCCTCCAAGTTCATCCACATTATGCGGTGATTTATAGATTCTAGGTTATTCTTTAGGGTGCATAGTATTCCATTGTGTGTATATATCATAGTTTGGTTATCTATTCTTCTGTTGATGGGTACCTAGGTTGTTTCCATCTTTTAGTTATTGTAAATAGTGCTGTGATGTACATGGGTGTGCATATATAGGTCTTGTCATGGCTCTCACTTCTTTAGGATATATACCTAGTAATGGAATGGCTAGGTCAAATGATATTTCTAATTCCAACTTTTTAAGGAATCACCATACTGCCTGCCACAGTGGTTGTATCATTTTACAGTCCCACCAGCAGTGTATGACAGTCCCAATCTTTCCTCCGCATCCTCACCAGCATTTCTTATTTTCTGTCTTGTTGAATTTTGCTATTAGTGCTGGGGAAAGATGGTATCTCATTATTGTTTTGATTTGCATCTCTCTAATAGCTAATGATCATGAACATTTCTTCATAAGTTTGTTGGCTGCCTGAATATCCTCCTTGGTGAAGTGTCTATTACGTCTTCTGTCCATTTCTGAATTTGATTATTTGTCTTTTTGTTGTTGAGGTGTTGGAGTTTTCTATAAATTCTAGAGATAAGTCCCTTGTCAGATATGTCATTGCTGAATATTTTTCCCAATCTGTAGGTTATCTTTGGACTCTCTTGGAGAAGTCTTTGGAAGGTCTTTGTTCCATTTTTGCAACTTTCCTGTAAGTCTGAAATTATGTCAAAAAATTCATCAATCAATGCAGTTAAATTACAATACCATCCCTGACACTTTCTATCTCTGTCTATGCTTAAGTTGTCTCTATAGCAGTTATTGTCACATATGGTGTGGTTTATCTACTTTGTCTATTGTCCATCTCTACCCACTAGAAATAGAAGCTCCATGAGGGCAGAGTTGTACAAGAAGGAGCTTAATAGGCATTTGTTAAATAAATGAATGTCACAGAATTGAACATCTGAAAATAATTGAAGAGAGAATGTTTGAAGTTTGAAACCAGGCAAATTAACTGTCAGCTAAGACTATATATATATATATATATATATATATATATACATACACACACACACACATACATATATATATATACACATATACATATATATATATATACATACATATATATATATATATATATATATATATATATATATATATATATATATATATATATATATATATATATATATCTTCAGAAGAACATAACAGAATCTAGTGTATTTTCCACAAGAAAATACTTTCATCCAGAAAGTACTAGACATGCAAATAGGCAGGAATACATGACATTAGAAAAATAAGCAGGAATATGACATTAGAAAAAAGTAGTCAATAGAAACTAACTCTAAATGAGCCAGGCATTAGAACATAAACATCATTAGAACATAAAAACATTAAAGCAGCTACTATAGACACTTCAAAGAAATAAAAGAATATGTGGTTTTTTAAAAAATTAAAGGAAAATGTGGTCATAATGAGTAAACAGATAGATAATTTTAACTATAAAGAAAGCCAAATGAACACTCTATTGCTGAACAGTACATAACTGAAATGAACATTTTACTAGCTGTGCTTAATAACAGATTATAGATGACAGAAGGAAAAAAATCAATGGACTTAAATAGGTAGATAGAAATCATCCAAAATCAAGCAGAAAGAAAAACAGTGAAGGAAAATGAACAGAGCATCAAAAAACCATAGAAAAATATTAAGAAATTCAACACATAATTTAACTTCATAACATTGGAGTCCAATAAGGAGAACAGAGAGAGAAAGGAACTTAAAAAATTTGAAGAAATAATGGTCTAAAAGTTCCTAAATTTGGTGAAGAAATTTAAATTACAAACCAGTAAGCTAAAGAAACCCTAAGCAGGATAAATATTTTAAAAAATCACACCTAGACACCACATAGTCAAAAGGCTGAGATAAAGAGAAATTCTTTAAGTCAGCCAAGAAAAATGACACATTACATATAGAAGTGCAAGAATAAAAGTATAGCCGACTTCTCATCAGAAAAGTGAAGACCAGATGTACGGAAATTACATATTCAAAGTTCTGAAAGAAAAGTAAAAGTGTCAACCCAGAGTTCCGTATCGAGCAAAACTGTCCTTCCAAAATGAAAGCAAAATAGACAAAAAATGAGATAATTAGTCCTTATTACAAAAAATGCAATGTTATTGCTGATGTCAGATGGAGCTTGGCTACATACAAAGAGTACCAGAATACTTGTGTTTTATTGACTATGCAAAAGCATTCAGCAGTGTGAATCATAACATGTTATAGAAAACATTGTAAAGAATGGGAATTCCAGAACATTTAATTGTGCTCATGAGGAACCGGTACATAGACCAGGAGGCTGTCATTCAAACAGAATGGGGAATACTGTATGGTTTGAAATTAGGAAAGGTGTGTGTCAGGGTTGTATCCTTTCACCATATATTTATTCAATCTGTATGCTTAACGAACAATCTGAGAAACTGGACTATATGAAGAACAACATGGCATCAGGATTAGAGGAAATCTCATTAACAACCTGCGGTATGCAGATGATACAACCTTCTTGCTGAAAGTGAAGATGACTTGAAGCACTTACTGATGAAAACCAAAGACTACAGTCTGCAGTATAGATTACACCTCAACATAAAGAAAATTAAAAGCCTCACAGCTGGGCCAATAAGCAGCATTGTGATAAATGGAGAAAAGATTGAAATTGTCAAAGATTTCATATTATTTGGTTCCACAATCAACACTAATGGAAGCAGCAGTCAAGAAATCAGATGATGTATTGCACTGGGAAAATCTGCCGCAAAAGACCTCTTTAAAGTGCTGAAGAGCAAAGATGTCTCTTGAAAGATGAAGATGTGCCTGACCATGGTGTTTTCAGTCACCTCATATGCATGTGAGAGCTGGACGGTGTATAAGGAAGACCAAAGAAGGGTTGGTGTTCTTGAGTTATAGTGTTGGGGGAGAATACTGACAGGACCATGGACTGCCAGAAAAACTAACAAATTTGTCCTGGAAGAAGTGCAGCTGGAATGCTCTTTGGAAGTGAGAATGGCCAGACTTCATTTCACCTACTTCGCTCATGCTGTCAGAAGGGACCATTCCCTGGAGAAGGATGTCATGATTGGAAAAGTGGAAGGTCACCAAAAAAGGGGAAGACCCTCAACGAGATGGACTGACACAGTGGTTGCAGTGATGGGTTCAGTATAGCAAGGATTGTGAGGCTGGCACAAGACCAGGCAGTGTTTCGTTCTATTGTACACAGGGTCGTTGTGAGTCAGAGCCAACTTCACAGCACCTAACAACACGAACACAACACAAGAAATATTAAAAGAGGCTGTTCTGGCAGAAGGGAAATGACACCACATGGTAACTTGGATCTATAAGAAGGAACAAAGGGTACCAAAAATGGCAAAAGTATAGCTAAATATTAATTAATGTTTACTTTTTATTTTCTTCTCTTAATATCTTTCAAAAAGGTATATGATTATTTAAAGCACAATGAACAACACTATATTCTTGGAGTTACAATGTCTATAAATGTAATATATATTATGATAGCATTGAATAAGACCACTGCTGCAAAGTTCCTGCATTTTATCTGAAGTATTTCAATATGAACTCTGAGTAGACTATGATGAGTTAGAAATGAATTTTGTAGTCTCTAGAGCAACCATTTAAAAATAATGCTAAGACACAGAGTCAAAAAGTCAGGCCAAACCAAAGCCTAAGCCCGTTGATGTCACATCAATTCCAACTCATGGCAACCCCGTGAATTGCAGAGTAGAAGTGCTCCATAGGGGTATCTTGTCCGTGGTCTGTACAGGAGCAGAGTGCCAGGGCTTTCTTCTGCAATGCCACTGAATGGGTTTGAACTGCCAACTCTTAGGTTAGTCAGTGAGCACAAACTGTTTGTGCCACCCAGGGACCTAACAAGTCAACAGAAGAATTTAAATAAAACATCAAAAACACTTGAATGACACGTTGCAAAACAGGAAAAGGGGAACAAAAGAACAAAGAGGGACGAGATATACAGAAATCAAAAAGCAAGTGTAAATCTAACCCTACCAAAGTGATCATTAGATTAAATAAATATAAGTGGACTACACACTCAAATCAAAAGGCAAATATTGTCCATCTAGTTAAAAATGTAAGACCCAGCTAGAGGGTATCTGTAAGAGACACACTTTAAATACAATGGCACAGATAGTTTGGAAGGAAAATGATGGAGAGAGGTATATCATGAGAAAGGTGGAGAGGCTGTATTCATGTCAAACAAAATGACTTCACGATAAAAATGTTACTAAAGAGAAAATGGACAGTCATAATGATAAAAGAGTAAATAAACCAAAACCAAACCAAACTCAATGGCATGGAGTCGGACCCGACTCACAGCGACCCTTCCTTGGGTTTCCAAGGTGGTATCACTACACAAGTCGATTGCCCAACCTTCCTTCCAAGGAGTGGCTGGTGGGTTTGAACTTCCAGCCTTCTGGTTAGCAGGCAAATGCCTTAGGCACTAAGCCACCAGAGCTCCCAAAAAGAGTCAATAAGGCAAGAAAAGGTAAGCATTACAAACACTGAACACTTAAAACAGTTTCAAAACATGCAAAGCCATATCTTCTTTGTTTTTTGGCGAGGATCAAGTGTAAAATACATGAGGCAAAAGCTGACAGAACTGAAAGGAGGAAGGAACCAACCAAAAATCACAAGAGGAGATTGTAAGACACGTTTAAGTGACTGATAGAACAGCGAGAAAAAAATCAATAAGATATAGATTTGAACAACACGTCCAAGCACGTGCACTGACTGGTATTTACAGAACAGCAGCCCAACAACCACAGAATGCAAATTCTTTTCAACTGAAGAAGGAGTGTTCGCCAAGATGGGCCATATGCTGGGCCCTAGCAGAAGTCTCAATAGATTTCAAAACATTGGAATCTTACAAAGTAAGTTATCTGACTATAAAGGAATTAATTAAACAGCAAAAACCAGGAGATGTCTAGAAAAACCCCCAGCATTTGAAAATCAAACAACACATTTCTAAATAACTCATGGGTCAAAAAAAAATTACAATCAAAATAGAAAATATTTTGAACTGAATGATAACCAAAAAACACAACATATAAAAATGTGTGAGATACAGCTAAAGTGATGCTAAGAGGGAAATTTACTATTTTAAAAGCTTATATTGAAAAAGAAGAAAGACCTAAAACCCATGTGGTAAGCTGTTACATTAGGAAGCTAAAAATAAATAAATAAAAGAGGATTGAATTAAACCAAAAGAGAGCAGAAGCAAAGAAGTAATAAAAAGCAGAATTTTATGGAACAGAAAACAGAATAATGATAAAATAATGAAAACCCAATGCTAGGTCATTAAAAACATCAAGAAAATGGATAATTCACTATTTAGAGTAATCAAGAAAAAAATTAATAATTTCCGGAATAAAAGAAGGGACACAATCACAGGTCCTACAGACATGAAGCAGGTGACAAGCAATGTTTTGCTGATCCATCAGCTCTCTGTGACAGGAAAGAAGGTCTGATTGGTAGCACAGCCTGTCCCTGGGTTATGAATAAGATCTTTTCCTAAATGTGCCTTTAAGTAGAATTTGTAGGTAAGGTGGAACAGATGAACATAGCTCTCTTTTAGCCTTACTTTAGTGCAAGAAAAAGGAGCTCTGGTAGTGCAGTGGTTAAAGCATTTGGCTGCTAACCAAAAGGTTGGCAATTTGAACCCACCAGCCACTCCATGGGAGAAAGATGAGGCAGTCTGCTTCTGTAAAGACTGACAGCCTTGGAAACCCCATGCGGCCACTCTACTGGGTCTGACAGGGTCGCGGTGAGCGAGTATCGACTCAGTGGCAGTGGGTTTGGTTTTTCAGTAATGCAAGAAAAGCCTCAACGTCCTTTCAATGATTTTAAGCAGCACATGCAGCAAGTGAGGGGATTGTGATAAAGAATTTGTTGCAAGTAGGGGCTGGCGCAATCATTTCAAAGTGAGAGAGAATCTACATCACATTAAAGGGTAAGGGTGCATTGTCCATAAGATGGATGCTTGTAAACCAGTACAGGGACTGCCTATGTTGCCAGTTTCCATGTGTGACTACTCCCACAATGGCTGCTTTCAAGCTACTAATATGGCGACGTTGAACACAAAGTAAGAAAGAGAGGCTCACAGTGCATTTCTGAGAACCTCTATGAACTGGCTCCACAGCTTAATACCCTCTCTAAATGAGAGGAGACGACGAATACTGTTACGTCAAAAAATTCAGCAGGTGAAATAAATTCTTTGAAAGTCACAAATTATTAAAAATGACTAAAAAAACAAAGAGAAAAACAAATATCTCCATAACTGTTAGTCTACAACCATACCAATAAGTATCAAAGAAATCGAATTAATCTTTAAATTCTCTCACATACATAAAAATAAAGTCTAGGAAAATATGACTTCACTGGTGATTTCTATCAAACATTTAAAGAATAACTAACACCAGTTCTATACCAACATTTCAGGAAACAGATGAGGAGGAAACACTGCATAACTGAATTTCTGATACCAAAATGAAAAAGACATTACAAGAAAAGGACACTATGACTCAAATGCCTTACAACTCAACTCACTGCCGCCCAGTCGAATCCAACTCATAGTGATCCCTCCTAGGGTTTCTGAGGCGGTATCTCTACAGAAGTAGATTGCCCAGTCTTCCTTCTGAGGAGTGGCTGGTGGGTTTGAACCACCAGCCTTCTGGTTAGCAGTCAAATGCCATAGGCACTGCACTACCAGAGCTCTTTAATCTGATAAAATGTACCTATAAAAAAAAAAAAAACTATAGCTAACATCAGACTGAATGGCAAAAGACCTAATGGTGCTTTCCCGTTGTGGTTAGGCACAAGGTACAAATGTCTACTAAAAGGGAATACGTACATATCCTATTATCTGCCTTTAGGTGTGTACACAATAGAAATATGACACAGGAGTGCCAGAAGACACGTGTAAGATTGTGTATCACTACACTATTCATTAAAGTCCAAACTGGAAACTGTCCAGATGTCCACCAACAGTGCAATGGATCCATGGCTTGAGGTTGGTCATACAGCTGAATACTCTAGATCAGCGACAAAAAAAATGAACCACTGCTTTATGCAATAACATGGGCGAATCCCATGAAGCAGACGCAAATGGAGTCCGTTTATATAAAACTCGAAAACAGTCAGAATAAACCATGGTGCAGAAGTCAGGAGAGCAGTTACATTGGTAGGAAAGCCAGCACTGGGTAGTTGGACAAGTGGGCTGGCTTTCAGTAAGTTCATTAACTTATACCATTACAGTTTGCATATGTTTTTCTATGTATGTTACACTTCAATTTTAAAAATTTGCTTTAAAAATTTATGATGCATCTAGGTAGCATAATGCCTAAGGCACTTGACTGCTAACCAGCAGGCTGGCGGTTCAAACCCACCAGCCACTCCTCTGAAGGAAGAGGGGCAATCTGCTTCCATAGTGATACGTATGCCTCGGAAACCCAAGGAAGGGTCACTATGAGTTGGTCTGACTTCATGGCACATAACAACCACAAAAAGACTATAGAATGCCACGTAGCTTTTATTTTAAATGAAATAACTCTTTCCATATGTACTAAGTTATATGTACTAACCTCAAAACCTCTTCAAATCACTTTAAAGGAAAATAAAAAAAATCATATAGCATGGTATCATTACATTTTAAAATGATTAATTATATGTTTAATTGTGTGTGTATATAAACGTGTGTGTACACATTTTAGATGGATGGAAGGATGGATAGATGGCAGTCTGGCTGGCTGGCTGGCTGGCTTGCTGGATGGATGGATGGATATTTAGATAGATAGTAAAAAATGAACTGCAATGCCCAAAGATTGATATCCTAGGCATTAGTAAGCTGAAATGGACCAGTTAGGACCATGCTGAATCAGACAACCATATGATCTACTATGCTAGGAATGACAAATTGAAGAGGAATGGCATGGCATTCATCATCACAAAGAATGTTTCAACATCTATCCTGAAGTACAAATGCTGTCAGTGATAGGATAATATCCATATGACTATGAGGAAGACCAGTTAATACTACTGTTATTCAAAATTAAGCACCAACCACCAAAGCCAAAGACAAGGAAACTGAAGATTTTTACCAACTTCTTCAGTCTGAAATCAACCAAACATACAATAAGATGTGTTAATTATCACTGGTGACTGGAATGCAAAAGTGGGAAACAAAGCAGAATCACCGGTAGATGGAAAATATGCCCTTGGTGATAGAAATGATGCTGGAGATCACATGACAGAATTTGGCAAGACCAACCACTTATTCACTGCAAATACCTTTTTTCAACAACACAAATGGCAACTATACATGTGGACTTCACTAGATGGAGTACACAGGAATCAGATTGACTACATCTATACATCTATAGCAAAAGGTGATTGAGAAGCTCAATATCTTCAGTCAAAACAAGGCCAGGAGCTGATTGTGGAACAGACTATCAACTTCTCTTATGCAAGTTCAACTTGAAGTTGAAGACAATTAAAAGAAGTCCACAAGAGCCAAAATATAATCTTGATTATATCCCTCCTGAGTTTAGAGACCATCTAAATAATAGATTTGATGCATTGAACATCAATGACCAAAACCACAAGAATTGTGGATGACATCAGGAACATCATCCATGAAGAAAGCAAAAGGTCTTTAAAAAGATAGGAAAGGAAGAAAAGACCAAAATGGATGTCAGAAGAGACTCTGAAACTTTCCCTTGAACAGAGAGTACCTAAAGCAAATGGGAGAATTAGCAGGTTAAAAGAGCTGAACAGAAGATTTCAAAGAGCAGCTTGAGAGGACAAAGTCAATTATTATAAGGAAATGTGCAAAGACCTGGAGTTAGAAAACCAAAAGGGAAGAACATGTTTGGCATTTCTCAAGCTGAAAGAACTGAGGAAAAAAATTAAGCCTCGAATTGCAGTATTGAAAGATTCCATGGGCAATATGTTGAATAATGCAGGAAACATCAAAAGAAGATGGGTGGAATACACAGAGACACTATACCAAAAAGAATTGATAGGTGATCACCCATTTCAGGATGTAGCATATGATCGAGAACCAATGGTATTGAAGGAAGAAGTCAAAGCTGCACTGAAGGAACTGAGAAAAACAAGGCTTCAGAAATTGATGGAATATCCATTGAGATGTCTCAACAAATGGATGCTGTGCTGGAGGCACTCACTAGGCTATTCCAAGAGATTTGGAAGACAGCTACCTGGCCAACTGACTGGAAGAGATCCATATTTTACCCATTCCAAACAAAGGTGATCCCACAGAATGTGGGAAATATTGAACAATATCATTAACATCACATGCAAGTAAAATCTTGCTGAAGATAACTCAAAAATGGTTGCAGCAGTACATTGACAGAGAACATCCGGAAATGCAAGCTGGATTCAGAAGAGGACGTGGAACAAGAGATATCATTATTGATGTCAGATGGATCTTGGCTGAAAGCAAAGAATAGCAGAAAGATGTTTACTTGTGTTTTATTGACTATGGTAGTTAAATTTATATGCCAACTTGGCTGGGCCTGGTTGAGTGGCTGGGCAGCTGGTGGTAGTTATTCCCCATGATGAGACTGGCAATCAACTCCATGGTGGGAGCTACCATAAGCAGCTGAGTAGCTGCCTTTGGAATGTAGTCTGCTTCCCGTATATAAGAAGAAGCCTTGGGAACAGTCTCTAGCTTATGGCATGCATGGACTCTGTGTGTAGCCGTGTCATTGTTCAGCAGCCTGCCATGCTCTGCCAACCTTGGGATTTACAAAGGACTTGAATTAATGGCCTGTTGTGTGGTTTGGTAACATCGAGACCGTGCCATTTTATATGTCAACTTTGGGCCTGTCAGCCTCAGCAGCCAGTAGCCACCTGAGCAAAGAGATGCCTCTAACTTTAGTGGGCCGGGAGCAAGACGCAGAGCTGAAGCCCAAGATTGAGGGGCTTTCACACAGCCCCTAGAGCCTGGCACTTTGAATTTGGACGTAAAGTCTCCAAACTGTGAGAGAATAAACTCTTGTTTGTTAAGGCCATCCCATTTGTGGTATATTCTTGTCAGAGTGGTACTAGGTAACCAGAACATTGTCTATGCAAAAGCATATGATTGTGTGGCTCATAACAAATTATGGATAACATTGAGAAGAGTAAGAATTCCAGAACACTTAATTGGGCTCATGAGGAACCTATACATAAACCAGGAGGCTGTCATTCAAACAGAACAAGGGGATACTGCATGGTTTAAAATTAGGAAGGGAGTGCATCAGGGTTGTATCCTTTCATCACACTTATTCAATCTGTATGCTGAGAAAATAATCCTAGAAGCTGGACTGTATGAAGAAGAATGTAACATAAGGGTTAGAGGAAGACTTGTTAACAACCTGTGATACACAGACAACACAACTTTGCTTGCTGAAAGTGAGGATGACTTGGAGCACTTACTGATGAAGATTAAAGACTGTAGTCTTCAGTATGGATTACACCTCAGTATAAAGAAAACAAAAATCCTCACAACTGGACCAACAAGCAGCATCACAATAGATGTAGAAAAGACTGAGGTTGTCAAAGAATTCATATTACTTGGTTCTACAATCAATGCCAATGGAAGCAGCAGTCAAAACATCAAAAGACCTATTGCATTGGGAAAATCTGCTACAAAAGATCTCTTTCAAGTGCTGAAGAGCAAAGATATCTCCTTGAAGACTAAGATGCACCTAACCCAAGCCATGGTATTTTCAATAACCTCCTATGCACGTGAGAGCTGGACAATGAATAAGGAAGACCAAAGAAGAGTTGATGCTTTTGAGTTGTGGTGCTGGTGAAGAATACTGAAAGTACTGTGAACTGCTAAAAGAACTAACAGATCTGTCCTGGAAGAAGTGCACCTGGAATGCTCCTTGAAAGCAAGGATGGCCAGACTTCATCTCACTTACTTTGGTCATGTTGTCAGAAGGGATCATTCTCTGGAGAAGGATGTCAGGCTTGGTAAAGTGGAGTCAGCAAAAGAGGGGAAGGTCCTTAACAAGATGGATTGACACAGTGGCTGCAGCAATGGTCTCAGGTATAGTAGGGATCATGAGGCTGGCGCAGGACTGGGCAGTGTTTCGTTCTGTTGTAATAAGGTCACTATGAGTCGGAGATGACTTGACGGCACCTAACAACAACAGTTAATAGATAGACGGATAGATTTAAAATTGATTATTCGGAATGAAGTACCAAGATATAATAAATTTGAAATTCAAAAGTGAGGGTTCTAAGCAAGATAAAAATTTTCCAAGGAAATATCAAAGTCAGTGATGTGTCAAGGGTGGAATGATGGAAGTGGTTTGCCCCAGGTGCAGGTAGTAGTCTGTATATAACTTTAAAACAACAATAAAACCAACTAAAAGTTTATTTGCTTTTCATTAATACCATGTGTCAGTAATTCTAAATAATGCTAGTGATAAAATATTCCTCCTTGAAAAGAGCTTGTTATTGGTCTAAATTCTAAACAATTGTTCCATTGCCATTGAGTTTTAATCATAAGCTTGCAAGCTTTGAAATATCACATTTGTATTACTTCTCATCTATTAAATATAACAATCTGGAAGTTAACTCAGAGAACTTCCAGTTAAATGGTTTGCACCCAGCACACGTGAACTCAGTTACATTCATTCATCTGGCGTGGAACTGTTACAGCTTACAAACTGAGAGATACAGCATTTTTTGTTTGATACAAAGTTTAGTTCACAAGTGAAATATTTTATTGAATTTAAATATCCTTAAAATTTAAAGATCTTTTTAAAATTGTTAATTGCTTTAAAACTAAAGCACAATCCAGAAAATGATTAAGATTGACAATTTGTTACTGAAAATACACCTGCACCTCACTTACAAATATCTCGTTTTCTGACATTCTGTATTTATGACAATAGTAAGAAAAATCTGCTGTAACTATTTTGCACGTTAAAAACATACGTCTGGCAGTAACAAACACCAAGGTGTGAGGTGAGAGCTGGCTGTGATGGTTAAGGTTATGTGTCAAGTTGTCTGGGCCACGATTCTCAGTGGTTTGTCAGTTCTGTAGTGATGTAATTTGGCAGTTATGTAAGGATGTAGTCACCCTCTATTTTGTGACCTCATGTGGTCATCCTCCATTGTTGCATAATATCAATTTTCACATAATGGTCTGGTCTTTGGAACTTAACCAAGTCAATAAGTGAAGGATGGATGTAATTGTGTTATATAGAAGAGGGAAAGCTTTAAAACTTGTCTGCTTCAGGTATTAAATATGCTAGGTACACAAGGGCACTGTCAGGATTACATAGAAAACATAGACAAAGTTCATGGCATAGTGACTAGGATTTGGCAGATGGTGAATGAATGGTAGCTTTTGTATTTTTGTTGTTGTTGCTTATTGTGGTGAAAATATACACAACAAAACATTCACCAGCTCAACAATATGTACAGGTATATAGGTTCGTTATGGACACTCTCGGCCCCTACTCACCTTCCTCAAACACTTGTCCCTCTATGTCCATGTCCCATGATTTTATCTCAAAAGCTGACATACAAGCCGGGATCCAAAGTTCCAACACTGTGCCAAGCCCTATGCTTCGTGTTTTAAATGGATGATCTAATCGATTCATTATAAAACCCTTCTGAGCACCACCTTTGTTCCCACCTCATTAGGAAATGACAGCCCAGAAGGCTGGTGGTTCAAACTCACCAGCCACTCCTCGGAAGGAAGGTTGGGCAATCTACTTCCGTAGAGATACCGCTTCAGCAATCCAAGGAGGGGTCCCTATGAGTCGTGTCCGACTCGATGGCACCTAACAACAACAACAACAGCCCAGAAAGCTCAGGAACACCTGGCAATTTACTTCCAAAATCAGCCAGTGAAAACCCTGTGGATTGAGACAGTCCTATCTGCAATCATCAAGGGGATGGGTGCAAGACCAGGAGGCATTTCGTTCGTTTGTCCATGAAGTCGCCAGAAGGTGGGGACTGACTTAAAGGCAGCTAAGGACAACAGTTTGATATTAAATCCCGTGCTCTTTCCACGGAATCACCTTACAATTTGTGTTCGTTGCCACCACCATCACCATTATCATCATCTTCATCATTACTGCCATATATTAGCATGTACTCAGTATGCACACACCAGGTGCTTTCATACTTGGTCTTATGTTGTTGTTGTTGTTAAGTGCCGTCAAGTCATTTCCGACTCATAGCAACGCCATGCACAGCAGAACGAAACACTGCCTGATCCCGCGCCAGCCCCACAATCCCTGCTATACTTGAGCCCATCATCGCAGCCACCATGTCAATCCATCTCGTTGATGGCCTCCCCCACTTTCGTCGACCCTCCACCCTACCAAGTATGGCATCCTTCTCCAGGGAGTGGTCCCTTCTTACAACATGACCAAAATAGGTCTTATGGTCAATGTATCTTCAAATTCACCCACATCTTTACCATTTTCATTGTTTTCCACCCCTTCCTGCACCTCAGATCTTCCATCTGGGATCATTATCCCTCTGCCTGAAGTATATTTTTAGAGCTCCTTTGCTAGTGGTTCTCAAGTGCTCCACTTCTGGCAACCCCACGTACAACAGAATGCAGTGCGGCCTGGTCCTGTGCCGTCCCCACAGTCTATTTGTACCCATTGCTGCAGTCTTCATGTCAACCCATCTCATGGAAGTTCCCCTCGTTTTCACTGACCCTCTACTTCACCAAACATCATGGCCTTTTCTAAAGATTGGTCTTTCCTGATGACAGCTCTGGTGACATAGAACCTATGGCATATGACCACTAACCAGAAGCCTGGCACTTCAAACCCACCAGCCTCTCCTTGGAAGGAAGATTGGGGAATCTACTTCCACAGAGATACTGCCTCGGAAACCCAAGGAGGAGTTGCTATGAGTCGGGTCCTACTCGATGGCAGTGAGTTTGTTTCTTTGTTTTGTTTTTACTTTTTAACACTTTAACACTTTTGCAGCAGACTTGCCCAATGCAATACGATATTTGACTTCCTGACTGCTGCTTCCTTGGGCATTGATTGTTGCTCCATGTAAAATGAAATCCTTGTCAACTTCAATTTCTTCATCGTTTATCACAATATCATTTATTGGTCCAGTTTTGAGGACTTTTGCTTTCTATATGTTCAAGTGCAATCCATGCAGAAGGCTCAAGTCTTTACCTTCATCAGTAAGTGCTTCAAGTTGTCTTAATTTTTAGCTAACAAGGTTATGTCATCTACATATTTCATATTGTCATATTCCTGTAAATCTGAGACCATATTCTTGTTCATGTAATCCAGGTTCTTGGATTATTTGCTCAGCATACAGGTTGAATAAGTAAGATGAAAGGATGTGACCCTGCCACACACTGATTCCAATTTTAGATGACTCAGGACTGGGCAATCTACTTTCACAGAGATCCCACCTTGGAAACCCAAGGAGGGGTCGTTATGAGTTGGAATCAACACGACAGCAGTGAGTTTGGTTTTTGGTCAGTATCCCTTTCTTATACTTCAATAGCTGACTCGATCCAAGAATTCCTTTAGTAGGGGTTACTAGAGGCAAATTTCCTGTTTCTGTTTGTCTGAAAATGACTTTAGTTAACATCCGTTGTTGAAAGGTATTCAGACAGGGTATAGAATTCCAGGTTGGCACTTATTTTTCCTCAGTCCATGAAAGATATACCACTACCTTCTGGCTTCCATTATTTCTGTTGAGAAGTCAAATATCAGTCTTTCACTCCTTTGTGTATAATCTCTCTGTTTGCTCCTGCCTATAATACTTTTTTTTTTTTTTTTAAACTATGATGCATTTGAATTGTGGTGTTGGAGAAGAATATTGAATATGCCATGGGTTGACAGAAGAATGAACAAATTTGTCCTGGAAGAAGTACAGCCATAATGTTCCTTAGAAGTAAGGATGGTGAGTCTTCATTTCACATAGTTTGAACATGTTGTCAGGAAGGACCAATTTCTGGTGAAGAACATCACGCTTGGTAAAGTGGAACGTTGATGGAAAAGAAGAAGATCCTCAATGAGATGGGTTGACACAGTGGCTACAACGATGGGCTCAAACTTGAAAACAATTTTGAGGATGGCCCAGGAGCAGACAGTGTTTTGTTCTGCTGTACACAGGGTCACTATCAGTCAGAAACAAGTTGATGGCATATAACAGCAACAGGAACAGCATAAGACATTTTTGGTTTTGGTACCCTGTAGTTTTCACTAAGTTGTACTTTATTTGATTTGCTTAGGGAGCTCTGGTGGGGTAGTGCCTAAGGCACTTGACTGCTAACCAAAGTAACCCACAGTTACTCCTCAGAAGGAAGGTTGGGCAATCTACTTCCATAGTGCTCCAGGTTAACTACCAATCTCACCATGGGGAATAATGACATTCAGCTGCCCAGCTACTCAACCAGGCCCAGCCAAGTTGACACACAAATGTAACCATCCCTTGTCAACTTGGCACCTGTACGGATCTTCAATGGGTGGTATCTGTACAGATCTCCTTCACTGGGTCACTACAGTCCCCTGGTTCCTGAGTGGTGACCTCACCCCCTTGGCCTGGCAGGCCCTGTTCCTCTTCCTCTTGGGCAGGGCAGCCCGGCCCCCTCACTCTTGGGCAGCGGCTATGGCTCCATCCCACTGCCTCACATGAACCAGCAGCCCCACTCTCCAGAACCAAGTTGTCTAGCTCTTTGAAACCTGGTGGGCTGTCGTGGTTCCACCCCAAAGGCCATGGTCCTACCCTTGAGACTGAGGCAGCTCTGCTTCCCATTTCCTTGGTCTCTCCACGTCTGACGATTAATGCCGAAGGCAACCCACTCCACCGGAATCTTCCTGCCCCCAAAGCACTCAGCTTTCTTGCTCCGTGGGCCAGCCAACCTGCTACTACACTTCATGTCGGCCTCTTCTACCAATTAACGCCCAAAGGCAACCCACTCCACCAGGAAGTTACCTGCACAGTGGCACCCGGCTTTCTCCATGGGCTGGTAAACCTGCTGCTGTTTAATGCCAGTCTCTGGGCTCTGCCACTGCTGTCATTGATGCTGGTCTCTGCCAGTCTCTTGGCTCTGCTCCTGACATCTCTCTTGCTGTTTGCTGGATCTCCCTGCCAGTGTCTTGGGTCAAGTACACACTCTACTCCTGTTTCCACATTTTAGGTATCTGTCAGAGCAGCACCCCACTCTCTCAGTACCATATTCTGTTCCAATCACCTAGTGCCACTCTGACAGGAATATATCACAAATGGGATGGCCTTAACAAACGGGAGTTTATTCTTACAATTTGGAGGCTTTAAGTCCAAGTTCAAAGTGCCAGGCTCTAGGGGCTGGGTGAAAGCCCCTCAATGTCAGAGTTCAGCTCTGCCTCTTGCTCCCGGCCCACTGGAGCTAGAGGCTTTTCTCCACTCAGACAGTTGCTGGCTGCTGAGACTGACAAACCCAAGGTTGGCAACCAAAAAGGCATAGTTCTGATGTTACCAAATCACACAGCAGGCCATTCATTCAAGTCCATTTAAAGTCCCGAGGTCAGCAGAGTGTGGCAGGCTGCTGAACAATGACACAGCTACATTCAGGTTCAAGCATGCCATAAGCCCAAGACCATTCTCAAAGCTGTTTCTTATATATGAGAAGCAGACCATATACTCAAAGCAGCTACTCAGCTGCTCCAATAGAGTCCACCATGGAGTTAATTACCAATCTCACCATGAGGAATAACTACATTCAGCTGCCCAGCCACTCCACCATGTCCAGGCAAGTTGACACAAAAACTTAAATACCACACATAGTGATACCACCTCAGAAACCCAAGGAGCGGTTGCTATGAGTCAGATCCGACTTGATGGCAGTGCGTTTTTTGTTTTTTGTTTTTTAATTTGTTGGGTTTCTGAGGAGGGTTCTTTCCTCAATTCTAGAAAATTCTCAACTTTTATCTCTTCACTCTATTCTTTAGGTCTCTTTCCATAGTTTATCTTTGTATCTACAGCCTTACTTTCAATGATTTATCTATTTCTATCTTGTGGTGTGTGTGTGTGTGTGTGCTTTAGGCACAAATTTACAGAGCAGAGTTTGTTTTACATTCAACATTTCATGTACATTTGGCTTCACTCCCCAATTACCATCCCCAACCCTAACCCACTCTCCTCCCCTCCCTTCTCAGTATCCACCCCTCCTTGCCCCTCATAGTTATGTACTTTTATGTGTCCTGCATTTCCTCCGTGTGAATGCTGCCCCTCTGGTGCTCTGTGGTCAATTGCTCCAAGGGATGCATCTCCAGAGAGTATGTGGGTGCATCACCCTGGGTTGAGTGGCCTGCATGTACATCTTGTTTACTATTGGGCTGAGAGCCAGCCCTTGGGAGTGAGTTTTATTCCAGGCCCAAAGTGTATCCCAGGGCCATAGTATTGGGGGTCCCACCAGACTCCCTCTGACCAGTAATTCTGGTCATTATTGTGTTTGGGGATTTTGTTCCATGTTTTCCTCCCACTCTATCCAGGATCTCCAGACGTGATCCTTTCCTGAGTGGTTGGCATTGGCAGCTGAGTACCATCTAGTTCTTCTGCTTTCGAGAGCCATCATGTCTAGGGCTGACTGCTTCCAAATGCCTTTGGTTTTTTGCACTCTTCTTTGCTTCTGATGATAGGAGATCATTAGCTGCATCTTAGATGGCTGCTTGAAAGGTTTTAAGACTCCAGTTGCGACTCACCAATGTAGAATGAGGAACAAGGTTTTTATGTATTTTGTTGTGCCAATTGAATCTGATGGCCCCCAATCCTCTGATCCTGAGTCGGTAGATCTGTTGGATCTCTCTCCCAAGTGTCTGGCTGTCTGTCTTTAATTCACTAATTATCTCTTAGTCTTTATCTAAACTGCTATAAATTGGTCCTTGGAGTTTTTAACTCCAATTTATATATGTTGTTGTTGTTGTTATGTGCCGTCGAGTTGGACCCAACTCATAGCGATCCCTCCTTGGGGTTCCAAGGCAATATCACTATGGGAGTAAATATATATATATATATATATATATCACCAGCCACTCCTCAGAAGGAAGGTTGGGCAATCCTACTTCTGTAGTGATACTGCCTCTGAAACCCAAGGAGGGGTCGCTATGAGTCGGGTCCGACGCAACAGCACATAACAACAACAACAATAATATATACACACACACACACACACACACACACACACACATATATATATATATATATATATATAGTTTTTTCTTTCTAGGAGTTCATTTTCAAATATATTTGATCTTTACTCATTTTAAACTTCTTTTTATTTCTTAAATATGTGGTTGTATGCAGTTGAGTCAGTTCTGACTTGTGCATGAGTCACGCCCATGTGAACAGAACAAAACGTTGCCTGGCCCTGCACCATCCTCACAATCATTGCTGTATTTGAGCCCATGGTTGCAGCCACTGCGTCAATCCATTCTGTTGGGGGTCTTCCTCTTTCTCTGGCTGGACTCCTTCCAAGACATATTTATTTGTTCTTCTGACCCTCTCTCTCCTTGACCAACCATGATGTCCTTCTCCAGGGACTGATCCCCCTGACAACACATGCCAAGTACGTGAGCCAAATCTTGTCATCCTCACTTCTGAGCGGCATTCTGGCTGCACTTCTTCCAAGATAGGTCTGTTCATTCTCTGGCAGTCCATGGTATATTCAATATTCTTTGCCAAAAGCACAATTTAAACTCAACAATTCTTCTTCTTTCTCCTTATTGTGTAGCTTTCAGATGCATATGAGGTGATTGAAAATACCATGGCTTGGGTCAGGTAAATTTTAGTCCTCAAAGTGACATCTTTGCTTTTGAGTACTTTAAAGAAGTCTTTTGCAAGTTCCAGTAAGATGGTGTAATAGGCAGACAGACTGCACAGACCCTCTTCAACAAAGAAAAGGGGAACCAGTTAACACAGACACAGAAGATAATCCTGGAACCCTGAGCTTTGACAAGAAGGATATAGAAGTAGACTAATCTCCAACTAGTAGAAGAACTTGCATGAAAACACCGAAAAAGAAGACATTCAGAGCTGAGGGCTATCAATGATCCTGATGTCAAGGACAGCTTGGATGTTACCTAGTAGTGTTAGGACCTAAAAGTTAACCTAAAACTCAGCCCTGCTAGCCAAGGGCTGCATGGAGGACTTCACTGGTGGCTGGTGAATGAAAGGGGAAGGAGTGGAGAGGCAAGCTGGTTGAGGTGTGGACTTTTGCCTGTCTGGAGGGTTCAGCCATTTTGAATGTTTACAAGTAGTTTGACCATTTTGGATATTTAGAGTGACAGCATTCTCCTAGATTCCAGGGACTTAAGTAAGCTCCACTTACCAGGAACTGCAAGGTCATTCTGGGCTAGAATGACTGGAAAGGTGTGATATTTCCCTTATTACTCTTATACCCCACAACTTTTTGGTGAATGGAGGTGTGGCCATCTATCACTCCCACCCACCTTCTGGGCCAGCAGGAATTCCAGCCCAGTCTGTGTGCTCAGTCAGAGTCTTGGTGCTCTGCCCTGCCCTGACCAGATTTTTTTTTTTTTTCCTATTTTTTTTAGTTTGTTTGTTTTCATCTGTTTTAAAATTATCATTATTGTTATTTGTCCTTTTTATTATTATTCTTTACTCTTCCCTTCCCAGGTTCTAGTTTTCAGCTTTTGCTGTCTTCCCGGTTCTTTGCTCCCCCCCCCCACTTTTTTTCCCATTGTTAACACCATTCCTTGTTTTTCTTTTTGCATTTTTCCCATTTTATTCTCCATTATCACCTACTGTACCTTTTTTCTCTTATTGCCCTCTCACCAGCTATTGTGTTGTGTTTTTTTTTTTTTTTCTTTTTCTTTTTTTGGTGATTGTTCCTGTGTGTGTATGCAGTGTGTTTTTTATCCACTAGCTTTTATTTTTTTGATGGTTATTTGATTGTTTTTTTTGTCTAACTGAGTGGGAAACAGCAACAGTGCCCATATGACACAACTACACCCACACCTCCTGCAGCTTCACTTACTGAGTGACAGACACCACTTCCTTCTACACCAACTGTCCAATGATAAACAACCAAGAATAGCCTAACTCAGCCTTAGCTACTCTTCACAAACAGTTAACAGAGATCTAAACACAACAATATCACAATATTTCAGAGACAAGAGACCACCATAGTCCACACAAAGAAGCAAGATAAAGTGGTAGAAACAAGGGAGCAGAATACAGACCCATAACACCTCCCTGAGGAAGACGCAGCATTGGAATTCCCTGATAAGGAATTCAGAAGAATTATATTTAGTTATCTTCAAAGGACTGAGAGACAGAACAAGGAAAACACTGACAAAAACCTAGAACAATTTCAGGAGAAAATACAAGAACAAAATGACAAAATAAATGAAAACTTAGAAGTGATACAAAATCTACAGATAAAAATCCAGAAAATTAATCCTAAATTTTCAGAAATAGATAACATACTGAAAGAACAAAGGAGTAGAATTGAATCAATGGAAGACAGAATTAACAAGATTGAAGACAAATACCTGAACACTTCTTTGGAAAGGGATCAACCAGAAAAAAGATCAAAACAAAATGAAGAAAGCCTAAGGTTTATGTGGGATACCATCAAAAGGAATAACCTAGGAGTT
>NW_006921715.1:1707670-1712273 GCF_000298275.1 Orycteropus afer afer | reverse complement strand
TGGAAACCCAAGGAGGGTTCGCTATGAGTCGGGTTTGACTCGACGGCACATAACAACAACAACAACAACATCCTAAAGAAGTGAGAGCCATGACAAGAAGAGACATATGCACACCCATGTTCATCGCAGCACTATTTACAATAGCCAAAAGATGGAAACAACCTAGGTATCCATCAACTGAAGAATGGCTAACCAAACAATGGTACATACACACAATGGAATACTATGCAACCTAAAGAATAACCTAGAATCTGCAAAACACCACATAACATGAATGAACTTGGAGACCATTGTGCTGAGTGAAACAAGTCAATCACCAAAGGACAAATGTTGTATTAGCCTGTTACTGTAAAAAGTCAAGGAAAGATTTAAATATGGAAGGAAATTTTCTTTGTTGGTTACCAGGAGTGAGAAGGGAGAGGAAGGAACATTGTCAGATAGGTAGAGACAAGTACTGATTTGGGTGAAGAGAAAGGCAATGTACCAAATGTGAGTGATCAACATGGTGGCATTGAGGAAGAGACAGACATAGAGAGGTGCATGGGAGGTACAGACAACAAAGATGAATGAATCCTTTTGCACATATAGTACTGTGTTGTCAGTGAAGGCAAGCATTGATCTACAGGTGGATAGATGGGTGAACAGGCTGAACTATTAGATATGTCTATGCAGGGGGGAGTGTGCCCAAGACCATGTATAGGGTTGGCTGACAATGTTTCTACAAGTGTATTTGTATGTTCTGTAAGAATGTCCAGGCATATAGTAGAGTTGACAAGGGACAACATTGTAGTCACCTCTTGGCCACAGCCAGCTACTCAGAGGGTGTGAGTCATTGGACTTGCAGGCTCAGGATCATAGTTTCAGGGGATATCAAGCTCAACTGGCATAACATACTACCCAAAAGAATTGGTAGATGTTCATCCATTTCAGAAGGTGGCATATGATCAAGAACCAATGGTACTGAAGGAAGAAGTTGAAGCTTCACTGAAGGAATTGGTGAAGAACAAGGCTTCAGGAATTGACAGAAACCCATTGAGATGTTTCAACAGATGAATGACCCAATGGAGGCACTCACTCAGTTATGCCAAGAGATTTGGAAGACAGCTACCTGGCCAACTGACTGGAAGAAATCCGTATTTGTACCCATTCCAATGAAAGGTGATCCCACAGAATGTGGAAATCATCGAATGATATCATTAACATCACATGCAAGTAAAATCTTACTGAAGATAATTCAAACACGGTTGCAGCAGTATACTGACACAGAACTTCCAGAAACGCAAGCTGGGTTCAGAAGAGGATGTGGAACAAGGGATATCAATGCTGTCAGATGGATCTTAGCTGAAAGCAAATAATTCCAGAAAGATGTTTACTTATGTTTTATTGACTATGCAAAAGCATTCTATTCTGTGGATCATAACAAATTATGGATAACATTGAGAAGAATGGGAATTCCAGAACACTTGATTGTACTTATGAGGAATCTGTCCACAGATCAGGAGGCTTTCGTTCAAACAGAACAAGGGGATACTGCATGGTTCAAAATAAAGGAGGGAGTGCATCAAGGTTTTATCCTTTCACCATATTAATTCAATTTGTATGCTGAGCAAATAATCCAAGAAACTGGATTATATGAAGAAGAATGTGGCATCAAGATTGGAGGAAGACTCATTAACAACCTGCAATACACAGATGACACAACTTTGCTTCCTGAAAGTGAAGATGACTTGAAGCACTTACTGATGAAGATTAAAGAATATAGTCTGCTGTATGGATTACACCTCAATATAAAGAAAATAAAAATCCTCACAACTAGTCCAATAAACAGCTTCATGGTGGATGGAGAAAAGATCAAAGTTGTCAAGAATTTCAGATTACTTGGTTCTACAATCAACAACAATGGAAGCAGCAGTCAAGACATCAGATGATGTATTGCCTTGAGCAAATCTGCTGCAAAAGACGTCTTTCAAGTGCTGAAGAGCAAAATGTCTCCTTGAAGACTAAGGTGGACCTACCCCAAGCCATGGTGTTTTCAATCACCTCTTATGCATGTGAGAGATGGACAATCAATAAGGAAGACTGAAGAAGAGTTGTTGCTTTCGGATTGTGGTGTTGTAGAAGAATGCTAAGAGTTCCATGATCTCTTATAAAAGGACTAATAAATCTGTCCTGGAAGAAGTGCAGCTGGAATGCTCCTTGGAAGTGAGAATGGCCAGACTTCATCCCACCTACTTCAGTCATGTCTTCCCTGGAGAAAGATATCATGGTTGGTAAAGTGGAGGGTCAATAAAGAAGGGAAAGGCCTTCAATGAGATGGATAGACACAGTGGCTGCAATGATGGGCTCAAGTATAGCAAGGATCGTGAGGCTGGCACAAGACTGGACAATATTTCATTCCGCTATGCACAGTGTCACTATGAGCCAGAGACAACTTGACAGCACCTAACAACAACAACTACCCAAAACATTGTTCCACATCCTACTCTGGTGAGTAGCAACTGGCATCCTAAAAGCTTGCAGCGGCCATCTAGATGCAACAATGGGTCTCTCCCTGTCCAGAGCAAAGAAGAATGAAGAAAACCAAAGACACATGGAAACAATTAGTCCAAGCAACTGGTACACCATGAGATCCTCAGCCTATATGACTATGAGACCATAAGAACTAGATGGTGCCCAGCTACCACTGTCAACCACTTGGAGGGGGATCTCTGTAGGATATTCTGGATAGAATGAGAGAACTATGTGGAACAAAACTCAAAATCATTATTTTTAAAAAAAAAAAAAGGACCAGGTTTGCTCATCTGATAGAGCCAATGGAACCACTGAGACTATGGCCCCTAGTTGCCATTCAGGTCTGGAATTGAACCCACTTCTATGGCCTCCAGCCAAACAAAAGACAGATATGAGCTGAACATTAGGTTGAACATTAGGTAGATACACTCCTTGGAGAGAATAATCATTGGAGAACAGAAGGGCTGTGTATGCACAGGGAGACAGCTCAAGGGGCAGGAGTGCATGAAGGGAAGGACACAGGGAAGAGGTAACTAGGGGAGGAAGTGAGAGGGGAGCTGTTGCATTGTGGGAAATTTTAGTCAATGTCATGAGACAAAGTGTATGTGAGCTGCTGTATGGAAAGTGAATTTGCTCTGTAAACTTTCACGCAAATCACAATAAAATTTAAAAAAAGAAGAAGGAGAGGAAGTCTTTTGTAGCAGATTTGCCTAATGCAATACATTGTTTGATTTCTTGACTGCTGCTTCCATGGGCATTGATTGCAGATCCAAGTAAAATTAAATCCTTGATAACTTCAGTCTTTTCTCCATTTATCATGATGTCACTTACTAGTCCAGTTGTGAGGATTATGGTTTCCTTTATGTTGAGGTGTAAACCACACTGAAGGCTGTAGTCTTTGATCTTCAGTAAGTGCTTCAAGTTCTCTTCACTTTCAGCAAGTGAGGTTGTGTTATCTGCATACTGAAGGTGGTTAACGGGTCTTCCTGTTATCCTTATGCTACATTCTTCTTCATATGGTCCAGTTTCTTGGACTATTTGCTCAGCACACAGATTGAACAAGTATGGTGAAAGGATATAATCCTGACACACAGGTTCTGTGTGAGCATAATGAAGTGTTCTGGGATTCCCATTCTTTGCAATGTTACCCATAATTTGTTGTGATGCACGCAGTCAAATGTTTTTGTGTAATCAATAAAACACAGGAAACATCTTTCTAGTATTCTCTGCTTTCAGCCAAGAGCCATCTGACATCAGCAATGATATCCTTCATTCTACTAACTCTTCTAAATTTGACTTGAATTTCTGGAAATCCCTACTGATGTACTGTTACAAACATTTTTGAATTATCTTCAGGAAAATTTTACTTGCATGTGATGTTAATGATATTGTTCGATAATTTCAATCCAAACAATCTTTTGGATCACCTTTACTTGGAATGGGCTCAAGTACAGCTCTTTTCCATCAGTTGTTCAGGCAGCTGTCTTACAAATATCATTCCACAGATGAGTGTTTCCAGCACTGCGTCCATTTCTTGAACTGTCTCAATCAGTTTTCTGTCAATTTCTGGAGCCTTGTTTTTCAGCAGAGCTTGGACTTCTTTCTATACCATCAGTTCTTGATCATATGCTACCTCTTGAAACGGTTAAATGTTAACCAGTTCTTTTTGATATAGTGACTCTGTATTCCTTCTATCTTCTTTTGATGGTTCTTGAATCATTAAATATTTTGCCCATAGAATCCTTCAGTATTGCAACTTGAGACGAGTTTTTCCTTCAATTCTTTCAGCTTGAGAAATGTTGGGTGTATTCTTCCCTTTATTTTTCTAACTCCAGGTCTTTGCACTTTTCATTATAATACTTTGTTTTGTCTTCTCGAGCTGCCCTTTGAAATCTTATGTTCACCTCTGCAAAAACGGCAAGGAGGCCACATGTTCTGACCTCCTCTAATCTCACAAGAGGAAGACAGCAGTAACCCAAGGCCTATTACTGCAAGGCCAAACATGCTGCCTCCCTCCAGCCCTTTCACCAACCGTTCCTCCCAAAGCACCCACCACCTCTCTCCTGGGTTCGATAATTCACTGCAGTGGCCA
>NW_006921715.1:1693820-1707365 GCF_000298275.1 Orycteropus afer afer | reverse complement strand
AGAGAGTGGGCACCTCCCAGAACATTGTTTTGTGCCACTCCCAACAGAAATACTCCAGGTGGACACCTTCAGCAATCAGGAGCTCCTCAGTTGCTCATAGCAAATCCCACCTTGGAGTTTACAAAGACTTATGGGTAGAAAAGCCACACAAAGTAATTTACTACACTGCAACCTCTTTTACTTCATCACTCCCTCATTTGATTTAACTAGTCCCCTCCACAGTAAGTCTGAAAGAATCTTCCGGCATCCAATTGACCTAGATTCATACCTCAAATGTTCCACCTTCCAATTATTAATGGATTTTCACAGCTGTTTCTCCTCATTTTGAGTCACGGTGCAGCAGCAGATGAGGGTCCTGAAAGCTTTACTGCGTCCACTTCGTTAACTCTGACTTTGCTCTGAGGAGGCAGCTCTTCCCCAGTCATGTTTTGAGTGCCTTCCGCAGCTGCGTCAGACAACGTCCCGCCACTGTCCATAAGGCTTTCCGTGGCCCGTTTCTCCACAGGTGGGTCACCAGGTCCTCCATCCTAGTCTGTCTTCCTCTGCAAGCGCCACTGAAGCCCGTCCACCACCGATGACCTGCTGGGATTTGAAATATGGGTGGCAAAGCTTCCAGCGTCCCTGCGACACGCTAGCCACCACAGCAGCACAGACTGACAGACGAGTGTGCCTCCTCAATACACACTCTATGTCTAGGAATTCTAATATCTGGAGTTTTCGGAGGTCTGATTCTCCAAGACCTGGTTCTGCTTACTCTCCCACTTTCTCATAGGGCTCTGTTTCCTGTGTGTCTTGTAATTTTTATGTATGAGTGGCTCATTTTCCATGGAACTCTAACTTTGGAAAGCCTGCGGTGACAGTGATTTCCTCCAGAGAGAATCTGTGTCTGTTTCTATCAGATGCCTGAGGTCACTACCAATATGGGAACAGTTGAAGCTAAACTCTCAGCATAAAGTGCTTTGGGCCCCCAGCTATGTGGATTCGGTCTGCAAGCCCATGGAGTAACCAGCCTCAGTTACAAATTCTCAGAGGAGGTTTTATGGTCCCTGCACTCAGCACCAAGGTACAAGTCAGGCAGCTTTCCTTGAAGTCTCTGTGGAAGGGGCGGGGCTGACTTGTAGCTCACTCTCACTCTGAAGGTGTACCCCTTTGTGATCCTAGCCTCATGGGGAATTGAATGTTGAACTCCCCACCTTGGACAGGTACTGGGCTGTGTCTCCCTATTTCCTGTGTGGTAGTTAACGTTGTGTGTCAACTAACCTGGGCCATGGTTTTGAATGGCTTGGCAGCTGAATGTAGTTAATCTCCATGATGAGACTGGATGTAGTGTATTCACCTCTATGGTAGAATCTGCTGTGAGCAGTTAATCAGTTGAAGCCGATTTGCCTTAGGGGTGTGGCCTTCTTCCAGTATACACAGAAGGATCCTGCATTGGGTGCACCATCATCTCCAGTTCCAAGACTTGAACCAGTGGCCTGCCATGTTGCCTGCTGATGTTGGGATCATTGCCTGTACAGCCTGTGAGCCAATCACCTGTCATTTGACCTGCCGATCTTGTATCCATCAGCCTCAGAAGCCAGCAGCCTGCTATTCTGCCTGCCAATCTTGAGTGTGTCAGCCGCTACAGCTGCATGAGTCAGGAGAAGCCTCTGGCTTGCTTCAGTGGGCCTAGAAGGCAGAGCTGAAGCCTAAAGTTGAGGGGCCTCCACCCAGTCCCTAGAGCTAGCACTCTGAACTCAGACTTCTAGCCTCCTCAACAGTAAGAGAATAAATTTCTGTTTGTTAAAGCCATTCCACTATGGTATTTCTGTTATAGCAGCACTAGAGAACTAAGACACCTAGACTTAGGACATGTAAAACCCATGCTCAAGTTCACCTGGTTCAACACATGCCCCAGGTGAAAAGCTAGCTTCTGTCCTCTGCTGACCTTTCAGAGCTTCTGCCTTCAGTCATTTCCTGAGCAAACTTTCTTGCCAGCTCATGGATGCATTTAAGAAGACTTTTGTAGTCCAAGATTTTTCAGTTGTATCCAGTAATAATACTGTCCACTTGGTCCATGAGGTTCCCAGGAAGAGAAGTTCTGAGCCTCAGTTTTTTTCCGGTCAAAATGGGCTATGATCCCTGCCCACTCCCAGGTTATTGGGAGGACCAAAGGAGCTAACAGTTTGGAAAATAAACAGTAAATAAATATTTCCATTATGAGAGACAGGGGTCAGACATCTGAGAAATCACTGAGGACACACAAAAGCCCACAGGCTGGGACACCAGGTGATCTGACTCCAAAGAAAGGCAGTAGATTGACAGTGTACAGAGACCCGTGGTGATGCCCACATGACCCTCAGCGTTTTAGCCTTATGGTGCTCCATTCCCTACAAGCGTCAGAGACGAGCATATGAGCCATGCCTTGAATGGGGTTCACCCCTGCTTAGGGAGAGACTGGGTGGGGAAGGCATTCCAGGCAGAGAGAACAGTGCAAACATAAGCACAGAGGGCCCGTGAGGGTGGGATGTGAGGGGAATGATGGGTGAGGCTAGAAAGGAAGGTTGGTGTTGGATGGTCGGGGCCTCAAATGCCAGGCTGGGAGCCTTCTGCTCTCCTTAAGTACCAGGGAGCCCTTGCAGGCTTGTGAGCAGGGGAGTGACATGGTTGGGCAAACAGGTATTTGCTTCAATCACCCACTTATGTCCAACACCTACCATGTGGCAGGCACTCAATACAAATGGCCAAAAAAAGGCAGTAGATTGACAGTGTACAGAGACAGATGGATGAACGAGTCAATGGATGAAATAATAAAGTCTACTGGCTTAACCTCTTTAAATTGAGAAATCCAGGTTATACATCTGTGCTAGTTTACTCTGGATTTGTTTGCAGCTAAATATTTGGGCAGGTCACTAACTAATTTCAGTGAAAAGTTCTGAGCCAGCCTGTGGTGGTTCGCTGAGTAATTCATGCTATCCTTGGCTAGGCACTGGCAGCTCCAGGGCGCCCTTCTTGTCCTTGGCAACACCTGTCTATGCACCTCTGTGCTGATCCCTGGACCTCCAGCCATTTCCCAGCAAGGCTCCTGGCTGCTGTCTTCTTCTGCCCAGACAGCTTTCTGATTAGGCTTTGGGGGAACGGATCCCACACCTTCACCACAGGATGGGCTTGTGATCCACCTGAGCCTGCCGGTCGTGGTGACTGACCCCAATATAGACATGGGATGCCAGCCAGCCAGCCAGGTGGACCCATCGCCAGCATGTTTTCTGGGTGGAGCGCTGAGGAGCAATCCTCTTCCCTCCCACGGAGGAAGGGGGGGATGCCAGAGCTGCCCCTGTCCATAGACTCCCCCCACCCAGTCCTCCTGCACAGGAAGGGAGCATACGGAGAGGAACACAGATGGCACATGAGGGACAGAGAATGTGATGCTGTCCAAGCCTCTGTCTCCAGAGGCCCCGAGGTCACCTTGACCCCTGCTCTGAGGATGTTTTACCAAATGAACCAACAAATCAATCCATTTTCTCCCCTTCACCCAGGGCATTCTGTCACTTTCAATCAAGAGTTTCAACTACCTCAGAAGTCTTTGCATGGCGGGTCACTCTGAGGGTATCTGTTCAGTACCCATTTATTTTAAGGAGCCCTGGTGGTGCAGGGGTTAAGCGCTTGACTGTTAACCGAAAGACTGATGTTTCAAACCCACCCACTGTCGTCACAGGACAAAGACCTGGCGATTTGCCCCTGTGAAGATTACAGCCTACAAAACCCCATGAAGTCACTCTTCTCTGTCACTTGGGGCCACAATGAGTCGAAAGTGACTTGAAGGCGCCTAACAGCAGCAGCAACAACATTTATTTATTTATTTATTTGTTGACTAACTGCAGACAATGTCCCACCGACTTCTCCAGGCAACTTGTAGCATAGAATTTTCCCAGATACCGTCTCCACCTGCCCTGTTTCCAGCTGCCTGTGACTATCAGGGTCTCAGGCCGTGTGCTCTGGCTGCCACATGACATATGATGAAAGAGTGGGGAACCTCATCACCTGGCCAGCCCTCCAGACTCTCTAGGACTCCTGGCTCTGGAAGCCCCTCCTGCCACACTTCCAGGTGGGGGAGCTCACCACACGGAGACTCACAGCTCCCCCAGACATGCGGGGTGGGCTCTCCAAGTCCACCAGGAGGCACCTTCATCAAGGTGGGCTATGCCTGCTCCTGCCCCCATGCTCCAGGCCTCCCCCACTACTGTCAGTGAGGACAGCAAGGTTCGCAGTGGTTGAGGACACACCCCTAACCACACAGCAACCAGGTGGGAGAGCTGGAAACCGGGTCCAGGTGTCCCAGTTTGCATCTGGAGTCTGTGAGGTTCCTGGGTGCGGCCAAGCCCAGAAGATCTGAATGCGGGCACCCTCTCTGCCACTTGCTGTGACTGACCCCTCTGAGCCTCAGTTTTCACTCAGTTTGGTCAGCACCTGGCCTATTATCTGTTATTTATGTACCAGAGCTGCTGGCAAAGGGAAGGTGGTGGTTCAGGGGCTGAAATCCTGCATTCCACTCAGGAGACCTGGGTCCCACTCCTGGCCAGCACACCTCATGTGCAGCCTCAGCCGCCAGTCACGGGGGCCGTGTGTGTCACTGTGATGCTGAACAGGTGTCCGTGGGGCTTCCAGACTAAAAAGGACTAAGAAGCAAGCCCTGGTGATCCACTTCCAAAGGTCAGCCACTGGGAACCCTGGGGAGCACAGTGCCACTCGGAAACACATGGGTCCTCATGAGACAGAGTCAACTTGATGACAACTGGTCCGTGTGCTGCTACATCTCAGATTCATTTCTAAATACTCTGATGACCGTATTTCAACATCATCAGCTTCTTTTATAACCTACTGGCTTTATTTTAAAAGAAGCTCTGGTGACGTGGTCCCTAAGGTATTTGACTACTTACCAGAAGGTTGGTGGTTCAAATCCACCAGCCACTCCATGGAAGGAAGACAGGGCGATCTGCTTTTGTAAAGATGCAGCCTTGGAAACCCAAGGAGGGGTCATTATGAGTTGAATCAACTCAACTGCAGTGAGTTTGGTTTTTTGTTTTTTTGGCTTTATTTTAAAAGGAGCTCTAGTGATGTAATGCCAAATCCACCAGCCACTCTGCAGAAGGAAGACTGAGCAATCTACTTCCATAAAGATTTACCACCTTGGAAACTCAAGGAGGGGTCGCTATGAGTCGAATCCACTCAACCGCAGGGAGTTTGGTTTTTTCAGTTGACTTTATTTTGAGCAATAAGAAAACATTCTTAGAAAGGGTTCTTCACCTCCCCAGGTGTCCACCACAACAAAGACTGAGAGCCCTGCCCCCAGGGCCTGGAGGTAAGCAAACCCCCATGTCCCAGATAAAGAAACGGAGGTACAGGGAGGCTAGTCAGCACCCTGAGGTTTCTGACTCCCTGACTCACTAGGAAGAAAAACCCTACCTCTCCTGTTGCCACGGGTGCCTCTGGGTGGGTGTTTACTCTGCCAGGTGGAGTTGTCCCGGGTCCACTCTGGGCCACATGGTGAGTGGCCTTTGAGACAGAGAACAATGCCACATTGTAGCCTGGCTTTGGATGAAAGGGAAACGTGGCCTCACTGCCCAGCAAGACCAACTGTCCTCTTAATATTAATACAGAAGGGTGTGCCCCTGGCCCACACCCTCGCCACTCTCACCCTGGCAGCGGTTTTGTGGCTGGGATCCCGCTGCCTCCTAATGGCGGTCAAAGGCCAGCACGCCGGGCACTTTTATTGTCAGTTGCCTCAGTAATCTTTAACCTCCGCTGGCCAAAGGCTGAAGCCCACAAAGACAAAATAAACATGGGCTTGGCACAGGGAGGTGTGACTCAAGTTCACCAGGCCAGGCTGAGAGCCAGTCCCTCCACTGCCCGCCATGCCCTCCCACACTCCTGAGTTATAGAAGCTGGCCTAAACATTGGGGGCCATGCCCACGGCTCATCCACTGGATGCCATGACATTGCTTCCTTGCTGGCAGTGGACACAAGGTTCCTTAGCAATGGCGGCTGGCTGCAGCAAGCAAAGGGAAGAAGGCCAATGCCAACACCCATCATGCTCACTTGGCCTGGGCTGAGAGACTGGATCCAGAGGCTGGGCTCACTCCAGAAGCACACACCCCAGAGCTTGGGTAGGCCAAGGAGTGGAAGGGGCCAAGAGGTTCAGTGGGATGGGGTGGTTGGGGCTGGTCCAGCTCCACCAGGCATCTGACCCTCCTCCTGGAGCCTCACTCCCCTCACCTGTGAAATGGGGACACTAACATATCCTCTAGGGTCAGTACCAACTGCTGCCTTTTGCCAAGCATTCAATCCTCACAACACCCAAAATTTGTTCCCATTATGCAAATGTAGAAACCAGAGCTCAGAGAAGTGGCCTTGCCCAGCAGCAGCACCAAGATGTGGACCCAAATTTCCCTGATTCCAAAGCTGCTCTCCTTTCAGCACACGTACTGCTTGTATTTGTGTTGGGTGTGAGGTAGGGATCACAGCTCCCCCTTGGTGGATGAGGCCGTGGAGGCCCAGGCCCTCCTGGAGAGTAAGAAGTGGTTCTGGTTAAAAACCACATCATGAAGTTTCCAGCATATCTCTCTTCTTCTCCAAACTGCCCTGAGGTGCCCACATCTGAGGGCAACTATTCCCATCACCCCCATCAGAGGGTCTTTGAAACATAGTCAGAGCCCAGATCCATTTTCAGGTACAAAGAGAGAGACCCAGTTGCCTCTAAATAATCCCTGGTGATGCAGGAGCATCTGTCCCCATCAGCGGCCTCACTTCTGAACAGATCAGTTGCCACCGTGCACAGGAAAGATGGATGAAAAGGCATGGACCAAATCCAACTCCCCAACACTGCCATGGGGCAGGGGCTTGTCATCAGGGGGGAAAGACACTAGAGGCAGACAAGGAAGTGAGAAGTCTGGAGTTTTCCTCCACGAGGTTGAGTACCTCCAAGTCCAGCTCCACTGGCAGAACTCGCCCACCTCTGCCCATCAGTGCTGGGGCCCCAGCCAAGCCCTCACCAGCCCTCTGATAAAGTTGCCTTCTGTGCCTGGGGCAGAAGGTCAGGAAAAGCCAGCAGCAGTTCGAGGAAGGTTATGGTCTTGAGGATCTGTGCTAGGTGGGGCGTGGGGAGGTAGAAAGATAAGAGTGGACAATAAAAGAGAGACAGAAAGAGACAGTGAGCAGGAGTCAGCATGGGAGCATAGCCTCAGCGATGCCATAAAGGCACACGGGTGCAATGGGCCTTATCTCCCCCCTCGGGTCTGTCAATGATCACCCAGGTCCACCACTGCCCTTGGCAACGACAACTGCACTGGTCACACAGTGGGAAGTGAGCCATTGGGCGGGCAAGGGAAGGGCTGGATGGGGAGGCGAGGGTGCCCTGGGCCAGCTCCTCCTCCTGGGGCTGTTGAGTGATTGGACCCTCAGTGTTTCTGGTGCACTATGGTGTCTCCTGAGCCAGACAGCCTCCTTATAGAGGAAGATCCAGGTGTTCTGCTGGTGCTCAGTGCCTTCTGAGAGTCTCCATATGGGAGTGGCGTTGACCGTGCAGACAGTCGTTCCCTGAGTGTAAGGTGTTGCTGGACAGCAATGATCCTGAAAGGAAGGGGCCTGGACACCTGCCACATCACAGATGCCTTGTAATCTTTATTTGTTATCTTTTTATTGTTATTTGGGTTAAGTTTACAGAGAAAATTGGTTTTCCTTCAACAAGTCGTACATGTTTTGTTCCCTGACGCTGATGGCAATCCCCACAATGTAACAGTTCTCTTCCCATCTCCTCCCTGTGGTTACTGTTTCCCGTTTTCCATCTTTCCTGCCCATCCCTGTCTTCTGAGCTTCATCCCTGGGCAAGTGCTGCCCTTCTGATCTCTTATGGTTGATTGTTCTAGGCAGTGCGTACCTTCCTGGTGTTATTGTTCATCTCATAGGTCTATTGTTTGGCTGAAAGGTGAGCCTTGGCAGTGAGCTCAGTTCCGGGCCCAAAGAATGACTAAGGGCAGAGCCTCAGGGGGTCCACCAGTCCCTATCAGGCCAGTAAGCCTGGTCTTTTTTATGATCTTGAGTTTTGTTCCACATTTTTCTTCCACTCTATCCAGGATCTCCAATTTTGATCCTTTCCAAGTGGGTGACAGTGGTAGCCAGGCACCATGTAGTTCTTATGGTCTCAGGGTCCTGTATGCTGAGGTTCCCATGATCCACTAGTCCCTCAGACTGATTGTTTCCATGCATCTTTGATTTTCTTCACTCATCTTTGCTCCACAGGAGGAGAGACCACTAGTTGCAACTTAGATGGCCACTCACAAGCCTTTACGACCCCAGTGGCTAGTCACCAAAGCAGGATGTAGAACAATGTCTTTGTGGACTGTTACACCGACCTTGATGTCTCCCACAACTATGGTCCTGAGCCCACAGGCCCAGCAACTCACTCCCTCAAGGTGTTTGGTTGTGGCTAAGAAGTGATCATAACTCTGCCCATTAGCTCCACCATATATATGGACATGCAAATACACAGGTAGACCGTCTTCCAAACCCATATGCGGTCATGGGTATAGTCCCATTTGCCTACATTTACCTGTTCATCTTGCCTGCACACCTATGTACCCACTCGTAGACCAATGCTTGTTACTGATAATGCAGGATTATATCTGTAATAGTGTCTACCTTTGTTGCCTGTACTTATCATGCGTCTCTCCGTGTCTTCCTTTTCCTTAGTGACATTGTGCTGGTCACACATTTTTGTATTTTGCCTTTCCCTTCACCCATCTGGTATGAGTCTCCTACCTAGCTTCGTCCATGTTTTCAAATTTTCCCTTATCTTTCTATTATTGATTTCTAATTTCAAAGCATTGTGATCTGAGGAGATATTTTGCAGTGTTTCGGTGTTTTTAATCTTAATTGAGGCTGGCTCTGTGGCCTAACGTATGGCCTAGTCTGGAGAATGATCCGCGTGTACTGGACTCTATGAGATAAGCATTACTCACTGGGACGGTCCTGACCATGCACCTCGCGGGCCTCTACTGCAGGGCTTCAACTGTCCCGGGGCCTCCCTCTCCCCACCCAGCTGGTGGCCAGCACTGTCTCAGGGCCCTCCCCTCAGTCTTTCTGAAATACAAGGTATGTCACAAACATGGAGTGGCACTTTCCCTGCCACCTTGAGATAGGCAGCCAGAGCCTAAAGCCACCCAGAGCTTCAGGGCCCTGACTAATTCTACTGACGGTTCTCCGGGCATCACCACCTCCCTGCTCACCGTCCACTCACTGGCCCTTTTTGTCTGTTTGTTCTCTGCTTCCTGTTGGGTTCAGCCAAGGGTTGGACGACAGCAGCTCTAGCATGCCAGGGAGTTGTGCAGTGGCAGGCCCCGCACCCACATGCACACCTGTGAGACCTAGCATTCTAACAGTGCCTACCACCCAGTGGGCACCGGGTCCGGAGCAGAAGGCTAGAGTTTCCAGTGGGACCAGATTTTGTCCAAGTGGCTGAGAGATTTAAAGAGCCACCACTCGACTGAGTCTCTGTGGAGGATGATGGAAAAACTTGGGAATGGACAGGGGTGGTGGCAGAACACGGGGCCCGTAATGAATGTCACTGAACTGTACGTGGAAATGGCTGACACGGCTGATGTTTGGGTACATGCATGTTCCACCACAATTTCAACAAACGTTTTGGTTTTCCCTTCACAAACTCCACCCCTCAGAGGGAAATGGCGGTGTGGTGAGTCGAGGTGAGTCTGGTGGGGCAGGAGAAGCAAAGCCACCACTTTGTGCTTGGGCCCCGTCCTCCCAGGACCATCAGTAAACCGCTTCCTGCCACGTAAGGTCATTCAGGTGGCCCGGTTCGTAGAGTAGGGTTTGAGAAACATGAAAGGCAGTGACAGGCATACTTGGCAATATCATGGGTTCGGTTCCAGAGCACCATAACAAAGCACATACCGCAATACAGTGACTCACATGCAATTTTGGTTTCCCAGAGCATACAGAAGTTATGTTTGTGCTACGGTGTATTAACTATGCAATGCTGTTGTCATTATTAGGTGCCATGAAGCCAGCTCCAACTCGTTAACAACCCTGTGTACAACAGAACGAAACACTGCCCGGTCCTGCGCCAGCCTCACGATCCCCTCATTGCAGCCACTGTGCCAGTCCATCCCATTGAGGGCCTTCCCCTTTTTGCTGACCCTCCATTTTACCAAACATAATATTCTTCTCCAGGGAATGGTCCCTTCTCATAACATGACTAAAGTAGGTGAGACAAAGTCTGGCCATTCTTGCTTCCAAGGAGCATTCCAGCTGCACCTCTTCCAGGACAGAGTTGTTCACAATAGCATTAGAAAAATGTTTGAAATATTGTGAGAATCACCAAATTGTGACCCAGAGACATGAAGTGAGCATGTGCTGTGGGAGAAATGATGCCAACAGATTTGCTCGACTCAGGGTTGCCACAAACCATCAATCTATGAAAAACGCAGTGTCTGTGGGGTGCAATAAAGTGAAGCGCATTGAAACAAGGCATGCCTACATCCCAGCCGGTGAAGCTGGAAATGAAACAAGGATCCAGCAGCCTCCCCACCTGCCCCCCCTCTCTCCTACCACTCTGCTTGCCCCGCCTCGGACATGCCATCTCCCGCACCTAGGGCCAGCTGCCAGTGCCACGACACCACAGTACATGCTTCCTCACTGCGCTGCTGGGATGTTGTTGTTGTCATGTGCTGTCGAGTCAGACCCGACCCATAGCGACCCCTCCTTGGGTTTCCGAGGCTGTATCACTACGGAAGTAGATTGCCCAACCTTCCTTTCCGAGGAGTGGCTGGTGGGTTTGAACCGCCAGCCTTCTGGTTAGCAGTCCAGTGCTTTAGGCACTATGCTGGGATGTGACATACATAATCGCATGCATTGCATACGTTATTGTTATTTTACAGCCCACAGAGAGGAGAGAGCTAGCTGCAAGTGCAAAGGGTGTAAACTTTAAAGTCAGAAGTCCTGGGGGTGTTGAGAAGTTCCATACCTAGCACCCCTACCTCTGCAAAGCACTCCCACACACACTGTTGTGGCCTAGTCTGCTCTGGCCCTGGTGACACTGTGTGTCACAGAAGAAAACGTTCCCAGTCCTGCGTCATCACCCTCATCAGTGGGGCGTGTGATGCGTGTGAGTCCACATCGTGGGCCCCGTGGCAGCCCATCTCAGGGAGGGCGCCTCTCTCTGCACTGACTCTCTGCTTCACTAAATATGACGTCTTCTCCTAGAGACTGGTCTTTCCTGATGCCATGTCCAAACTAAGCTAGGTGAAGCCTCACCATCTTTGCTTCGGAGTATCCCGGCTGTGCTTCTGCTAAGACAGATCTGTTCGTTCCTCTGGTCCACGGAGAGCCAATACTCTTCACCAACACCACAACCCAAATGCATTATTCTTTTTTTCCTTTTCTTCCTTTCTCATTGTCCAGTTTTTCCATGCGTATGAGACTGAAAAGACCATGGCGTGGGTCAAGCACACCTTAGTCCTCCAAGTGACATCTTTGCTTTTAACTTTAGAGAGCTTTCTCTCTGGCAGATGCTCCGATGTCGCATGGCATTTGACTTCCTGGCTGCTCCTTCCACGGACGTTGGTCGTTGGCCTCAGTAGCTGAGATCGGTAACCTCAGCTTCTCCCTCCTTCACAACTATGCTGTCTATCAGTCCAGTGGTAAGGAGTTCACTTTTCTTTATGTTGAGATGTAATCCATTCTGAAGGCTAGAATATGTGATCTTCACCAGAAAGTGTGAGGTTGTGTTGTCCACATATCACAAGTTGTTCATGAATCTTCCTCCAACCTTGATGCCACATTCTTCTTCACGTAGTCCAGCTTCTCGGATAATTTGTTCAGTGTACAGATTGAATTTGTTGTTATTGTTGTTGTTATGTGCCGTCGAGTCAAACCCGACTCATAGCGACCCCTCCTTGGGTTTCCAAGGCAGTATCACTACGGAAGTAGGATTGCCCAACCTTCCTGCCGAGGAGTGACTGGTGGGTTTGAACCGCCAGCCATCTGGTTAGCAGGCAAGTGTCTTAGCCACTATGCTACAGATTGAATAAGTACGGTGAAAGGATACAACCCTGATGCACACCTTTTCCCATTCAGAGCCACGCAGTACCCCTTGTTCTGCCTGGACGACTGACTCTTGTTGCATGTACAGGTTCCGTGTAACCACATCCAAGTGTTCTCTCTACCATATACCTCACTTAGTTTTCAGCACAGCCTCTCTCACCGCGTGCCTCAGAATCTCTCGGAACCTGACCTACCTCGTCTGTCTTGGCATCTCCAGCTCCATGGATAAAGGATGCCATAGGAGGGGTGCGAGGGAAGGGTTTGTGGTGGACATAGATACAGACATTCTGTTTGTTTTCTTCATAATTAATACTTGGGCCTCCGATTTTTAATAGAAGGTCTAAACAGCATACAGGTGGGTTGCATTTTATCAGGAAATTCAAATCACAAGGATTTGTTGCAGCATGATGTCACGTGAATAAAGTCTCATTCATAAGGTCAACCACCACACCACTAATTTTACAGGTCATCAAGAAGTCACATCATTTCAATGTGGGTGGGGCAGAAGGCCTTGTAAGCTGTGCTCTTGCCACACGGGGGCACCACTCTAGCTGATAAACCACATCCTGTGCCCTGTCCAAGTTACGGTGACTCGTGGGAGGGCTGCAGGGGCTGCCTCTCCGGTGAACCAGGCTCCCCTGTCAGACAGCAGATGGGTGGTACAGGCGCCCCCAGGAGGTACTCAAGGTGGACTCGCCCCCTCGGCCAGGGAGGCAAGGGGCAGAGGCCCCAGGCAGGGGGCGTGTGGTGTGGATAGCGGCAGAAGAGTGGCCCTTCTGGTCTCCAGAGGCTGGGGCTGCAGACGCAAAGCTGGCTGACCACCCGGGCAGGGAGGGGACAGGGTCCTTGTGGAGGGAGTGAGAAGCTAAGCACTGGCGGCAGGTTCACCTCTTCCCACTGGGTCCTTTGTACAACCCTGCCTCTGTGTCCACGTGCTCCCTGGACTGCTCTGACCGTCACTTTGTTGGTGGCCCCAGGAGGCGACCCTGTGGGGGAGACAAGCTCCAGGTGGCTGGTTGGTGGCTCTTACTGTGAGCACAAAGCACCTTGCCAGGCACATCTTCCAGGCAGGACTGTGGTGTCTTGTCCACCTGCCATGAGGTCATGGTCCTGTCCACCGTTAGTGGCCCTGAGCCCCCACGAGAGCCATTTGCTACCTGCCATTCCTGAGCCTAAGTTCCCTGTGTTTATGCATCTCAAACACACAGGTGGAGATGCACCCCATCATCTCTCTAAGCCAAACTCGAGTCTGCACCCACTGCCCTCAAGTCAATTCTGACTCAGAGCAATGCTATAGGACTGCCCCATAGAGCTTCCACGGCTGTCAATCTTTATGGCAGCAAAGCCCAAACCAAACCCACTGCTGTAGTTGATTCTGACTCACAGCGCCCCTAGAGCACAGAGTGGAACTGCCCCACAGGGTTTCCAAGGCTGTCAATCTTTACGGAAACC